>NC_140240.1:47503-115003 GCF_949987555.1 Borostomias antarcticus | reverse complement strand
TAGCTAGCTAGACGAGGCTGTGTTGAGGTGGATAGTGTTGAGTTGGATAGTGTTGAGTTGGATACTAGCTAGCTAGACGAGGCTGTGTTGAGGTGGATACTAGCTAGCTAGACGAGGCTGTGTTGAGGTGGATAGTGTTGAGTTGGATAGTGTTGAGTTGGATAGTGTTGAGTAGCTAGCTAGACGAGGCTGTGTTGAGGTGGATAGACGAGGCTGTGTTGAGTTGGATAGTGTTGAGTTGGATAGTGTTGAGTAGCTAGCTAGACGAGGCTGTGTTGAGTCTGATAGTGTTGAGTTGGATACTAGCTAGCTAGACGAGGCTGTGTTGAGTGGGATAGTGTTGAGTTGGATAGACTAGCTAGCTAGACGAGGCTGTGTTGAGTTGGATAGTGTTGAGTTGGATAGTGTTGAGTTGATAGCACCAGCTATCTAGACGAGGCTGTGTTGAGTTGGATAGTGTTGAGTTGGATAGTGTTGAGTTGATAGCACCAGCTAGCTAGACGAGGCTGTGTTGAGTTGGATAGTGTTGAGTTGGATAGTGTTGAGTTGATAGCACCAGCTAGCTAGACGAGGCTGTGTTGAGTTGGATAGTGTTGAGTTGGATACTAGCTAGCTAGACGAGGCTGTGTTGAGTTGGATAGTGTTGAGTTGGATAGACTAGCTAGCTAGACGAGGCTGTGTTGAGTTGGATAGTGTTGAGTTGGATAGACTAGCTAGCTAGACGAGGCTGTGTTGAGTTGGATAGTGTTGAGTTGGATAGACTAGCTAGCTAGACGAGGCTGTGTTGAGTTGGATAGTGTTGAGTTGGATAGACTAGCTAGCTAGACGAGGCTGTGTTAAGTTGGATATCACAGCTAGATAGACGAGGCTGTGTTGAGGCTGTGTTGAGTAGCTAGCAGGACGAGGCTGTGTTGAGGCTGTGTTGAGTAGCTAGTTAGACGAGGCTGTGTTGCAGTTCACGAAAACACCCACTTGTTAACCAGGCGAGCAGAGTGGTTCCTGCGCAGCGAGCTGAGCTAGCGGCTAACCCGAGGAAACGACTGCGAACAGCTAGCTGCTAGCTTACTGGTATCTCTAGCCCTGCTCTACCACCAGGTCCCAGGCAGCTGGGCACCAGGTCGAGTGTGAGGGACACTATTTAGCTCTAGCTATGCAGTCGGGTTATTGTGCTAGCTAGTCTGATAGCTACTGATGCTAAGCTAGCCAGTAATAACATGCTAACAGTAATAACCCTGCCAGTAATAACCTTGCTAGTAATAACCAGTAATAACCTGCTAACTCACTTTCTCTTACCTTGCTAGTCGAGCCCGTCGCAGTCCTGATCCGTCCAGAAGTGGTGATAGAAATCCCAAACCATGTTCATGAGTGTGTGCAGGCGGGCGAGCTAGCCTTTAACATGAGCTAACATGAGCTAACTAGTTGGTGAGTCTAAGTATTTCACTATTCTCATAGTGTTCTGCCATCATCTGGCCGATATAACGCTCATAAAAGTGGTGCTGCTTCGCTCTGGTTGCACAGTAGAGCAGGAAAACCCTGAGATGCTGAGATCACTTCCTATTCTGCTGCTTTCACATTATTATCCCCCTCCGACTGCTCCAGCACTCAGGAGCAGACTCTCTCTCTCACACACACACACACACGCACGCACACACTCTCTCTCTCTCTCACACACACACACACGCACGCACACACTCTCTCTCTCTCTCACACACACACATACGCACACACACACACACACTCTCTCACGCACACACACACACACACACACACTCTCTCACACACACACACACACACACGCACACACACACCACACACACACACACACACACTGGCGTCAATGCGTCGTACCTAGTGTCTAGTCTACTGCGCCAGTGCCACTCCTTGAAATCAAAACTAACCTGAGACAGGCGACAAATCAATCTGAAAACAAATTAATAACCATTTTGGAAATGCCGTCTAGAAGACTATATGCCAAGTTCCACTGTCTCTGACTGGCTGAGGTCTCACTGGACCGTGGGAGTTGCAGGGCTTTGGTGCTACTGTACATATATCACTGTTGACCACTATGAGGCAGGCTTGCATTATACTGACAGTATGATCACTTTGCGAGGTTTCATCAGAGGAACCAGAACACGGTAGGCCTATCTGCTCAGTAGCCTATAGGAGTTCTTGAATATCCTGAAATGTGACTTGCTAGGCAGTAGGGTCAGTGAAGCAATATTGCATAATGCGTAGCATTCTCAGATGAAGGACTGTCACTTTTAAAAGGTCTAACCAGGATGGGTTCATCTGTGTTTAAAGGAGGGGACGTATGTGCAAGGCATTCCCCCACTGGTTGTCTGTTCAACACTCACCCACAGTAACCTGTGGGCAGAATTGTTGAGGTTAGAGTTTGGTTCTTGGAAACCAAGCAGAGCATTTTATTCCAAAATGGTTGCTCCTCCATTATTCTTGCCTATGACTCCCAACCCAGTTGTCTCAAATAAGTGTAGTGTTGGTTGTACATGGGTGAACTAGAAGAGCAAAGGAACAAGTAATAGGTTTAATATTAAGCCCAGTATTCTTTCCATTACTCACCTTGCCTCAGCTGCACTCAGAGCCAGACATTCCAGTCTTACAGGCAGGCTGGCTTTCTGAAGCACCAGGAAGTATTTCCTTTCTCTGTCTCCCTCTCTGTCCTTCTCTCTGCTAGGATTTCACACCCACATTCTTTCACACTGCAACAGTGGAGTCAATGTGTTAGCAATATGTTGGCATTCACAGCCCTGAGCCCACAGCATTCTCTTCCTCTCGCATAGACACGTATAAACACCCTTACTGTGGGCATAATGCCACTACACTAACTGTCTGCCACAATCATGAAAGTGTGGTGTACAGAAAAAGTCTGGTTATAAAAATATAAAACGTATTCCCTTGGGGGAATAATGACAACAAATGAATAAAGCAACTGTTCAGATTGCATGTACTTTATTTTTCATACATAGGAAAATAGCGTTTCTGGTATTCAAAAAATATAGCCTGTATTTCTGTATACAGTTGCTGTGTGCACTGGATGTGTTGATATTGGGGATATTTACAAGTTGGCATGGTAAGAACCAGCCAGGGATCAGCTTGTTTGCTGGTGGGGTAGATGGATTTTCTATGCATGTTGAGAGAATTGTGATCATTTTCATAACAGTGAAAAACACATTTCACTAAATATCTGTTTCTGCACTGGTAAGCTATGATGTTATGATGTAAAGTGGCGCATCGTTGCTACTGCTACATATAGAAGTGCTCTATTCTTGGTTTGTCACGTCCAAAAGTGTCACTTTTTAGCCAGTCTTGAATGCAAGTACCGTGCGAAGTGCATGTAGCCACTTCCTCACATTCCATCTGAACAAAATAATACCAAAACAATTTCATGACCACACAGGCTTGGCCAGCACTACAAAAACATGTCAGCACCAGTGTGGAGGCACTGAAGCCCCTGGGATCTTAGACTGGTGGGACAGAGAGAAATCATTATGATAGCTTGGCCATCTGCACTGTTCCCCCCATAATTACCCATATTATGCCACTTAATAGTTTAACTTCTTGGGGTTCCAATGTACTGTTGGTTACAAATCAATGTAGGCTACTTGTCTATTTCACTAGAGGCCTTTAGGGACTCAACTATATCTAGGAGATAAACTGCTGCGTAGCCATGTCCTCTCCTCTGGCTGACAGAAGGGCACGAGACCAGAGGGCCTATGAATGTCTCTGGGCTGATGGGAGGCTGAACAGAGCAGGACTCTACCACTAGACCATTCATTGCCAAATGATTTCTAGGCGAGTCAGTGTACATGCTTGCACCTTAGTTTGCATTTTAAGGTATACCAAACAGCGCTGACCTACAGAGCATGACCTGAAACCATGAACACATCACTCAATTACAAACATGTCTTTGTGGTCTGCTTAAACGTGTTACAGGAAGTATAATCCATGTATTGAGTACATCAAGATTCTCTGGCACAGGCACACACTGACTTGTCTGGAAATAGCACTTTCGTAACCATTAAATACTCGTGTCTGGCCTGGGTCCAGAACAGATTAATTCAATGCCATCCCACTGATGACGCTATGATGAGCAATTGAATAGCTTAATGCACTGACTCATAGGAGCGTGTGATATATGACTATATGTCCTGCTACGTGCTTTGTACAAGTTATAGGCTAGTAACATTCAGTAGGCCTAGTATTCAGTATTACAGATGATAAAGATTGTATAGATAGGATCAGCTGCCCTTTTAGGTAGGCATAAATGATTAGCTTTCCTTGCTGGCCCTGCCCACGAACAGTTTACAGTAACTCAACTACTGTAAGCAGGAATAATCAGTACGTTCATCACATCGCTCTGTGAAGCTCACCTGTAAAACATATACACCACATAGCCAGGTCACTGTCACCCACATTGATTTCAACAACAAATAAAACAAAGCTTATAGTTTGTGGATCACATTAAAGGTCCCCTATTATGCTCCTTTTCAATAAGTTGGGGTTAATATTCAAGGGTTATTATTGAAGTTTCCAAAACATGTCTAATATTTTTGCTGAAAATACTACTCAGATTAAGCATCCTAGCATGAGCCCTCTATTTCAGGCCTGGGGTGGCTTATGTGAAGCCCAGGCAAATCTGAACGGCTTTTTGATTTGGCTGCCCACCAAAAACTGACTGAATCTTCACAGTTTGTGTGTTAGTAGACCAATCAGGGACCCAAATGTAGGTGCACAAGCACTGAAAAAGTGAGTTTCATGATAGGGGACCTTGAAGTGTGTAACTCAATGTGTCACAAACTAGAGGACTGGTTTGGCAAAACCACCATACATTAATCACACAGTCCAAAACGAGCAGGCGTGTGGTAACAGTACTGGAGTGGCTACTGATCGAGACCAAGAAGGATTGCAATTGGACAAAGGCAGCAAGGCCAGGAAAGGTTAGGATTGGGAAGGCGCACCAAGGCCAGTTAGCGTTGAGAATGGTCGAAGGCATGACATCCAGGAAGTGGAAGGCATGACATCCAGGAAGTGGAACTGGAAAAAGGCATCAAGGCCTGAGGTTTGGCATCGAGTAAGAGAAGATCTAACTCATAACCAGTTCTCAGACAGAATCTGAACCCACACCAGGTGCAAACTGAGAGGACCAGTCTGTAAGACCATCAGCAGGTGCCTCTTACGTGTCATCTGGTCAGAGCAACAACTGTGTTTGTGTGTCTGCCTGCCTAAGGGCAGGAAATCTGCTTGAAGCTCAACAGTCCTATCCCTGAGGTGGCTGTTCACTCACTATAGCACCAGGGCAAGCACTCGTCTGGGACAGAGGAGGGAGGAGAAGGGAGGAGGAGGGAGGAGAGGGAGGAGGAGGGAGGAGAGGGAGGGTCGGGCCAGCAAGTTACAAATCAGGATTCCAAGTTGAGGTCCAGTTCTGCTCCTGTAGCACCACAGTCCTGAGGAGTCGTAAGTCAGGTGGGCCTGACGTAGCCTAGCATCGCCATCCTGATCACGCGAGCTCACATTCTGTTTCTCTCCACAGATCAATCTGGAAACCCTCCCATTCAGACAATTTCCAGAAACACGAAATGTGGCAGGCCAATCACAACCATTTATTTAATGACTGTACCCAATTCATACGATGACTAACCCACGTTTCGTTGCTCTGATTGGTTGTAGGTCTATCAAATTGCGTCCAGAGGCATTTTGGTCTGCGCCTGTCGATAACGCCCCTTTGAAATAAAAAATGAACAGAGTTTCCAGACTAATTCGCAAATTGGTCTGGCGATGCCGGACTAGGCCTGAGATGGGGGGGGGGGGGGGGGGACGACGGACAGGGTCAGGTTCCTGCCAGGTCAGGGTGTGCATCAGACTGTGGTTCTAATAATCCGGCCAGGCCGCGGGCTGCGGTGCACCTTGGTGTGTTTGGACAGGTGGTCGCTGCGGGCGAACTTCTTCTCACATAGTGAACACTCGTAGGGCTTTACCCCCGAATGAGAGCGCCGGTGACGAGACAGCTCATCAGAACGAGAGAACCTGAGGAGACAAGAGGGACGACACTCCACCGTCAGGTTATCAATGCTAGTCTCAATTATCACACAGCTATAGGGGACTTACGCCATCTTTAACACAATCAATACTGCTGTGGTTCCAGAACCCACCTCCAACCGCAGTCAGGCCAGCTGCATGTGTAAGGCTTCTCTCCTGTGTGTCTGCGGAAGTGGGCTTTAAGATGGCTGCTCTTGGTGTACATCTTCTCACAGCCCAGGTATGAGCACTTATGAACCCTCAGTGTCTCAGTTGGGGGTGGTCTGTTCAACCGAGGGGCTACGGCTTTCAACAGGCCCACGCCACCCTGACCCCCAACGCCTGTCACCGCAGGAACCCCCAGGGCCCTCAGCGTGATAGGGAAGGGGGCAATTTTGACATACTTCTGGTCCGGTCCACCGGGGTCCCCACCAGCTAAGGGGAAAAGCGTGGCAGGGACAGAGGACATCTGTGGGGCCAGCAGAGTGTAGTTCTGCCCTAACGTCCCCTGGAGCCCTAGAATCAGGTGGGCTAGCAGGCCGGTGGATGCCCCAGGAGGAGAGCCCATCTGGGAGACAGACTGGGCCAGCGGCAAGGACTGCAGCTGGAGCACCAGGGGAGCACTGAGGAGAACCGACGGGGTGGATGGGGAAGGGGTTGGGGCCGCTGGGCGGGAGGTGTGGGGGTTGGGAGGGGTGGGAGGGCTTTGGGGGGATAGTGCAGCGCTGATCCCTGGGTCATTATGGTCACTGTGTTCCTCTGGGGTAGAGGAGGGGGGGGCGGTAGGGCTGGATGGGGAGGGTGAGAGCTCTTCTCTGGGTTCGCTGGCGTGTAACAGCCCCTCTCTGACCAGCTCCATCTTTTCCCTCAAGAACTCTTCTATGTCCTCCAGGGTGGGGGAGAACGGGGAGGGCGGGCGGAGAGAGAAGTCAGGAAGCCGGGGGTCCTGTAGACTCTCGCTCTCTCCCGCTGGCACGTGGGTCAGAAAGAGGTGCAGATGCCCCCCTTCTTCTTCACCCTCCTCCTCTTCCTCCTCCTCATCCTCCCCCGGGCTGGAGCTGAGATGAGCCCCCATGTCACCCCTCTCAGGGCTGTAACATGAAGCTGAACTGCCGCCCTCGCTCCCACCCTCACTGCCCACTAATTCCTCCAGCCCCAGGGTGCTGTCTCGAAACAGGGCATTGTCAGCGATCAGTGTTCTACTGCTTATTGACACCATTGATACAGTCCAGGCACAGCGGAGATGATGTCAGCAGGGAACCACAGGAAACAATCTAACCTTAAGACAAAATGAGGCATAGTTGGAATAAATAACGTCATAAATCATAAATACAGTTGAACACCTTTTTTTCCATGACGAATCTCCAGCGAAATGTAGATTTATTACCACGTCATAAACTGGTAAAATAATCTCAGGAGTTTAAAGTTAATACATGGAGAATAAAGGGGGAGTGGCATGCATAATGAGTAGGAATGGGATCAAAGCAAGTTACTAAATAACCAACGTCAGTCCGGCGCGTGTCACGTTAGCTACATTGTAGCCTCACCATGCGCGCGGTTGGTTCCTATGCATGACGGTTTGGATACATGCTGCTTATGTGACGCACACAACTAGCACGGACAACACAGAGGGCGTGATTGAGACTGAGCCCACTTCTCTGATCACTCAATTCATTTGAGAAACAGCCTGAATGTAGTTTCTCTGCTCGTGGCGCGTGGGACCACCTGACCTGAGCACAGAGGATCCACGGGCTTCAAGTTCGCTCGGGTCAATATGCTATTTATACTGTTCGAGCCATCTAACGCGAACAAAAAGGCCACATTTCAACTGGATTTATTGAACTTACCGTATACAAATATTAAATACAATATCAGAAGTCGAAATGCGCCGTCTATCAAGTGATTCTCCGTCGTGTTATTGTTGAAGAAAGGGATCCCGTCCTTGCCACGGATCCATGTTGGCATTCTTCTCTGAGTCCATCACATGACTGCATTGCTGTACACTCAGGGGCACGGATCCAATTCCGGGGTTCTGATTGGTTCAAGCGACGGAGGCTCGCCCTAAAACAAGAGATCTCATTGGTTCTCTCTGGACGAATGCTGTTTTGTTCATTATTTTGGAAACATTGCCCTTATTGAAAATGCCGTGACGGTAATAGCGCCACAAGTGTCCTAAGCACTCAAACTAGGCTACTGGACGTTTCTGTTTATTTTAAAGCTGATGTGCATGGTGTGTTAAACTGCAGGGCTGGTCCATGTCAGGGTATGTCGAGAAGAGCATAACATATTATTATATGCTTATGCTTACAAATAAGTGCTTCATAATGGGGGGGGGGGATCACGTATTCGGGGTACTTTTTTCATTTCGTTGTCTCAGTAGCCTAGTAGGCTCGACCTGCTCTGTGCAATGCTGTGCATGTCTTTTTTTTAAAGGAAGGCGGACGCCCGTATGTTTATAGACATGTTCCTAATACATCCATGACATGTTCCTACCTACTACCTACCTGGCCTGCGACATGTTCCTACCTGGCCTGCGACATGTTCCTACCTGGCCTGCGACATGTTCCTACCTGGCTTGCGACATGTTCCTACCTGGCTTGCGACATGTTCCTACCTGGCTTGCGACATGTTCCTACCTGGTTGCGACATGTTCCTACCTGGTTGCGTTCACTTGAGAGCTGAAACCCACATGCTGCTGTGGAACGGGAAAAGCATGAGATCATTGTCTACTTAATTGAACATCAGTCTTTGAGGTTGAAGCTAGGTTATTCAAACCCGCTTCCTGGAATAGCCTACCCATCTGGAGATGAATGGTTTGATGATGGATGTGAATGTTGTGAATAGGCTGTATTTAGGTCAGTGGTTGTTGCAGTATGGGGACCTCTAGTGGTCAGAACAGGGAGGTGCACGCTTCATCCCACAACCGTCATCATTAACAAACTATTATTCCACAGATTATAGTGTTTATTAGAGGAGATTGAACGAAAAGACTAAATAATTAAATGAAACACTTATCTATTAGAAATACTGAATTAGAGATTAATTAGAGATAATGTTTATTAGCACACATGCTATTATATCATCACATCACATGTTTTTCAGTCACATGTATTTCAAGTTATGGCTTTCAAATGTCACTCTTTGAGAAAACAACATTGTATTTGCTTACGTTTTCAATACAAAACATTGTCAGTGTTAGAAAGTGACAAAATGTTGATACACAATGTACAGACATGAAGGTGTCTCAGAACAATATGAAATGTGAGAAATGTTTCGGCAAACAATATTTTACTGTGTGCCAGAGACAACGTCTGCTAGGAACTGATGTCCATTAGAGATTGTGTTGCGTGGCCTTTATGCTGACAACTCAAGGTCAGCACCTACTGGAGCTGACAAGCAGTTTGCTGAGAGCTTCATTGGCTTCTGAGTTCTCATTACTTCACTTGTGGTTCTATAGAATTAACCTTTTCACCTCTCTATCTTTTCATTCTAGCGCTGCACTCCCTATGAAAATATCTATGAAGAGGTTGGGACAAGCAGTCCTTGTGAAATGTGGTTCTGTATCACTTGCTTTATTGAATACAGTTACTGTGAGTCACTCTACATAAAAGTGTGCAACACATGGCTACATTATAGGACTCTTGAGTGTAAATATTGCACCAGGGCGGTTGCCACACTTGGCAGAACCTGAAGAGCTGGCATGCAATCAACAGCTTGAGAGGGTGTGGATGGGCTGTTCTCCCTGGCCAGTTAAATAAATGGTCTACTTAGAATAGTACTTCAATTCTACTATTACTGATATGTAAATCCATACAAAAATAAGATGGTATGTTACAAATGGCATAATATGTGGAACCACTATGGTTCCCTAGCAACTGTGCAAAGCTGAATATCATTCACACACACATACACACACACAAATGCACACACGGACGCGCGCCCACACACACACACAGCACCAAACCTTGACCAAAACCTTCAGAAGGAACCTTTTCAAAATAAATAAACCTAATAAACCTTTTCAAAATAAGTAAACACGATGTCCCCCACCCATGATGCATGTTCCTTTGTGGCAATAAAAACTATAATATTTTTGAATGAATATGATCAACTAATTCATGGGAATTCTAACATGTAAGACAAGGATTAAACAAGCCTGGAAACTTTTACGTATCTAAATTGCGAATATGAAAAGCAGAAGGGTCCCTGAGTAGAATAGACTATACTTTTATTGAATCTCATGGCACAGTTTCAGTAATCAAAGCCAAGTGTATTGGCTGTGGGACGGGATGGCAAGTAGCTCAGGAGGTAGAACAGCCGGCTGGGGCTGCGAGGGTCCAGGGTTCGATCCCAGCTCCCAGCAGTGTGTGGCACGGTGTCGCAGTACTTACAGCTAGCTTGTTACAGCAGTACCTACAGCAAGCTTGTTACAGCAGTACCTAGAGCAAGCTTGTTACAGCAGTACCTCCAGCAAGCTTGTTACAGCAGTACCTCCAGCAAGCTTGTTACAGCAGTACCTAGAGCAAGCTTGTTACAGCAGTACCTCCAGCTAGCTTGTTACAGCAGTACCTAGAGCAAGCTTGTTACAGCAGTACCTACAGCAAGCTTGTTACAGCAGTACCTCCAGCTAGCTTGTTACAGCAGTACCTAGAGCAAGCTTGTTACAGCAGTACCTACAGCAAGCTTGTTACAGCAGTACCTCCAGCAAGCTTGTTACTACTATAATAGAGGGCACCTGTCAATGTGATTGATTTATGACCCCTAATTAGATATGCAAATGAGATTAAACTTATTTTATGACATGCACCTGGTCCGGGGTTTGTGTGGCACAATAGGAGGGGGGTTGTTTTGTGTGTGTGTGGTTGGATGTTTGTGAGGTGTGACTTTATAGTGGGCTAGGGGTTTGAATTAAGGTCTGTATTATAGATTCAACCTATAGTGTGAATGTGTGTTAATGTAATGGTATTAAGCTAGTATAGGTTTTATTCACTATCCCCCCAGGCCTTTATGGTCTGCAGGTGATCTTCTGTGTGTGTGTGTGTGTGTGTGTGTGTGCGTGGCTGGGTCTTTTGTGTGTGACGGGGTGTGTGTGGGTTTGAATGTTTGTGAGGTGTGATCTAATGAGTTTGATGTCCTTTAGTTATCAGAATGTGTGTGCGTGCCTGTGGGTTTGTGTGACGGTGGGTGTGTGGGTGAATGTTTGTGAGGTGTGACTCGTGCCCCCCCGGCTACCCCAGGTGCTGACCCCCACCCCAGGTGCTGACCCCCACCCCAGACAAGCCCCAGAGACGATTATTTGGGGGTGTGACTGGGTCATCTGTGTGTGTGCGTGCCTGTGGGTTTGTGTGACGGTGGGTGTGTGGGTGAATGTTTGTGAGGTGCGACTCATGCCCCCACCCCAGACAAGCCCCAGAGACGATTATTTGGGGGTGTGACAGGAGGGGTAGGGTTTGTGTGTGTGTGTGTGGCTGGTGATCTGTGTGACGGTGTGTGCGTGGCTGAGGGTTTGTGAGGCGCGACTCATGCCCCCCTGTCTACCCCAGGTGCTGACCCCCCACCCCAGACAAGCCCCGAGACGATTATTTGGGGGTGTGACAGGAGGGGTAGGGTTTGTGTGTGCCGGTGTGTGTGTGTGTGTGTGTGTGTGTGGCTGGTGATCTGTGTATCAGAATGTGTGTGCGTGGCTGAGGGTTTGTGTGGCTGGTGGTCTGTGTGTCAGAATGTGTGTGTGTGCGTGGCAGAGGGTTTGTGTGGCTGGTGATCTGTGTATCAGAATGTGTGTGCGTGGCTGAGGATTTGTGTGGCTGGTGATCTGTGTATCAGAATGTGTGTGCGTGGCAGAGGGTTTGTGTGGCTGGTGATCTGTGTATCAGAATGTGTGTGCGTGGCTGAGGGTTTGTGTGGCTGGTGGTCTGTGTATCAGAATGTGTGTGCGTGGCTGGGTCTTTTGTGTGGCTGAGGTGTGTGTGGGTTTGAATGTTTGTGAGGTGTGACTGGGCGGGGTGTGTGTGTGTGTGTGTGTGTGTGTGTGTGTGTGTGTGGGGTGAGATGGTTAGGGAGGGGCTATGGCCAGACGATATTACATTAATGTCAACTATAGGAGCCGGTTCAGGCCTACTAATGCCATATGGGATCGGGGGCTTTTTCATCTCTAGACTAGATCAGAAGATTCTCTGGGTTTATCCCACCACCTGGGTGTGATAAGAAGCACTTACAAAGGTGAGAATGGAGGGGATGGGAGTCGTGTTGTCTACTATTAAAATGTGGGTGGATCTATAAATATGAGTTTCCCCGGTTCATTGTGTGTATGGCATCAGTCACTCAGCAGAGCCCGTCACGTGGTCTTCAATACTTTTGAGTTCTCTCTCGCTCTACATCTCTTGCTATTTTCATCCAAAAACGATGGACAGCTTTTTGGACGATCATCACAATATGAATGTTATTGATGGATGTAAGTATAAACATTTTGGTGGTTATATTATATAATTTTTGTAATATTTAAGAATGACCTAACATGGTTTTTCGTTTTGCTCTCTGTTGTGTTTAACAGTGTGTGATAATCTAGGACAAGCGGGCGTTGAGAGTTCTTCCGAAAATACCCGACCTAAGCCATGTCTGAAACGCAGAGGGGGCGGGGTCCATAAACCACTACGCTTGAAACCACGGGGTTTGGCCTCTAAAAGACGTTCCGTCGGGAAAGTATGTGTGTCACTCCCATCACCACCAGCGGATCACGAGGCAATATGTGTTAACGATACGCCTAATGGTAAGTAATATGCATAAACAAATAATATAAATAAGATGTATTTTTTTCTTGCTAGATTTTAAAACCAGTCATTTTACAACAGAACAGTATATCACTCGCTCTCTCCCTCTCTCTCTCTCTCTCTCCCTCTCTCTCTCGCTCTCTTGCCCCCACCCTTTCTCCCTCTCTCTCTCTCGCTCTCTTGCCCCCACTCTCTCTCTCTCCCTCTCTCTCTCTCTCTCATTACAGACGGTGAACATGATCTCATTGAGCGACGCTTAATAGCCGAAATATTTGGTGAAAGTAGTACGAATTTGGAAGACATTAATCCCACAATCCCTAGTGATTGGTTTGCACAGATCGGAGGCGGGTTAGACCACTCATTTGTAGATCCAGATGCTTTGTCCGTAAATCCGTACATTTTGCTATCTCCACTACAGCCTACTTGTGACGACAACGCAACCCCTCACGAGCCAATATGTATGGATGCCTGTATAGATGATCCAGACGTACTGGTGAATAATATTGCATTACAATCGGCCGTTGAGAAGGCTGTCCTGGCGTCTTTTACCGGAGATACACAGTCCTCAGCGCTTAAATCAATGACCCGTGATATTTGCGCATCAGTTGATCAATCTGTCACGTCTGGAATAAACACAATTGTAGCCAAGATATTGGAAAGCGTAACAGGGGCATACCAGAACGTCTTTACACAGATCATTGCGCGTCAGGATGCTATGTGTAATTCCATGGCTGAAAAATTGTCTTCGATAGAAGGCGTGTTAAGGGATTTACAGTGCGTCAATGCGAGCGTCGCATCACACCAGACTTTATACGATCGCAAGTTTTTAGATATTATAAAACGTCTTAAAAACCAGGGGGCAGTGACCGATAGTGTCGCTAATCTTACGGCTGCGCAGCGTGAGAATATTCCCTCTTTCAGCAGATCAAGCGACCGGCTGCCGCTCGTCGAGAGACCCAGCGCCAACGTCAGTCCACACCGTGTCAGTCCACACCGTCGTATATTGTTTTAAGACTAATCAGCTATGAATGATTTTATGTGAAAATTATGTGATTGTTTTTTT
Organism: Borostomias antarcticus; assembly: GCF_949987555.1. NCBI lineage: Eukaryota > Metazoa > Chordata > Actinopteri > Stomiiformes > Stomiidae > Borostomias > Borostomias antarcticus. The sequence goes on along the minus strand of NC_140240.1, from coordinate 101,140 downwards.
TTTTTTTTTTCTTTTCTTAAAGGTCTGATTATGTCTGCTGTTAATTGGCCTAGATATGACGAAATATCATCTGAGGAATATGATAATGATAATGATGAGGATATTGACATTCCAGAATTTTTTAATAATGCTTTGACCGAAGCCCGTCGCATATGTGATGATGGAGTTTGTGATTATTTTAACCGTGTATTGAGTGATACTGTAAGTGTTTTGGACCGTGTTAATACAATTCATGCTATCTCTGAAACAGATGTCTCTCTCACTTTAATTCATGTTTAACTGAAAATAGGGGAATATTACAACAGGGGGGCCATAATTACTCACCACCTATTTTAAACGATAATGATATAATTACATTGCGTCGGTCAGGTGGAAATATTGGAGAATATGTAATATTAGCCCAACCACGTTTCAATAGTGTAAATCTAAGCCGCCGTTTTAATTTCAGAGGCTTTACTGCGGGGGATATTGTATCTTATGTAAATCATATTCATGATACGGTGAATTCGATAATAACCTTCTCGAGAAGGATAGGGGGGGAGGGGTCTATTTTAAACATGCGTGTTACGGGGGATAGTTTTCAAGGCACAGTCCAATCAATATTATCACCCGATAACAACTATGATCCAGAATTAATGGTAAGGGCTTTTGAGAATATATTACAAAGTGATGAAAGTATACCAAGTGATGAATCACTTCAACTGTCGTGTTCGATAGCTATGTCACAGGGGGGCGGGGGCCGGACAAAACTAGCCAGGCTAGCCCATAATGAACTACTTATAAAAAAAAAATTAGCTCTCTATTTTCCTGTAAATATTGGAAACAATCTGTGCTTCAGTATATGTTTAGCGCGGTTTCTAAATGAGAAACAATCAATTATTGAATTGGAGCAAGTAGCAAGATGTTTACACCATCGTTTGGGTTTCACAGAAAATCATGAAATTTCATTTAATGAAGTGTCCTTATTTGAAAAAATGCTTAATATAAAGATTGTAATATTCCATAGAACCTTAACTCATGAATTACTGAAATACCAAACCACCGACCAGCATAATGTTAGTACCGTTTTTCTATATCTCCATGAAAATCACTATTATTTAATAACAAAGTTAAACCGGTTTCTTGGCACCTCATATGTTTGTACCTATTGCCATAGAGGTTATAATGATGAAAGATCTCATGAATGCCTTTATAAATGCGGGGTATGTAATAATTTAGATTGTTGTAAATATCCAAAAAAGACAATAAAATGTATTGATTGTAGGCGTATATGTAAATCGAAATTCTGTTTTGATAAACACAGGTTATTACAACCAATGAAAAACGGGTCATTATCTCCATCACAATGCGCTGTGGTTAAATACTGTGAAGAATGTAACAGACGATATTATAAAACATCAAAGGCACACAAATGTATTATAGGCAAGTGTCCATTTTGTTCGGAAAACCTATCGCCCGATAATAATCATTCATGTTTTATTCAACCGGTGATTGCTAAACAACCCAATGAAAAGTTAATATTTTACAATTTTGAGACAAGATTTGAGGATGGTAGACATATTGCTAATTATGTACATGCTATCACTTTTAATGATCAAGTGTTTAGTGCCCGTGGGGATGGCTGTGTGCGTGATTTATTGAATCATTTTAGGGTATTAAAATATAGGGAATATACATGGATTGCGCATAATGCATCAGGCTTCGATAATTATTTGCTATTGTCCGAATTAACAAAAATGAATGTTACACCCTCTCTGATTTTGTCTGGTGCTAGAATAATATTTATGTACGATAATCTATTTAAACATCGCTATGTTGACAGTTATGCACATTTTCCAATGAGACTCGCAAAAACACCTGCCGCATTCAATTTGCATTGTGAAGACAAGGGTTATTTTCCTCACAAGTTTAATATAAAAGAGAATGAATATTACATAGGCCCATACCCCTCTCGTGAATATTATGGCTACGCTTTTATGTCCAATAAGGACCGAGCTGCATTTGATATGTGGTATGACAGTGTCAAGCACGACATATTTGACTTCCAAGAACAGATATCACGATATGGTGCTAATGATGTGATTTTATTGAAAGCTGCTTGTTTGAAATATAGATCTGAATTCATAGAATGTACAGGTGTAGATCCGTTCAACTACAGTACGTTAGCTTCCTGTTGTATGAATGTATTTAAATCAAATTTTTTAACCCGTGATACGATTGCTTTAACTTATAATGGATGTTATACATCGCAGCATAAGAGTCATTCAAATGTCTCCATCCAATGGTTGGAATATCTAATCTATTCACGAGGCGTGCCGATACAGCATGCGTTAAACACGGGCGAGGCGCAGTTTGGGCAATACTATGTCGATGGCTTTTATGAATGCAACGGCCTGAACCATGCATTTGAATTCAACGGATGTTTTTTTCACGGACATGATTGTCAATATGACTCGAACTGTATCAACCCCTTATCAGGCGTTTCTTATGGGCTTTTGCACATGCGATTTAACGAGAAATTAGAAATTCTTAGGAGCGTTTATAATCTAACGGTTGAAGTAATGTGGGAGTGTGAATGGAATCGAATGAAACAGACAGACCCTAACGTTATAGCATTTATGAATAACTATGAAATACCGGAACGTCTGAGACCTCGAGATGCGCTTTTTGGAGGTCGGACAAACGCGTATAAATTATATCATAAAGTCTCATATGATGATGATGAGGAAATAAGATATTTTGATTTCACGAGCCTTTACCCGTTTTGCCAAGCTACAAAGACATATCCTACAGGCCATCCTGAAATCATTTTTAAAGATTTTCTACCGATAGAGAACTATTTTGGTTTGATAAAAGCGCGTCTACTGCCCCCTAGAGGGTTATTACATCCAGTGCTTCCTTATCGGACGGCGGGTAAATTAATGTTTCCCCTGTGTGCCAAATGTGCTGACCAATTAAATCAGCTGAAACAATGTAATCATAATGACGGTGAGCGCTCTATATTAGGAACCTGGGTGAGCTTGGAAGTATTGAAGGCTATAGAAAAAGGATATACATTGGTGAAAATGTATGAAGTATGGCATTTTCCCCAGCAATCTGATTGTCTATTTACTGACTATGTTAAAACATTTTTAAAATATAAGCAGGAAGCAAGCGGTTATCCTGATAATGTAGTGACCCAGGAAGATAAAGACAGATACATCGACGATTATCGTGAGAAACAGGGTATCAGTTTAAATCCCAGCAATATTACATTAAACCATGCGCGACGGTCTATTAATAAATTAATTTTAAATAATCTATGGGGCCGTTTTTCAATGAGAGAGAATATGCCTACCACAGTACTGTTAAGAGACCCCGAAGAGTTCTCACGATTCATTTTTGGAGGGGGTGTGGATGTCAAATATTTTTCTTTCGTCTCAGAGGACGTCGTTTTATTGCAGTATGTGAATACATCCGGTACTATGACTCGTACTAACGATATTAATGTATTTTTAGGGGCCTTCACAACTGCTTATGCGAGATTAGCCCTCTATGATCTCATGGATAAATTGAACGATCGATTATTATACAGTGATACGGACAGCGTGGTATTTTTACAGAAGCCAGGTGTTTGGGCTCCAACGCTAGGACCGTATTTAGGTGATCTTACAAATGAAATTTCGGAGGGTGATTATATTATAGAGTTTTGCTCCGGGGGTCCAAAGACTTATGGATACCGCACTTCTGGTGGCGCAGTTTGTATGAAGGCCAAGGGGATCACTTTGAACGCCGTCAACTCGGAGGTGATTAAATTGGACAACTTGAAGCAATTAGTAAGTCAGTTCATTTCTGAACGTGATGATTCAACACATCTTTTAGCCCACACCGAAAATATCATACGCGTTAAAAAGAACCTTACTTTGAAGAACCAGACTATTGTTAAAAAGTTCAGAATCGTCTACAATAAGAGGGTGTTATTATCAGATGGTACAACGTTACCCTACGGTTATTAAATATGGAAAAACAATCATCCGTCCTAAAGGATGATGTCAATTTTGATTTTAGACTAGCCCATCCATTTTCATGTATTATAAGCGGCCCATCTAACTCTGGCAAAACGTATTTCGTGGAGGGGTTACTACGAGAGGCCGATCGTCTAATATCTCATAAAATTGATCATATCGTATAAATATATGATTGCTGGCAACCGCTATATGACCGATTGTTAACAATAAGAAACATTCATTTTGTGCAAGGATTACCTCAAAAGTTAGATGATGATGATTTACTGCCCCGAACTAAAAATTGTTTATTAATATTAGATGATATGATGAATGAGGCGTCTAGTAATCTTGAGGTTGGTAAAGTCTTTACACAATTTGTCCATCATCGTAACCTGTCTGCTCTATATTTAATTCAAAACATATTTGTACAGGGCTCTGCTAGTAGAAACATAAGCCTTAATACCAATTATATGATTTTATTTAAAAATCCTAGAGATACCTCGCAAATTTCTGTATTGGCACGCCAAATGTACCCCGGTAATACACGTTATTTTATGGACGCATTCAAAGATGCAACCTCTATACCTTACGGCTATCTTTTAATCGACTATAAAACCACGACACCGGACGCCTACCGGCTCAGAACTGATTTGTTAGCTCCGTACCAAGCCGTGTATATTCAGAAAAAACGTTTGTAATATTAACCTATCCATCACTCAACATGTCGGAGCGTATTAAACGTAATTTACCTCTCTTGAGGATGTTACAAAAGGCTAGCCCGGGGCAGAGAAAGTCTATTTTACAAACAGCATCAAAGGAACTGATACTAGCACTGTGTGAGCTAGCTTTTAACATATTCAAGGGTAATATACCGTTGAATGGGTCTCAGTATAAGAATCTCTCTAAAAAGAAGGCCCAAATCAAATTTATAGCAAATAAAAAAATTGGGTGGTTTAAGAAGAGACGGGCTATTAATCAAAGTGGTAGCGGATTCCTCCTTCCACTATTAAGTATAGCGCTACCGTTCATATCAAGTCTCTTTAAACGTTCTGGTTGAGTCAAAATGAGTGCTGAGAAAATGTATCTAGTTCCCCAGCGGGAGATACAGCGTTTACGAGACGATCATGGTCCAGTGCCTATAAGACAAGTTGCTGAAAACAGGTTGGATGATAATATGAGGGAAGTGTTAAATAGGAGCGATCTAAATACTCACGAAAAAGCTCTACAATATACCGCCTTATTACAGCGCTATCTGGCTATAGTCAAGCAAGGTGAACAGGAGACGAGCATGTTATCCCTATCATTACCACCAGATGTCGCCACGACCCCAGGTCATAATGATAATACATCCGCCAATGCAACAGGTGTCGCTGTGACAACCGCGAGCACTCGTTCAGACCGACAAATCAGTGATGACGGCAGTCATTTTTTGAAAAGTATAGCCGCGCGAAACAGAGAAAATGCGCAGTATCTCTTGGATATGATAACCCAATCTAACGGTGTTGTGGGATGGAATCTTATGGACGAATTGATACATAAGGGTAGTATTACACGAGGGTCTAATGTAGGATTATTATTAAAGAGACTCACTACACCGCAATTGCGTAGTAACTTTAAACGGCCCATAGGTTGGCATGAATTTCTGTTAGCCTGTTCCGACCTCGATATACCTCTCTCAAAAATACCCAATACCCACGTTCGGGCTAGATATCTCCTGATTAAACAAGGTAGATCAGCCAACCCCCCCGATTTAGCATCCGCCGTTAGAACTACTACTACTGCTACTAATGCAAAGAAACCTAGAAAACGGGCCGTGAAAGAATGGGAGGAATGGTCGTAAAATCGTTTTTTGGTTTATGATTTTTTTATTTCTTTGATTTCCTTTACCCCTGTATAAAACCTACATGTATTCTTTTAGTTATCAGAATGTTCTAATGTATGTGTATTGTGTATAGTGTGTGTGTGTGTGTGTGTGTTGTATGTGAAAATATAAACAATGATGTAATCATTTTCAAAAATGTTTTATTGATGATAAATATGTATTGATGCATCGTTATTATACAATAAAAAACATATTGAACAATAAATAGGTGTTTCACCTTGCTTTATTTTATGTATTTGAAATGTTACAACAAACTCTGAAATATATATACACAACATTGACAAAACACTGACATAAGTCATCATAACATGGACATAACTAAACATAACACTGACATAATACTGACATAAGTCAACATAATGTGATAAACATTCTATATCAAATCATAAAAGAGGGTGATTCTTTATAAATATACCCCTTGAATCTACATGTTGTAGACAATTTAACCCTGTAGATATACACACGCAGGGCAATAGTTTTCTCACAAATAATGTTACTAATCTATCATTTTTATCAGTATTATCACTGTACAAATCCAAGAATTTCATATAACTTTTACCTCTAAGCATATTATAAAGAAAGAATATGCAGTGTTCACCGCAACAGGTGGAATCATATCCCTGTATTTGTTGACTGGAATATTGAATATCGTCACAGGTCATTTTGAGAAATCTATAAATACTGTCTGGAAACATTCTATAGTCGGGCCTATTTCCATAACTATCGAAAAAACTACCAGTCATGTCAGACGATAGATACAGAGCAATCCAATGCTCCCCGGGGAGGTGTGATGGGTGTGTGTTTACGATGGCTGTTGCTGGGAGATTAGTGACACGCCTCCGAGGAAGCTGGTCACTAGCCAACACTCCGAGAAAATGGTTTTTTGTGGATATTTTATCCATAATATTTGTCAACTGTATAGTATTCATTTTTATTTTTTCTTTTCAATAACAGTCCATAAGAACCTGTCGCCTATTAGATACTTCCAACACACAGTCAAACACTGCATATACGATTAATGTAATGGTCCTGGGGAGTGGTTGACTAAACCTGACCTCCATGCGTAAGCTACCTGATTTGGCCAATGACAGATGACCTCCACACTCATCGTCCGGCGCGAGATTGAATGCATACAATGTATAGCCAGCCATAAAATCTTCCCTACTTATGGGCAAGCTACGATTCATTAAGTGTCGCCCTGTAGCCGTGATGAGTTGATAATAATCACGCGCAATACAACCGGCTTCGAAATTAGGCTGTAGCGGTTTGGTAGGGTATTGCTGGCCGTCGAGATAAACGGCTATGAATTCTAGATGATTATGTTTAAAATTAAAAGGGTTTTTATGATAAACACCCATAAATGCATCATTATCAACGAAACCAACTACTAATGATTTAGGCATGGTACCCAGAAAAAGGTTTTCTTGATTAGATATGCGTGACTGGGCCGGTAGCGAAATAGTTTTCACTACCACCCGGTCCAATGCATATCGAGCGGTCGCATTGAGCAAGGCTTCGGCATGACCAAGCCGTACCGGCGGGGAGACTGTCACCTTTTTCACAAATAACGATGCATACGCTATATTTAGCGTGTAGGGGATGTTGCCGTCCCTCATCAGACAGAATTCATCCTTTGTTCTCATAAGACGTATTTTTATATCAACCCCATTTAACATTAACTTTTCTTGAAAAAATATATCGGCGTGTATAGGGCCAATCAATTCAGTTACGTGACTTTCTTGTGTAAATGCCGCCCTCGAGTTGAGACCCGGGTTGTCACCCTGTGTGTCAACTTCGTCCATATGACCTGCTTGATCCTTGTAAAATAAACCCGCGGTGAAATTTGTTTCCAATACTTGCTGATCATAATTCAATAGACATTCGATAATACTTCTATACGGATAGGTGGACGAGCTTTGCGAGACTAGGCGGTCTCCTAACGTCACATCAACTTGTGAAAAAATACTGGCTATCGGATAGTTAACCAGGGCTACTTTTGCGCCGGCCGGTAGTGCTTGGCCGTCGGGTAAAGTGATTCTAACCCTTAAAAATAGTAATGTGTTATTCAAATCTATGTACTCTTCTCCACTCGAAGGGATGAAGAATTCTAGAGGTGCCGATCCGGAAAGGGCAGAGACAGGCTGGATCTCAACATATTGTGATTTCTCCACGCTCGTCTGGGTCAATGGGAGTGAAAATAAATCCAGCTCCGTTTTTAAACCTTCGTCGGATAATGGATGTAGTAGCGACATCTTTAATTAGAATATGCCTTTAAAGTCCCTCTTGACGGTGCTATTTTTACGCTGTTTACGTCTAGCGGGTCGTCCTGATAATGAACGCTTGGCCGCGCCGCGTTTACTTTTCTTGGTGACGGTCTTAGCTCGACCCCCGGGCGGCCGCTTCACACCCCTGCGTGTCATTACCATCAATCCTGACCCATCCTGATTCGAGCCTAAATTGTTAGACATAACGCGGCTCACCACATCACTGACTAAACCTTTTGCGGCCGTCTTTAAATGCGGTTTGGCTAGCGCTATACCCGATCTGAAAAACGGTGCTACCATGCGATACAATCCCCTAAAGAGACCCCCAAATCCTCGTCCGTACTGCGTAAATGAACCTGCGTAACCCGGTAGATGCCCACCACCGGCCTGACTTTTATAATAAGAGACATACCGACGGCTGTCATTGTATGCCATCTTTGCACCTTAGATATGCAACTTCTGAGGAACGGGGCGAAAGTGTAACTTGACTACCACTTTACCATGGGTAAATAAAACTGTTTGATCCTGGTCGTTTTTAATATCGATACATATATCTGTGATTACATGTCTTGCAAGCGAAACGTAGTGTGGCTTGTCATAACACACTGTGACTGATTCCTGATGCTCACCCGATATATGTACACATCTCAACCGAGGCACATAATGATCCCCCACTAATTGATATCGTATAAAATCACAGTAAATAAATAATGTGTAAAACGCTCCATAAAGATCCGCGGGGTATTTTGCATAATGTCTCACTTGCCCCGTATTCAGATCTGAAATAAATGACTTGCTCCCCACAGCTTTTATCAAGCCACGACCCTCAACTAACTCCAATCCCAAAATGGATGATAATTTCACATTGAACTTTAGAGTCATAGTATCAGCACACTGCATATAAACTTTATTTCGGACGGCATCATAAGATAACCTAGCCCGTAACCCCTCTAAAAAGATGTTGATAGCAGCGATTATGGCATCGATGCTTGTGTAGAAACCGTGAGGCACCCTCTGTGTAACAATGATCTCTGGGTCATTAAAACAAATATCAAATACACAGTCTTTTTCAGCTATAGTCTCCCATGTACGGGGGTAATTAATTTCGATGAGAGCTACTTCCCACCTACCCGGTAAGTCTAATACCGTGCGTAAATTAGTCCTGTATTTTCCAATTTCATTATCCGGATAAACAGATGCCGAAGAGTTGGAGGGGAGTGTAACGTAAAATCCTCCTGAATCACTCATTTTTGACACTATATTCATTCATGAATGAATGAATGAATGAACGTAGGATATGTGACTCTGCGTTTCTTATACGTCCACCACTTCATGCTCCGGAATCCAACTGTTGAACTTTTCAGGCCATCCTAACCATTTCACTAGAACCATACGCTTCTTGCCAGTTTTCTTTCTTGATATGATTTTATCAATCTTAAATCGATATCCTTTATTCAATTTAATCTTTTGTAACTCTTGTTCATAAAAATTACCTTCAACCACCTCTCCATCATAATCCTTTAACCGGTAGATGGGAGGGGACCGTGGAATTCGTTCAGTTATAGTGAAATATTCATGGGTGTAGGTTTGTTCATATCCCTTATCAAATATACCACGGTTTCTTGAAACCCTTACAATATCACCCACCTCATGCCTGAATCTTACAGATCGTTTTTTATTACCATCTATACCGTATAAATTGTTAAATACCACACGCTCATTGGCTAGACAAACCTCTGACGGCCTCATCTTAATAGCCGTATGTAACGAATTATTATAGGAGCTGACCAAATCATCCAAGACATCAATGTATCGTTTAGAATTAACCGCAGTCAAATACCTCCACATACGGCCTTTAATAGTCCGGTTGAATCGCTCCACTACAGAGGCCTTTACCTCACTATTTGTTGAAAAATGGTTTATTTTATATTTCCCCATTAGTTTTTTAAACGTAGTATTGTAGAATTCGGTTCCATGGTCGGTCTGTAGTTTACAAGGTATTCTACCGCTGGACAATACATCCTCAAACGCCTTGGTGACATCACTGGCGTTTTTAGTTTTAATACATACACACCAGGCAAATTTGCTAAATACATCTATACATGTCAGCATATATTTAAAGTCGTCATTATATTCGGCATACATTGACATATCGACCAAGTCTGCTTGAAATTGCTGATTTAGACCAAAGACCATGACTCTGCTACGTGGATAGTTAATCCGCTTTGCTTTATGCAATGTGTAAGTATCTTCACCGGAGAGCCAATTAGTCACAGAATTGTTCACCACTTTCCCCTCGAGTGCTCGTTTGAGTCGTTGTTGTCCCCCGAAACACCCCTCACTAGTGGGATCATAATATAAGCGTTTCATACGTGACTCCATGGTATGATTTGTTTTGAAATAATGAGAGGTTGTTACTGATGCAATGATTTTTATTTAGAATATGATCAAGAATAGTTATACATTTCACACATACGCTCAATACATTTTGTCATATTTTACATCTTATCGAGCAGTTTAAAAAATTGAATACATTTATCAACGTTTTTTCTTATCAGAAATTCGGCTAAAACAGTAGCCACAATAGACACATTAACGGTCTCATTTTTTAACATTTTCATTATACAAAAATCAGTCACAAACGTACAAATAACAATGAAAGTACCCATATTTAAACAACCCCATGTAGGCTGGGACATGCAATTTAAAACCAATGACACTGTCATGTGACAAGGGGCATGCGCACTGGAGCACATCTCCAGCAGACACGTCCATTCACTGGCTACCTCCCTGCCACGCTTCATGAGTTTCTTAAAGTTGCATAGACGCCCGGATGTCCTAACGCTCGCATCTTGATTAGTTGTAGATTCACCGCCCGCTACATGATTATTATGTATTTGAGCAATTTCATCTACAATCACAGAATACAATAATGAGGTCAAATGCCCCTTGAGAATGACCTCATCGATGACACGAGGCTCTTCCACTACGGTTGATGTGAATCGGTTGCCCATCTTCTCATTGATGATGATGATGATGATACGACGATGATTTTGTTTATGAAAAAATAATGCCGCGCCACCGCATCAAAGTGTTCTCTACAGCGTCATTGACATCTTTATCCATCAACGTGTTCCGGATCTCTCTCAACTTGGTGCAGATTTGTTTTTCAGCTTGCAGTTCGTATATCACTGTTTCAATACATCCAATAATTTTCTGTTGCGATGGATAAAGACCCTTTTTTGCTAGCACATCAGACAAAATCTGTGGTAGCGCTGGAACCACTATTTCAAGTATTATATCAATTGCATTTGTTTCAAGGAAATGATCAGGGGGGTCAAATAGACACGGATGCTGCATTTGGCTAGGATGCTGTATTTTACAGCCGTAACATGTTAGCTTTAACCTATCACTAATTACATCCTCAAGTATCATACATGTCGACACCTTTACAATATGCACTCCTAATGTAGTGAGAGGTTTACCCAATATTAAATAGGGATGGCTGGGTAATTGATTATCAGCATAATTCATGGGTGGAATAACATTGTATCCGGCTTCTGCCTCATATTCTGTGCTCCCGTACGCATCAACCCAACTAGCAACTCAACCGTCATCTGAATCATCGTCTTTAGCCGACTCATTGTCTTTAGCAGACGTTTTACCCCAATTAACACTAGCCATGTCATAGTTCTGTGTGCTTGTGCTGGGAACTGCCCAGTCACGGGTCAAGAGAGGTTTTATACCGTAGGAGATGGGGGGCGACGTGGGAGGGGCTTTACTTGACCGTTTCATCATTTAGTCTTTGATGGCTGCTGAAGGCTTAGGGGAATGAATGATTTAAGAAAGTCTCTCATTGACACACACACATACCCAGTCACACACACACACACATTCATCTATCAACCGTAAAATTAAAAATTAAAAATTCATAGAAGACATAAAAAAAAACCATATCAAGTCATATCAGCCATATCAAGTCTTTTAGAATCAACCACTATGTCTGCATGAAGTATTCACGATTGTTTATGAATAAAGTACGTTTAATACCATTAAAATCCTCCAAGACATTCCTCCAACGAAAAATGTCATCTATTCTATCAAAAATATCATACATTATGTGCACATCGCTTAAAGGAAAAACGAAAAGAGTATCAGAGTCTGCGATTACATTCGATAAATCATTAGGGTTTGCAATAATGGTATTTCTATAATTTCCCCCGCACACATACACATAAGTGCCTGTTTTTTTAGAATCCCTGTCGGCAAAAACAAAATATTGTTTTTCATCACATTTAACGAGCTTATTGTATAAAACCTCGTTTTCAGGTATTTCCAATTGACGCAGATTTGATAAAACGGCCCCTTTAAACGACCACCAAGACTCTCTGTCAAAAACCACCCCGTTTTTATCTAGTTCTGCCGCTACATTAGTAGTTGAAATCGTGACAGTTGATTCCTCTTTATCATAGACATACCCCGCCAGTCTAAAATCGCTGAGCATCCAGCTGAACTCTCTGTCAATGTCATAATCATACAGATTACGGAGCAAACTACCAGGCCGTCTCGTTAATGCCAAATCTCGCGGCACCACTTTTTTGGGCGCACGGCATAAAGTGGGGCTATGATCGACTATAGGAATTCTGATACGCGGGTGGTGGTCCGGAGTGTGACACGGAGGAGAACTCGCCATCGTCTGTGTTGAGGTCGTGAGAGAGAGAATGCAGAGCGGTGGCTAGAACCGTGATGGTCTCTCGGTTATGAACAGCCTCGGCTGTAATGAGCTTATCCTTATATAACACAGCGCTAAGAATCTCACCGTTTAACGACCCATAATCACTCAGTAGAAACACACTCACACACACGCACACACAGTGAAAAAAACACACTAAAACCAGACACCACGCCTCCAGCCCCTCCATCCTTACCTTTTATAATTGTGTATTTAACACCATAAACTCTGAGAAACTTTGAGAGAAAAAAACATGTCTCTAGTGACAGTGCTACCACCAGCGCCGGTGTAGGACATTAAAGTAATGCCGTCTGGCCGTAGCCCCTCCCTAACCATCTCACCCCCCACACACACACACACACACAAACATTCAAACACACACACACCCCAGTCACACCTCACAAACATTCAAACCCCCACACACCTCAGCCACACAAACCCTCAGCCACGCACACACATTCTGATACACAGATCACCAGCCACACACACCCTCAGCCACGCACACACATTCAAACCCCCCCACACACCTCAGCCACACAAACCCTCAGCCACGCACACACATTCTGATACACAGATCACCAGCCACACACACCCTCAGCCACGCACACACATTCAAACCCCCCACACACCTCAGCCACACAAACCCTCAGCCACGCACACACATTCTGATACACAGATCACCAGCCACACACACACACACACACACACACCGGCACACACAAACCCTACCCCTCCTGTCACACCCCCAAATAATCGTCTCGGGCCTTGTCTGGGGTGGGGGGTCAGCACCTGGGGGTAGACAGGGGGGGGGGGGGGATGAGTCGCGCCTCACAAACCCTCAGCCACGCACACACCGTCACACAGATCACCAGCCACACACACACACAAACCCTACCCCTCCTGTCACACCCCCAAATAACCGTCTCTGGGGCTTGTCTGGGGTGGGGGCATGAGTCGCACCTCACACACCCAACCGTCACACAAACCCACAGGCACGCACACACACACAGATGACCCAGTCACACCCCCAAATAATCGTCTCTGGGGCTTGTCTGGGGTGGGGGTCAGCACCTGGGATAGACAGGGGGGCACGAGTCACACCTCACAAACATTCACCCACACACCCACCGTCACACAAACCCACAGCCACGCACACACATTCTGTTATCTAAAGGACATCAATCTCATTAGAGCACACCTCACAAACAATTCAAACACACACCCACCGTCACACAGAATACCCAACCACGCACACACACACACACACACACACACACACACACAGAAGATCACCTGCAGACCATAAAGGCCTGGGGGGATAGTGAATAAAACCTATACTAGCTTAATACCATTACATTAACACACATTCACACTATAGGTTGAATCTATAATACAGACCTTAATTCAATCCCCTAGTTCACTATAAAGTCACACCTCACAAACATCCAACCACACACACACAAAACCACCCCCTCCTATTGTGCCACACAAACCCCGGACCAGGTGCATGTCATAAAATAAGTTTAATCTCATTTGCATATCTAATTAGGGGTCATAAATCAATCACATTGACAGGTGCCCTCTATATTAGTAGTAGTGTAAATACAACCATATAGTTTAAAATATGTAACAAAATTAAATAGACTGATTCAAATCTACCAGAATCTACCATAGAGGTAACCTACCGTAGCTATAGCTAGCAAACCCTAGCTACATAACGTCAGCTTAGAATGGAAAATAGAAGAGCTACACTTAGCTACTTTCCTATTGACAATATCCACACAAAACGAAGTTTCTAGCACAAACATCACTGAGTAGATATAACTTAACTTACAAGCGATGCTTTCCAAGGCACAAACGTAAAAAGGGAAACAATAAAGCTGGCGCTGCAAGTCACATGCGATTGCCATAACGTGGAGTGAAAACTAAACAACTTCCTGGTCACATGACCAAACAAATCAGACTAGCCATGGCTAGAAGAGTACCTATTTTCAAAATAAGGGTACATTTTTTCATCCTCAAAATAAAGCAGTGTTTCTTATAGAACGTGACACTCCCCGTCTGATATAATTACTATACCACTATCTTAAAACTAATATAAGGAGCTGGAGAACACATGTCTGGAGAACACAAACTAACTAAACTCACTTCCACATTTGCGAAGGATGCTGTTGATGCACCGCTTGGCTCCAACTATCCAGAATCCTGCTGTGCGGATCGACCCCTCCGTGAAGACACGACCCTGATGCTTGACTCTTTCGTGGTAATGCCTCACAAGGAGTGTCGCTAAGTGGCTGCGACTTGGGATGATGACAGGAAACTGTTCTCTTGTGTCGAGGGCTGCACGCTTAAGCCTTCCCCCTATTCTTAGAAGGCCATCTTCGTCCACATAGGGGTTCAGCTTTCTTAGCGAACTGTTTTTGGGGATGTGTTTCCCAGCAGTCAAGCAGGCAAACTCTTCTCTGTAAGTCTCCCTTTGCACACAGCTGATGATGAGAGTTTCTGCTTTTGATAGCTCTCCCACTGTGCAGGGCTTTGTGAGACTGCTACAGGTCTTGTGGTTGGCTTTGACTGCAGCTCTCTTGTACTCCAAGATGTGGGTTAGTGATGCTATAGCTCTCACAAGAGACTTCCATGAAGAGAACCGCTCAAAGCGATGAGATCCCAGGTTAGATGGAGGAACGGAGAGAGTGGTAGCATAAGAACGTACCTCACTGTCAGAATCAGGGTTGACAAGTTATTGTGACCCCTCTGCAGGAGTGGGCACTCCTTCTGGCTGGAACAGGAAAGGGGGTCCTGTGAGCCATGCAGTGTTTGTTAGCTCGGCAGCAGGTACAGATCGAGTGGCGTGATTCGCTGGGTTTTGAGTTGTGTGGATGTAGTGCCACTGCTCTGGTTTGGTGAACTTCCTGATTCGTTGAACCCTGTTGCAAACCTACACATAAAACCGTCTGGTCTGGTTAAATATGTACCCCAAGACGACTTTGCTGTCTGTGTAGAACTGCATCGTGTCCACACTGATGTCCAGCTCTCTCTCTGCCAACTCCGCCATTTCGACTGCCAACACGGCAGCACCAAGCTCCAATCTTGGGATAGTATGTGCAGCTGTAGGGGCTAGTTTCGCCTTTCCCAGGACAAAACCGACATGACACTCTCCATCACCATCGATCACCCTGAGGTAAGCTACTGCAGCGATAGCCTTCACTGAAGCGTCTGAGAAGATGTGGAGCTCTTTCCTTTGAGTGGTAGATAAGGTGGTAGGAGTGTATGTTCTTGGTATCTTGATCTCTCCCAGATCTTGTAACGAGTCTTCCCACATCCTCCATTCTGCTTCCTTTTCATCCGGTAGAGGGCTGTCCCAGTCAAGAGCCTCATTGCAGGTGAGTTCTCGCAGCAGGAACTTCCCCTGAATGACGACTGGCGCGACGAGACCGAGGGGTTCGAACAAGCTGTTCACTGTGGCTAGAGCACCCCTGCGGGTGAAGGGCTTCTCTGCGACCGCTATTCTGAAGGTGAAGATGTCATGCTTGAGCTCCTAGCTGAGTCCTAAGCTGCGTTGAATGAGTGCAGAGTTGTCATCGAAGTCCAAGTTCTGCAGTCCCTTTGCATGGTCTTCTGACGAGAAGGCCTCCAAGACGTCAGAGCAGTTTGACGCTATCATATGGAGCCTAAGGTTGGAGACAGCAAGCATCTTCTGTGTCCTTTTCAACAGGTCGATGGCTTCTGTGGCTGACGGGAGCGACTTGAGGCCGTCGTCGACATAGAAGTCGCGCTCTACAAAGTGCCCGGCATCCATCCCATATTCACCTGCTCCATGTTCTGCTGCTCGGTGAAGACCATAGATGGCTACTGCTGGTGATGGCGAGTTACCGAAAACATGGACTTTCATACGATACTCGACAATCTCCTGGCTGGGATCGTTATCTCTGAACCATAAGAAACGCAGAAAGTCTCGGTTGTCTTCTCGAACGACAAAACTGTGAAACATCTGCTCGATGTCTGCTATGATAGCCACTGTTTCTCTTCGGAAGCGCAGCAAGACTCCAAGCAAGCTGTTGTTCAGATCTGGACCGGTAAGTAGCACATCGTTCAGGGAGATGCCGTGATGTTGAGCACTGGAGTCGAAGACAACCCTGATCTTGTCTGGCTTTTGAGGGTGGTAGACGCCGAAGATGGGCAAGTACCAGCATTCGCTTCCCTCCAGTAGTGGTGGAGCCAACTCGGCCTGGTCATGATCAAAGATTTTTTGCATGAAGGTGACAAAGTCAGCCTTCATCTTGGGCTTCCTTTCCAGGTTGCGGCGGAGGGAGGTTAGCCTGCTGAGAGCCTGGACTTGATTGTTCGGGAGCCGTCGACGAGGGGATCGGAATGGGAGGTGCAACCCAGCTGTTGGTGTCATCCATTACCATCTCTCTGTCCATGAACTCCAGGAACAGTCGGTCTTCGATGGAAAGCCCCACTTTGTCGTCATCTTTGGTGCTCTCAAAGATTGTGCTGCCTAGGCTGCAGTCATCAAGGACTGGGCTGTTGCGTTTAAGGCTGTGAGGAGAGGTGTTGTTCCGCACTTTGGGGCTGAATCTCTCCTTGACCTGAAGATGGTTAGGGCACGGAGTGAGGATAGATGGCCTTCCGTTTTCAAGCACGTTGGTGCGGTAGGAAGTCACAGCTGCTGGCAAGTGGGCTGAACCCAAGCACACGTCCCCTATAACAACCCATCCCAGGTCTAGTCGTTGGGCATAGGGGGCGCTGTGAGGACCATTGTGTTGTTCCCTAACTTTATGGACCTGAAGGATGTCACGTCCCAGAAGTATCAGTATCTGGGCTTCAGGGTCCAGGCAAGGTATTCTATGAGCAATGGACTTCAGGTGACTATGGTGTCGTGCTGCCTCAGGGGTCGGGATCTCTGACCGGTCTTCCGGCATATGATTGCACTCGATGAGTGTTGGAAGCATCACACTTGTTTTTCCATCCAACGACAACGCCAAGAACCCTGTGGCTCTTCTCCCAGATGTCTCAGTGACTCCTGCACATGTACGGAGGGTGTACGGTGAGTCTGATTTGTCTGAGTGTGGCAGCTTCTCGACTATTGGGTTGACACGCCTGGCAGTGTCCAGGTACGAGAGCCCCGGCAAGTAGCCCTCAGACTTAGCGGAGTCTAACTCCATCAGCAGGTCCCCCAGTTCCCTCAGCTTTAAGGGGTCTTTGTGAGAGATGTTCGGAAAGTTCTCTATCCTTCGAAGAGAGCTCTCTCTATCACTTCAGGCGAGCCGTAACACTCTCCTAAGCGTTCCCAGACAAGTCTTAGGCCTACTGCAGGGCTGCCTACGTGCACAGAACGGATCCTTGTAACGTGCTTTGAGGACTCACTTCCTAACCACTTTGTCAAGAGGTCAAGCTCCTCACTGGCAGTTAAGTTCAGTCCTCCAGTGGCATTGATGAAAGAGGACTTCCATGCCCTATAATTATCTGGGCGGTCGTTGAACTGGCTGAGACCAGAATTCACAAGCTCTCTACGCACCAAGTACCTTGCGATGTCACTCATACCAGTCATGCTATCAGAATGCAGCTGCAGTGAGGCTCTGAGAGGGGAGTGGGGTGGCTGAGCAGGCGGAAGTGGAGCGGGGGAAAGCTGAGCAGGAAGTTGGTGATGAACTGCTGGTGCTGAACTTGCAGGTTGTTGTGCTGGAGCTGCTGGCATTGACCCTGCAGGTTGCTGTGCTGCAGCTGGCGTTGAACTTGCAGGTTCCCGTACAGCATGAACGTTGTTCCTGGCTGGGAGGTGAGAAGCTCCAAGTGGTGTGTATGGTTCAAGTTCTGGGGGGTTTCCGTAACTAATGTGTTGCTGAGAGTGACGTTTGACGTAGTCACGTGTGCGTTGAAGGTTGATGCTAGCCGATCTGTATTGACTCTTCTCACTTCCCTCTCGACCTTCATTCTCGGCTGCTTCCTCAAGGACTTGAGCTTCTGCTATAGCTGCTGCTACCTCCTTCTCATGCTCCAGTGTTGATAACTCGGCTGCTATGCGAGCTTCTTTGATTTTCAGGTCAGCTGTTAGACGAGCCTCTTCTAATTTTTGGTGAGCTGCTAAATGGGCCTCTTCTACCCTTAATTGAGCTTCCCGTTGAACAAAGGAAGCACGTGCGCGGGCAGCTTCAGCTTTGGCGCGAGCCTTGGTTGCAGCTCTGCTAGCTGAGGAGGATTTAGACCCATGAGATGAGGCAGAATGTTGTGATGTAGCGTCACGTCCATGGTCTTGTTCCGTCTCACTGCCATACATTTTTCCACTGGCTTCAGCGTTATCTGCCATTGTTTATTGTTCCTTTTGCTGTAGTGCCCGCTGTGAAGACGCTTTTTTACTATTCTGTCCCCAATGTGTGTGTCTGTACACAAGTAGACAGATAGCTAACATGTCCCAGAGAAAGACGGAAGCTGGAGTAGAGTTGAGTGTACTTTAGTTTTGTCCTTTTCTCAGGAATCTTTTCACTGTAAAACTGTACAAAGACAATACAAAGGCATTGTATCAATAAACGTCAGTGTACGGTATGCATCACATGTCAATTAACACATGTATATAGTTACACATAACTTATTTGCTTATAGTTTAAATACAACCATATAGTTTAAAATATGTAACAAAATGAAATAGACTGATTCAAATCTACCAGAATCTACCATAGAGGTAACCTACCGTAGCTATAGCTAGCAAGCCCTAGCTACATAACGTCAGCTTAGAATGGAAAATAGAAGAGCTACACTTAGCTACTTTCCTATTGACAATATCCAGACAACACGAAGTTTCTAGCACAAACATCACTGAGTAGATATAACTTAACTTACAAGCAATGCTTTCCAAGGCACAAACGTAAAAAGGGAAACAATAAAGCTGGCGCTGCAAGTCACATGCGATTGCCATAACGTGGAGTGAAAACTAAACAACTTCCTGGTCACATGACCAAACAAATCAGACTAGCCACGGCTAGAAGAGTACCTATTTTCAAAATAAGGGTATATTTTTTTATCCTCAAAATAAAGCAGTGTTTCTTATAGAACGTGACACCACAGAACATGGAACAGACCTCTGTCATATCATCACACAGTACAGAAACTCACACCATGGTCCAGGTTGAAGAATAGAGAAATGAACATTCATAAATCAAAATATCAGTCATTTTGAAGACATACAGAAAGATAAAGCCATGTTGTTTTTATTTAAATTTAACTCTCTTTCTGGACATGTTCAATGTTATTCATTCACTCAGGGGGTGGTTGGGTTTCTAAGTACAGTAGTGTTTGACCAGGTACGCATATTACCATCAGATGAAGAGTTTCCATAGTGGCAGTGGCTAGTTGCAAAACTAGAATGGAGAAGTAAGACGCCTCCTTCCCTCCACTAGTCTGGGGGTCCACCTTGGGCAAGTGGTAGTACCCCCTAGCCCCCCTACCTGGGGTTACAGGCAAAAACCCTGATGAAAAAACAACCTGAAGGAAGAGAGACCCGGCCCGGAGGAAGCCCGGGGCCCTCGTCTGGAGCCAGGCCCAGACGGAGGGCCCGCATGCGAGCGCCTGGTGGCCGGGCTTACCACGAAGCCCGGCCGGGCCCAGCCCGAATAAGCAACGTGGAAGCACCATCTCCTCCTCCATCGTCCCGTGGACCCACCACCCGTGGGAGGAATTGTCGGGGTCGGGTGCGCTGCCAACTAGGTGGCGGTGAAGGCGGGGGACACCGACGGACCGGACCCGGGCGGCAAAGGCTGGCTCTGGGGACATGGAACGTGACCTCGCTGGGGGGGAAGGAGCCGGAGCTTGTGAGGGAGGTGGAGCGATACCAATTACACCTGGTGGGGCTAACCTCCACGCACAGCACCGGCGCCGGAACCAAACTCCTGGATAGGGGTTGGACCCTGTTCTTCTCCGGAGTTGCTCACGGTATGAGGCGTAAGGCAGGTGTGGCTATACTAGCTAGCCCCCAGCTGAGCGCCTCTGTGCTGGAGTTCACCCCAGTGGACGAGAGGGTCGCCTCCCTGCGCCTTAGGACTGTGGGGGGGGGGACTCTGACTGTGGTTTGTGCTTATGCACCGAACAGCAGTTCAGAGTACTCAGCCTTCCTGCAGACCCTGAGTGGAGTCCTTTTGGGGGCTCCTGCAGGGGACTCCAGTGTCCTACTGGGGGACTTCAATGCACACGTAGGCAATGATGGAGAAACTTGGAGGGGCGTGATTGGGAGGCATGGCCACCACGATCTGAACCCGAGTGGTGTTTTGTTGTTGGACTTCTGTGCTAGTCACGGTTTGTCCATAACAAACACCATGTTCGAACACAAGGATGCCCACAAGTACACCTGGCATCAGAACACCTTAGGCCGAAGGTCGATGATCGATTTCGTTATCGTATCATCTGATCTGAGGCCATGCGTTTTGGACACTCGGGTAAAGAGAGGGGCAGAGCTGTCCACTGATCACCATCTCTTGGTGAGCTGGTTTCGATGGCGGGGGAAACTTCTGGACAGACCTGGAAAACCCAAGCTTGTAGTGAGGGTGAACTGGGAACGTCTGGAGGAAGAGCCTGTCCGGAGAGATTTCAATTGCCACCTCCGGCGGAGCTTCTCAGGCATCCGTGTGGAGGTTGGGGACATCGAGCATGAGTGGTCGGTGTTCAAAGCCTCCATTGCTGAAGCTGCGGCTGGGAGCTGTGGCCTGAGGGCCATAGGTACCTCAAGGGGCGGTAACCCTCGGACACCGTGGTGGACAGCGGTGGTGAGGGAAGCCGTCCGACTGAAGAAGGAGGCCTTCCGGGTTATGTTAGCCCGGGAGACCCCAGAAACAGTTGCAGGGTATCGACTGGCCCGGAGGGCTGCGGCTTCGGCCGTGACCAAGGCAAAGCAGCGGGTGTGGGAGGAGTTCGGAGAAACCATGGAGAAGGACTTTCGGTCGGCACCAAAGTGTTTCTGGAAGACCTTCAGACACCTCAGGAAGGGAAAGCGGGGGACCATATACAGCAAGGAGGGGACACTGCTGACCTCAACTGAGGAGGTTGTTGAGCGTTGGAAGGAGCACTTTGAGGAACTCCTGAACCCGACTAATCCACCCTCTACGATCGAGGCAGAGCCGGAAGATGATGGGGGGTCGTCAATGTCCTTGGAGGAGGTCACTGAGGTAGTCAAACAACTCCACAGTGGCAGAGCCCCAGGGACTGATGAGATCCGTCCAGAAATGCTGAAGGCGCTGGGTGTAGAGGGGCTGTCTTGGTTGACACGCCTCTGTAACATTGCGTGGAAGTCTGGGTCAGTGCCGAAGGAGTGGCAGACTGGGGTGGTGGTCCCAATATTCAAAAAAGGGGACCAGAGGGTGTGTGCGAATTATAGAGGCATCACATTACTCAGCCTCCCAGGGAAAGTTTACTCCAAGGTGCTGGAAAGGAGGGTCCGGCCGATAGTCGAACCTCAGATCGAAGAGGAACAATGCGGATTTCGTCCTGGTCGTGGAACTACCGACCAGCTCTTCACTCTCGCAAGGATCTTGGAGGGGGCTTGGGAGTTTGCCCAACCTGTCTACATGTGTTTTGTGGACTTGGAGAAGGCTTACGACCGGGTCCCCCGAGAGGTCTTGTGGAGGGTTATGCGGGAGTATGGGGTGAGGGGGTCCCTACTTAGGGCCATCCAATCTCTGTACACCCAGAGCGAGAGCTGTGTCCGGGTCCTCGGCAGTAAGTCGTCTTCCTTTCCGGTGGGTGTTGGCCTCCGCCAGGGCTGCGCTTTGTCACCAATCCTGTTTGTGATTTTCATGGACAGGATATCGAGGCGTAGCCGGGGGGAGGTGGGTTTGCAGTTCGGTGAGCTGGGGATCACGTCACTGCTTTTTGCAGATGATGTGGTCCTGATGGCATCAGCTGCCTGCGACCTCCAGCACTCTCTGGATAGGTTCGCAACTGAGTGTGAAGCGGCTGGGATGAGAATAAGCACTTCTAAATCTGAGGCCATGGTTCTCAGCAGGAAACCGGTGGCCTGTCCGCTCCGAGTAGGAAATGAGTCCTTACCCCAAGTGAAGGAGTTCAAGTATCTGGGGGTCTTGTTCACGAGTGAGGGAACCATGGAGAGGGAGTTTGGCCGGAGAATCGGAGCAGCTGGTGCGGTTCTGCAGTCGCTTTACCGCACTGTTGTGACGAAAAGAGAGCTGAGCCAAAAGGCAAAGCTCTCGATCTACCGGTCTATCTTCGTCCCCACCCTCACCTATGGTCATGAAGGATGGGTCATGACCGAAAGAACGAGATCACGGATACAAGCGGCCGAAATGAGTTTTCTCCGGAGGGTGGCTGGGGTCTCCCTGAGAGATCGGGTGAGAAGTTCAGTCATCCGGGAGAGACTCGGAGTAGAGCCGCTGCTCCTTTGCGTCGAAAGGAGCCAGTTGAGGTGGTTCGGGCATCTAGTGAGGATGCCTCCTGGGCGCCTCCCTAGGGAGGTGTTCCAGGCGTGTCCGGCTGGGAGGAGGCCGCGGGGTAGACCCAGGACTAGGTGGCGGGACTACATCTCCGCACTGGCCTGTGAGCGGTTAAAGATTCCCCAGGCAGAGCTGGTTGATGCTGCTAGGGAAAGGGATGTCTGGGGCCCCCTGCTGGAGCTGCTGCCTCCGCGACCCGACCCTGGATAAGCTGATGATGATGATGATGATGATGATGAAGAGTTTCCTGCACCTGAAGGCTGATGTTATGCAGATGACTGTTTTAAACTGACTGTACAAATGACTGTAATATAAACTATAACTAGCCTACAGCTGGTTGGCTGAAAAAGAAGGTTGGACACATGGCCAGAATTTAAAGACTTCCTGTAGGTTAGAGGATAGGTACTTTGCCACAGTCATTGTTGTTTTCAGGGAGGGGGGGGGGGGGCATTTTAAATAATTCATCAAATAATTCTGAAAAAAAAACTTAAGGATTTTAGGTTTATCTCCTAAGACCCATTCTGAGCCAGGAAAAACGCTGCTTCTATATATATGCTCTTGTATATGAAATATCAGCTCATAAACATGAAACATATGCAAAAAAAAATCAAAACAAAGTGTTAAAATTATTAGGGCACAAGGGCACACACATCAGCCAATCACACGTCAGCCAATCACACGTCAGCCAATCACACGTCAGCCACACAAGAGCTTGAGTCACACGGCAGGTCTACAGGTTCATCATGAAACCTTCACACACACTCTCTCTCACACACACACACACACACACACACACACACACACACACACACACACACACACACACACAGACAAAATGATTAAACAATCCATTATCTTGGGTCTTACATGAGGCTTCTATGAGAACTACTTGAGAGTCTTTGTCTTCATACAGCCATTTTCAATGTGGGGCCAGAAACACCTCCAGTTGTTATATAGGTACAAATATGTTGTTTTAGGTCAGATTCAGGTTTCAGACGTGGTGGTTCTAGCGTCTCAGACGTGATGGTTCTAGTGTCTCAGACGTGGTGGTTCTAGCGTCTCAGACGTGGTGGTTCTAGCGTCTCAGACGTGGTGGTTCTAGCGTCTCAGACGTGGTGGTTCTAGCGTCTCAGACGTGGTGGTTCTAGCGTCTCAGACGTGGTGGTTCTAGCGTCTCAGATGTGGTGGTTCTAGCGTCTCAGACGTGGTGGTTCTAGCATCTCAGACGTGGTGGTTCTAGTGTCTCAGACGTGGCGGTTCTAGTGTCTGAGACGTGGTGGTTCTAGTGTCTCAGACGTGGTGGTTCTAGCGTCTCAGACGTGGTGGTTCTAGTGTCTCAGACGTGGTGGTTCTAGTGTCTCAGACGTGGTGGTTCTAGCGTCTCATACGTGGTGGTTCTAGCGTCTCAGACGTGGTGGTTCTAGTGTCTCAGACGTGGTGGTTCTAGCGTCTCAGACGTGGTGGTTCTTGCGTCTCAGACGTGGTGGTTCTAGCGTCTCAGACGTGGTGTTTCTAGCGTCTCAGACGTGGTGGTTCTAGTGTCTCAGACGTGGTGGTTCTAGCGTCTCAGACGTGGTGGTTCTAGCGTCTCAGACGTGGTGGTTCTAGCGTCCCAGACGTGGTGGTTCTAGTGTCTCAGGCGTGGCGGTTCTAGTGTCTCAGACGTGGTGGTTCTAGTGTCTCAGACGTGGTGGTTCTAGTGTCTCAGACGTGGTGGTTCTAGCGTCTCAGACGTGGTGGTTCTAGCGTCTCAGACGTGGTGGTTCTAGCGTCTCAGACGTGGCGGTTCTAGTGTCTGAGATGTGGTGGTTCTAGCGTCTCAGACGTGGTGGTTCTAGCGTCTCAGACGTGGTGGTTCTAGCGTCTCAGACGTGGTGGTTCTAGCGTCTCAGACGTGGTGGTTCTAGCGTCTCAGACTTGGTGGTTCTAGCGTCTCAGACGTGGTGGTTCTAGCGTCTCAGACGTGGTGGTTCTAGCGTCTCAGATGTGGTGGTTCTAGCGTCTCAGACGTGGTGGTTCTAGTGTCTCAGACGTGGTGGTTCTAGTGTCTCAGACGTGGTGGTTCTAGTGTCTCAGACGTGGTGGTTCTAGTGTCTCAGACGTGGTGGTTCTAGTGTCTCAGACGTGGTGGTTCTAGCGTCTCAGACGTGGTGGTTCTAGTGTCTCAGACGTGGTGGTTCTAGCGTCTCATACGTTTGTGAACTGACATCCTCTCCTCCTGCCCCTGTGTTCCTGGGGCTCGTAGTTCTTCTGGGATTTGTAGTTCTGCAGGTGATATGGCTGCAGGCACACACAGAACCTATGGTAGAATCAAGTCCTTTAACAAAATATGAACAATATATAATTCACCAGGGATTCATGACCACGCAATGGGCAAGGTTGTTTAACAGAAAACACACCTCTGTATTCGCTTGAGATTCTCCTCCATCTCCTGATTAGCTAGCTCCACCAGGAAGTGGATGTAATCAGTGTGCGAAATACCCGTCAATATTCGGGGGGGTCCCCATCTCACGTTTGTTGCGCAATACCGGTCGAAAATGTATTTCTCAATATGCAGTAGGCCTATAACATTACAATATTTCATGGATGCAAGCCAAGACAATCAGTCTATAGCCTACATGACAGGACACACACATGCGCACACACACATGCGCACACACACACACACACACACACACCCGTCACCAGGGCTCAGTGCTAGCCTGGGCCAATGAACTGCAATGGGGGGCACAATTATTACTAACTATTTTTGATAATCCGATATGCTATAGTATTCGTAATGCAACCCTGACATGCATAGGAGGTTGCACTGGCTAAAGTTATTTTATAACAAGGAGAGGCCAAGTTGTGCATTACAATGCAGACACGACAACAATTGGCACCAATCCGGCGCACTTACAAGAGTGAGTTTCTAGTAGAGTGAACCGGTGGGAATGCCTTCGGAATGCTGCACCATACATTCCTGTGGCACATTCTTGCCCAAGGGCACACACGTCAGCCAATCACACGTCAGCCAATCACACGTTAGCCAAACACACGTCAGCCAATCACACGTCAGCCACACAGGAGCTTGAGACACACGGCAGATCTACAGGTTCATCATGAAACCTTCACACACACTCTCTCACACACACACACACACACACACACACACACACACACACACACACACACACACATACAAAATTATTAAACAATCCATTATCTTGGGTCTTACATGAGGCTTCTATGAGAACTACTTGAGAGTCTTTGTCTTCATACAGCCATTTTCAATGGGGGGCCAGAAACACCTCCAGTTGTTATAAAGGTACAAATATGTTGTTTTAGGTCAGCTTCAGGTTTCTACAGTACTTTCTCTTTGCTGCTTGACTCCTCTGGACACTCTGCTTGTCAGCATTCCTTGGTTTTGGTGTTGGGTAAAGAGTCCAGCCATATCATTCATGTTTCACTTCTACTTCTCTGTGTAGAATCAGGTCTTCAGTGTTTAATTGTGTGGTGTCCATGGTCACCATGTTGGCAAGCGGTCATTTAATACAAACGACGCTAGGCAGGGAGTGTAGCATGCTTCACTTTGGGTTTAGTATTTTGTTCAGCACTCTGTGAAAAAACCTGTGAAACGCTGTGAAGATTATTCATGATTGACTGTTTGAATGATGCAGGGGTATCATTTGATTGGTTTATGATTGACAGTTTGAATGATACAGGGGTAATATATATGGCTCAACTTTGATGACCTCTGACCTGTATGGTACAGGGTCCTGGCCCAACAAACACAGAAATTATATTTCATAAACAGTACACTGTACTCACACACAAAAACACACTGTCATAGAAATTGTAGTTTCACCACCTCACCACCTCCCTCAACCTTTCACATAGCTGTGCTAATCTAAATTATGACAGGATGACCTCCAGGAGGTCAACACACCTAGACGTTGTCTACTCCAGAATAACCATCCTTTGTCCCATTGTCCCTGCAAGAATTATCGCCTTTTCTCATGTCACGTGTCTGTATTCTCGACCACTGTTGATGATGTCTGCCATTTAATATGACGTGTACAATGGTTTAGCCAATCACATCCCTGGAAGCGTCATACCTGTGTATTGCTTGAATATAAGGCCGCGCAAGACCAGACTGCGGCACTTCTGTTGGATGAACCACTCACGTGCGTTTCCTCTGAAGTCCTTGTGCTCGTATATTTTCTCAATAAACCAGACTTAACCTCTTTGAGCGAATCTTGGCAAATCCTTTTTGACTAGATCAGATAAAAAATCTTCTACAACACACACACACATGCACACACACAGACACATGCATGCACACTGTGATAGTAATATAACTGATCTAGTCAAAAGGATTTACCAAGATTCGCTCAAAAGGTTAAGTCTGGTTTATTGTGAAAAGCATACGAGCGCAAGGACTTCCTGAAAACGCAACAAGGGTGGTTTAGTCAGCGAAGTGAGCCTTCAGCCTCTTGGGCTCACTTTTATTCAAGCAAAACACAGGTATGGTGCTTCCAGGATGTGATTGGCTAATCTATTGTACGTCATATGAAATGGCAGGCGTGGCCAAGAGTACAGACATGTGACATGAGAAAAAGGGCGGCAATTGGGGACAAAGGATGGCAAAGGATGGTTATTCTATTGTAGACAGATGGCCTTCTGGAAGCCATTTTGTATGTTAGCACAGCTATGTGAAGATTTGGGGGAGGTGATGAATTACAAAAGGAGTGAGAGGACAAAGGTTTAAGGTGTTTGGATGTAAATTCCTGAACAATACACACACACACACACACACACACACACACACACACACACTAAGAGCAGTTGATGTAGCTCTCAGTTATACTGTACACAGCTTCCCTTAGTAACTGGTGATGAAAACAGTCTGGAGCATTTCTATTGGTTCATTTTTATGGTTTCAATATTTAGGGATTCTCCAGACTGGTTTGTCTGGACAGGTTGGTTTCCTTAGATTATCACCCCAGCAGTTTCTTAAAGACTTGCTGTAGGTCAGAGGAAAGCTACTTTGCCACAGTCATTGGCCGGGTTTCCCGATAAAGAACCTCCTTAAGGAACCCTTAAGACGTACTTTGGAGTTAAGTGTTAAGTTAAGTTAAGTGCTTCTTAACGTGTTCGGGAAACCCGAACATTGTTGTTTCCAGGGGGGAAAACATTTGAAATAATTCATCAAATAATTCAGAAAAAAAAGGATGGCAGCGTGTTTCCAAACAGACATACAAACCTCCCTCTTTCAGTCTCTCTCTCTCTCTCTCTCTCTCTCTCTCTCAAATTCAAATTCTAATTCAAATAAGCTTTATTGGCACAATAGTTGAAAAGAACCCACATTGCCAAAGCAGTACATAAAATCAACATTCAGAAAATCAACATTCAGATTATGTATAAATAAATAAATCAAAAGTGAGTGTGAGGGTGTGTTATCTCTGACAGTGAGGGGTCTGGGTTGCTGCGTGTTCAGCTCCCGTACCCAGACCCAGCCCCGCGGAGTGAGTATCAGTGATTATGTGATAGTAATTAGTTAGATAGTATAGTATACTAATATAGTATAAAAACATAACATACGCAACAAAACATGAAGCTATATCACAATACAATCAAAAGCATTTAACAACAGTTCAATTTATAAAAAATAACAAGGGGAGCTGGCAATATCCTTCAGATGTAATCACTCTGAGATGTTTGCTATACAGTAGAACTTGTTTACCTTAATGTATGGAAACAGTCAACATATTTAGCAGCTAATAATGCACACTGACTTTTCTCTCCACATAAATATGTCAGTTTCTCAGGATCAGGGAGGTGAATAAACTCAGGATATATATTATTTATTTGATCAAAGAAAATCTCTCTTAAATGTTTATATTTCTCACATTATAATAAGAAGTGAGATTGTGTTTCAACATCTCCCTGATGACAAAGTGAACACAGCCTGGCCTCCTTGGGTAGCCAGTACTGCCTGCGGTGGCCTGGTTCTATGGCCAGGCTGTGTCCCCTCAGTCTGGACCCTGGTTCTATGGCCAGGCTGTGTCCGCTCAGTCTGGACCCTGGTTCTATGGCCAGGCTGTGTCCGCTCAGTCTGGACCCTGGTTCTATGGCCAGGCTGTGTCCCCTCAGTCTGGACCTGGTTCTATGGCCAGGCTGTGTCCCCTCAGTCTGGACCTGGTTCTATGGCCAGGCTGTGTCCCCTCATTCTGGACCCTGGTTCTATGGCCAGGCTGTGTCCCCTCAGTCTGGACCCTGGTTCTATGGCCAGGCTGTGTCCCCTCAGTCTGGACCCTGGTTCTATGGCCAGGCTGTGTCCGCTCAGTCTGGACCTGGTCAACGTTTTCCACAGTCTTCTATCAGTCACTGCAGTCAAGTATCCTGCTACCGTGTACTCTCTGTTTAGGGTCAAATAGAAATCTAACTTACTTTGTGATTTGGTGGTTTCATGCCAATATTTGATATCCTTTTCTTTTTGTTTTCAGATGATTTGGTTGGGCCAGGTTGATTGGTGTTCGTCCTGAGGCCCTGGTATTTGTGGGCAGAGTTTCAGGATCAACTAGGGCTCTTCTCCAGATTTTGGGGATCTTGAGTTGTCGTAAGCAGGAAGAGAGGAACGCTCTTAACCAGGACTTCAAGAAAGGCGCGGCATGGAGTATAAGCTCCGGGCTTACATGCTGGAGGGCAGCAGCAAACTCCTCTGGTGTGAATTCACCAGAGATGTTACCACCGCTAGGAGTTGTGTCCTTCCAGAGGTCAGACACTTCTTTAGCCACGAGACGTGACGATCCGCGGTCTTTGCCCTCAGGTGTCCCACTTTTCACAAATTGTGATGCGATTTTGTTTGCAAAGATGGGGCAGTGATGGGGGGAGTGTCTGGACCTACCAGTGAGGTTGTTAAGGATGCTCCATGCCTTGCGGCTGGAGTGTGAGAAGTCGATGGAGTTAATGGCCTCCTCCCAGCGCTCTTGTCTCCTTCGGCTGAGTGTAGACAGCAGGGCTGAGGCAAGTCTGTCTGACTCAGCTCCTGGGGGGGCCCGGAGGAAGGCACAGTAGAGACTCTCACGCTCCTCATCCCAACACGGTTTGTAGCTATTGCGACGTCCGCGTGGGATGGATTCTTGGCCTCTTTCACCAGTATGCTGCAGAGTTCCCGGTACGCCTCGTCCACGTTGTTGGTGTTAGGTGGTGGGAGGCACCTTGTGGATCTATGGGTAAGGAGGCGGTAGCGTTTCCAGTTGGCCTTTCAGAAGTTCCATCGCTTCACCGGTTCGCTCGGGACGAGGTCCACGAGTTTAGGCATGGTTATCAGCGATGGTCGATGTTGGGACCACAGGAACTTTCCTAGCACGCGTCTATCAGGGAGCCGGTTATCAACGCCGACGCTCGCAAATGCCAAGTCAGGATTGGTCCCAGTTTTCCAGCGACCTGAGACAAAGCTGGCTGCGCCCTTGGGATCGTACAACAGGGCCAGGCTGTTGGCTCTTTGCTTCGCTTACGGTGGTTAATCGCAGCTACTAACCATGAGAAGGTGTCTGGTGTCGACCTCGCCACAAATGAACTATTCATTCATTCATTCATTCATTCATTCATTCACACAAACAGATTATATATAAACCTCTTTCTCTTTCTCTCTCTCTCTCTCTTGTGTTGAATTCAACCATGAATGCACGAAGAGAACCACAACATGACCATTCAAAATCCCCAAATAGACAGATTTCTAAATGTACTACATGAATTGCAAAACACTATAACATAAAGTAATTGTGAGTAAAATAAATGATTGGCTTTATATTCTAAAAAAAGTATTACAATAGGACCGACTGGCTTTTAAAAAAATGTTGAGCATGTTTCTAATAGTGGCTCAAAGTGATCATGACAGCTGGCCATCAGTGAAATGATGTGAAAATATTCATAAATGTCACAAAAAATAACACTCAGTGAATACAGTAAATACATACCATAAAATTACTTCAGTCGAGATCACTTTAGTCAAAATTGACCCATTTATTAGCATGCAATAATATATACTGCATATACAGTAGGACCCCACTCATCCGAACTTCAGAGATCCGAACCTCCCGGTCTACCGGACAGTAAAACGTTTAAAAACGTTAAAAAAACGTTGTGTTTTTTTTAGCCTGCTATCTGGTTACTGGTGGGATTTTCATTACAGTACTGTACCCTACTGTGAATAAAAACAGAACTGTATGTAGACCTACATGTTGCCTGTAGGCTGTAGCCTACTGTCACGTTTCATTTCTTTGTTACTTTAATGTCGAGCGCAAAACGCAAACGAGTCTGGTAGCCAGTAAGCGCGTCAGCAACCTGAAGCAGAGGAGCATCGAGTCATTTTTCGTTCCCAGTTAATGGACTTCAGGAACACAGACGTGTTGTAAGCATGTAGATTAGCCTACTAGGCCTACTGTATTTGTTAAATAACAGCCTACAGCCTAGCCCACGTTAGCCTACATCGGTTGTTTAGGCTGCAATAGCCTAGACACGACAACTTGTCTGTCATTTCATTTTATTTATTTATTTATTATCATTTGCTCTAATTGTTCTAATGTTGGGTTGCTTTTAGGCTATACCATTTTGTTCTGCGAATACAGTAGCCTATCGATGCAGCGTACGCCGCATTTGAGAATAAAGTACTGTATTTGATCAAAGCATGCACTCAAGTGGAAATTTGTTTATTTTATTCTAGGCTATACTGTAGGTCTATTATAGGCTAGGCTGTATGAGTTTAGTTGGCTATTTGATTGCAATTTTGATGCATTTTCACAAGTAATTAAGGGTATTTATCGGTGTATTATTAGCAGTGTTGGGCAGTAACGCGTTACTAGTAACGCGCTACAGTAATAATATTACTTTTTCCAGTAACGAGGGGTGTAGCGAGTTACTAATCACATTTCAGTAATAATATTACAGTTACTAGCCCCCCTGCATTACTTTTGTCATAGGCCTGCTCTGTTTATTTATTTTCGTTTTACAAAGGGTGAAATAAAGTTTTGATTTCAGATTGAAGAACGTTCCGCTCATATCACGTCCCGTCACATTACCAGGCAAGCAGCGAGCGAGCGTAGCTATTTGAACATGACGACTTTAACATTCCATGGCTGGAAATACGCACA
This sequence comes from Borostomias antarcticus, assembly GCF_949987555.1. Classification (NCBI taxonomy): domain Eukaryota; kingdom Metazoa; phylum Chordata; class Actinopteri; order Stomiiformes; family Stomiidae; genus Borostomias; species Borostomias antarcticus. The sequence goes on along the minus strand of NC_140240.1, from coordinate 68,706 downwards.
CTATTTCGATTTCCTGGAACTGAAAGACAACAAGAATGTTGTCAAGTGTAAACTGTGTGTAAGTTCTACTAAGACTCTTTCTTGTGCCAGAAACACCACCTCAAATCTCCTGAAACATTTGCTACGCCAACACAGCAACATGAAGTTGGTGGAAAGAGAACCGGACCGTGATGAGCACGCTGCAAAAGGTAGTCAATATGGAAAGTAATATATTACATAAGTTACTAGTTACTTTTGGCTGGGAGTAATAAGTAAAGTAACAATATTACTTTTAAAAAGGGTAATGAGTAATAAGTAATATATTAAATTTTTTGAGTAACGAGCCCAACACTGATTATGAGTCTTTATGAAAAAAGTACCACTTATTGAATTTGGTGCATTTTAACATGTTTCAGTCATCCAGACATTTCAGAGATACGAACGACCTTCGGTCCCGTTGAGTTCGGATAAGTGGGGTCCTACCGTACATTTTTTACGCATATTTTTTTTGGCGGTGTGATCTGTTCGGGGGCCCCCTGCCTTCCACGCATGTGGAAAGCGGCAATCTAGATGTTCCCCCCCTCTGGGCCGCTTGGCCCAGAGTGCCGGGCCGGAAGAGGGAACGGCATCTAGCCCCCTGCCTCTATGACGATCAGAGTAGGCCGCGATCGGGAAGACGCTCGGAGGTAACTCAGCCCACTAAGACCGTCAAAGAGCGCCACAGGAGGACTGCTGTACATTATAGTCCCTGGCCTCCACGGGTCAGCGATTCGTGGAGTCCGAAGGAGATACAGCCTAGTGTCTCTGCCTCCATGGTGACCGGAGGGACCGCTGGATGGCCCTTCGGAGATGTAATGGCAAGAGTGAGCAATGACGTGTTTTGACAGCTTAAATACATGCGCTCTAGCGAGCTGAACCAATGCTATGACAGCTGACAGTCAGCTGGTGGGTTGCGTCATACGGGGTGTGACTGATTGGCCTCTGCCGATTAGCCCGGCGTTGACATCCGTGTCTCGCCTGAAGTACGTCGGAGACTTCATTTTTGACCACTGGTATAGATATACTCTTGTATGTAAAATAACATCTCATAAACATGAAACAACAACAAAAACATTTCCACTTCCCTAAAGTCAAAATTAAAATTAAAGTTAAAATTAAGCAATAAACTATGAGAGGTTGTGTAGTGATCATATAACAGCTAGGGGGCGTTGTTAGGCACGACGCGAAGCGGACAACACCAACTAGCTGTTATAAAATCACTATAACACTTCGCCTCTGGTGGTTTATTGCTTAATTTTAACATGGCTTCCAGCCAATCAGAATCAAGAACCAGAACTAACCATTGTATAATGATTAAACAATTCATTGCCTTGGGGCTGAAATGAGTTTTCTATGAGAACGACTTGACAGTCTGTGTCTTTATACATTCATTTTCAATGTGGGGCCAAAAACACCTCCAGTTGTTATATAGGTACAAATATGTTGTTTTAGGTCAGCTTCAGGTTTCTACAGTACTTTCTCTTTGCTGCTTGACTCCTCTGGACACTCTGCTTGTCAGCATTCCTTGGTTTTGGTGTTGGGTAAAGAGTTCAGCCATATCATTCATGTTTCACTTATACTTCTTATCCTTTTCCTACCCCGACCCTACCCCTGACCCCTGCCTCTATCTGGGCCCAGGCACATTCACGCACACACAGACACACACCAGTGTTTGCCATGTCTCTCCTATGATGTTATTAGCCTCTCTTACTCTGAAAATGTAATTTAGTGTTTTTTATTGCTTTATAAATGTTCTTAGCCGGTAGACAAACATACTCCAGGAGCTTGCTCGATGGCCTTGTTGAGAGGGGTCAGGGAAGAATTTTTACAGCTCACTTATCTGGCCCCCGGGTGATTACTGTTTTTTTGCTTCCCTCTGGAATATGTAGGGGTGGGACGTCTGCCCACCTCCCTTGTTCTCTGTAAAGCGCATTGTGTTGCCTCTGGGTATGAAATGCGCTATACAAATAAAGCTTTGATTGATTGATTGATTGAATTCTCTGTGTGCAATATAATCATGTCTTCAGTTTTTAATTGTGTGGTGTCCATGGTCACCATGTTGGCAAGCGGTCATTTAATACAAACGACGCTAGGCAGGGAGTGTAGCATGCTTCACTTTTGGTTTAGTATCTTGTTCAGCACTCTGTGAAAAAACCTGTGAAACACTGTGAAAATGATGTATGATTGACTGTTTAAATAATGCAGGGATATAATTTGATACATTTACAGTATGATTGACGGTTTGAATGATTCAGGGATATTATTTGATAGATTTATGATTGACGGTTTGAATGATTCAGGGATATTATTTGATAGATTTATGATTGACGGTTTGAATGATTCAGGGATATTATTTGATAGATTTATGATTGACGGTTTGAATGATTCAGGGATATTATTTGATAGATTTATGATTGACGGTTTGAATGATGCTGGGATATTATTTGATAGATTTATGATTGATGGTTTGAATGATGCAGGGGTATCATTGTGTCCTGTGTAACGTGTGGGCTGACCTTTGATGACCTCTAACCTGTACGGTGAAGTGTCCTGGTTCAACAAACACACAGAAATTCTATTTCATATACAGTATACACACACACACAAACACACACACACACACCCACACACACACACACGATAGGAGGAGTTGATGTAGCTCTCAGTTATATACAGCTTCTCTTAGTAACTGGTGATGCAAAGAGTCTGAAGCATTTCTGACGATATTCTTCTGTCCAAAGTCGCTCCATAGTTTTATGGTTTCAATATTTATTCTATTTCTATTTCAACAGATGACATGGTAAGAACAACTCTCACATAAAATCTGCCATTGGCTGATGAGAGATTAGTGAAGTGAAAGTGGAGTTGTGGGACTTTCCAGACCTCATGTCTTTCAGTGGAGGGGAAGCTGGAGGTAAACACCCTGCTGTAGCAGCACTGACCGGCCCTGAGATGAGGAACAGGACAGACCACAGAACATGGAACAGACCTCTGTCATATCATCACACAGTACAGAAACTCACACCATGGTCCAGGTTGAAGAATAGAGAAATGAACATTTATAAATCTAAATATCAGTCATTTTGAAGAGATACAGACTGATAAAGCCAAGTTGTTTTTATTTAAATTCAACTCTCTTTCTGGACATGTTCAATGTTATTTATTCACTCAGGGGGTGGTTGGGTTTCTAAGTACAGTAGTGTTTGACCAGGTACGCATATTACCATCAGATGAAGAGTTTCCTGCACCTGAAGGCTGTTGTTATGCTGATGACTGTTTTAAACTGACTGTACAAATGACTGTAATATAAACTATAACTAGCCTACAGCTGGTTGGCTGATAAAGAAGGTTGGACACATGGCCAGAATTTAAAGACTTCCTGTAGGTTAGACGATAGGTACTTTGCCACAGTCATTGTTGTTTTCAGGGGGGAAAACATTAGACATAATTCATCAAATAATTCAGAGAAAAATACTTAAAGGTGGGATAGGCAGTTGGCTTTATTTGGTAAGATTGGCATAATATCCTTCCAGCTATCAGTAACAGAAGTGCTCTGAGAATAAACTTGGATCTCCGTGTTTACCGCTGCCTCTGTATTTTGGATTCAAAGAATGCACCGCGCCCGAATGTATTGACCAATCAGGGTCTCTATCTCGTCACACCTACCAGTCATGTTTGGAGGGAGGGATTACATCATGATTGACAGGAGGAAGGGGCGGGTTCTTTCGAAAAAGATGACCAATCCGAGGCCTTGTTGACATCAAACTACCTACCCCACCTTTAAGGATTTTTGGTTGAGCTCCACAAGTCATTTTTTCTGGGAAGGCGCGTCCTACTCTCCAATTCAAATAAATATGTTTGTTTGCTTGCTGTATCATTTGATTGATTTATGATTGACTGTTTGAATGATACAGCCCCATCATTTGATTGATTTATGATTGATTGTTTGAATGACTGCTGTGAGGCGACAGTACTAGGTACTGCGCCACCTGTTTGAATGATTGACTGTTTTGAATGAGGCAGGGGTATCATGTGATTGATTTGTGATTGACTGAATGATACGGGTGTATCATTGTGTTCTGTGTGACGTGTAGGCTGACCTTTGATGCCCTCAGTACAGGTCCTAGCTAACCAAACACACGGAAATGATATTTTATATACTGTAACACTGTACACTGACACACGCACGCACAGACACACATCTTCTGGTAGCTCCAGAATACATGTTCATGATCAGCTTCCATACGCCCACATACCCTCCAGAATAGTTGTTGTATAGATAGAAGCCTTCCTCTAATCTTTGTAACTCTAAAAAATCTGACGATATTCCTCTGTCTTAAGTCGCTCCATAGTTTTATGGTTTCAATGTTTAGGGACTTCTCCAGACTGGTTTGTCTGGACAGCCTGGTTTCTGTGATACAGGATCAGTGAGATTCTCACCCCAACAGTTGATGTAAGTGGATAGGAACGCAGCCATAATCTTTCTTTGTTGTTGTTTTCAGGGGGTAGATTGATTAAATTATGCCTTTTGTCAGTACTTGAGTTATCATATTGATGTAAAAAGGTAATATAATTAATTGAATAATTCCGTCATGCATTCTCACTTTTACATGATAGCCATTAGTCATCTAGTTCTACTATAACTGAAGCATATAATCAGCCACTTCCCTAATGGCATTATATGCTTCATGTTATGTACTGTACACTTTCAATTCCCCATCAATCTGATGATCATTATCTTCTTTTTACATAAAGACCTTTATGTGAGAGGCCTCTGACACCCCAACTCTATGTATTCTATCCCTGCGTTACCTCCTAAGTTCTCATCCACTGTGCATTTACACAACAAGCCTGAACAGCCATGTGAGCGTCTACCTAGATACAGATGATGAGGCTGGAAATGACTCATCTTATTGGTCCAAGGGTCCTACACAAGAGACAAAAGAGAGAGAAAAGAAATGTTCAGTTCAGTGTATAATTCAAGTCTTCTCAGTTCTCCTCTCTGTGAAGAAATGACATCAACAACAATTACATGCTTTGCTTGATAAATACAACATTTTTGGTGGAAATACATCATTGTCTTTCATCATAATGTCTCAGGTTTGTAGTTTTCAGACAGAAACACTTCTCCAGATGCAAATGTTTCCAGAGCTTGCTCTTCGACATCAGTCCCTCCCATATTGTAAACATGAATCATTTTCCCGGTATCTCATTTGATCCCAAACACACGGTCCATAAGCAGATACACACATTGTGGCATAGGCATGGCACGGATCAGCTCAGACCTTGTTTTGCCGAGGAAACCTTGCACGACTGGCCAAAATGGCTACTCAGGATATTGTTGATTTGGATGTAATTGGTTAATTGAGTTTTAAGTGGTCAGTTGATACCTGTGCTATTCCTTGTGCTGCCCTATAAAGAGATATGTCTGTCTGTTGCTGTAACACTGTCAATATGGTTGGCATGGCTGAATTTAGGAGAACTGAGTGTGACAGCCTGAAGAGCCAAACATGATGAGTAAACAACGCTCTAACTCAATACAAAGTAAAACTGAATTAAATGTTTGTCAATGTTTAAAAACCATGCTGTATTTATGTAAATGACTGTGTTCTGATTGAGAATTAACTGTTAGTGACCGACCATACAGTAATGATGAAAGTACAATGTTTGACCTCTGCCTAGCAACATGTGACATGTGTTTTTCTGAAGCAGAGATTGGTTTGTTTGGTTAAGAGTCAGTTTATTATCTGAGTGCTCTGCTCTCTTTCATCTAGTTGAGAAGTTGAACGCTGGAGGAACATGTCCTTGTCAACTGTGTTTTCCATTTGCATGGCTGTGGTTCTGTCCACGCAAAAAGCAGGTAGGCTACATTATCATAAACTACACACCGTGAGTCTGTATAATACAGTCTGTATAAAGTCTATGGTATTACCAGGTATAATTAGCTTTCCATCAATGAACTAATGACAGTGATCTTATTGTTGCATATTGTTTCATATAACATTTGTATTGAATGTTTCTGAATTGTTCTTTGACATGATCATGAATTATGAGAAAATAAAGTGTGTAATGAATTCAGATGAAATGTAATTATACATTATTTGTTCTTCAATATTTCAGGTGGATATGAGCACTACGGGGTGTCACACTGCTTATACTCTACAGAGCAACCGCATGAGTACATATACTCTCATATTTATAATAAGATTGAGTATCTCAGGTTCAACAGCACTAAGGGCAGGTGGGAGGGATACACTGAGCTTGGTCTGCATAATGCTAAGATCTGGAATGATGATCCTGCTATCCTGGCTGTTTGGCGAGCGCAGCTGGAGCGTTTCTGCAAGCCCAGCGCTGAGCTCAGCCTCTCTCACGTACTGGAGAAGACAGGTGAGCTGCCCTCCTCACCACAACAACATCACATCTCTCACTCACCAGATGATACGACACCTCTTTCATCTGTTCACTACAAAACCTGTAATGAAGCTTCTGTCTGGTGGATATGTTACGGTCAATGTGAGAAAACGGGGAATGTGAGCTTTTCCCGGTTATTGCGCACATCCCCGGTTGGTGGGAGAGGGCTCGTGCGCTTAGAGAGTTTAAAGACCAATAATAGAGTAGACATATTAAAGACCAATAATAGAGTAGACATATTAAAGATCAATAATAGAGTAGACATATTAAAGACCAATAATAGAGTAGACATATTAAAGACCAATAATAGAGTAGACATATTAAAGATCAATAATAGATTAGACATATTAAAGATCAATAATAGAGTAGACATATTAAAGACCAATAATAGAGTAGACATATTAAAGACCAATAATAGAGTAGACATATTAAAGGCCAATAATAGAGTAGACATATTAAAGACCAATAATAGAGTAGACATATTAAAGACCAATAATACAGTATATATAATAAAGACCAATAATACAGTATATATAATACAGACCAATAATAGAGTTAATTAATAGAGAACAGAACCCTGATCAATATGATATGAATGATAGTGTTATATGAACTAATGTGTTGCTGTTTTTCCTCCACTATCAGTGGAGCCCTCTGTCAAACTTCTCTCAGTGACCCCCTCTAGTGGCAGACACCCTGCCATGCTGGTGTGCAGCGCCTATGACTTCTACCCCAAAAAGATCAGAGTGACCTGGAAGAGGGATGGACAGGAAGTGACCTCAGACGTGATCTCCACTGAGGAGTCGGTCAACGGTGACTGGTACTACCAGTTCCACTCCCAACTGGAGTACACGCCCAGATCCGGGGAGAAGATCTCCTGCATGGTGGAGCACGCCAGCCTGGACAGACCCCTCGTGAAGCACTGGGGTGAGTTCACTGTCCAGCTGTTGTTAGGGTGTTGTCATGGTGTACTAGGGTGAGTTCACTGCTCAGCTGTTGTTAGGGTGTTGTCATGGTGTACTAGGGTGAGTTCACTGTCCAGCTGTTGTTAGGGTGTTGTCATGGTGTACTAGGGTGAGTTCACTGCTCAGCTGTTGTTAGGGTGTTGTCATGGTGTACTAGGGTGAGTTCACTGCTCAGCTGTTGTTAGGGTGTTGTCATGGTGTACTAGGGTGAGTTCACTGTTCAGCTGTTGTTAGGGTGTTGTCATGGTGTACTAGGGTGAGTTCACTGCTCAGCTGTTGTTAGGGTGTTGTCATGGTGTACTAGAGTGAGTTCACTGTTCAGCTGTTGTTAGGGTGTTGTCATGGTGTACTAGGGTGAGTTCACTGTTCAGCTGTTGTTAGGGTGTTGTCATGGTGTACTAGGGTGAGTTCACTGTCCAGCTGTTGTTAGGGTGTTGTCATGGTGTACTAGGGTGAGTTCACTGCTCAGCTGTTGTTAGGGTGTTTTCATGGTGTACTAGGGTGAGTTCACTGCTCAGCTGTTGTTAGGGTGTTGTCATGGTGTACTGGGGTGAGTTCAGGTGAGCAGGGTACGAGTGCTGTGTTGTGGCTGGGTACCTGAATGACCCTGACTGTGACTGTGTGTGCTAGCGTATGATAGATGGTGGTCTGTCAGAAGCTACATACAGGACAGCTACAGTGTCATCACATGCTAACAGAAGGGTCATTTCTCCTTGACAGACCCGTCCCTGCCTGAGTCTGAGAGGAATAAGATCGCCATCGGGGCGTCTGGGCTGGTGCTGGGACTGGTCTTTGCACTGGCTGGACTCATCTACTACCAGAAGAAGAAATCCAATGGTGAGTCATCAGCTGTGTGTAGAGAACATGTACAGTCTTCATAGTCATCTGTGTGTAGAGAACATGTACAGTCTTCATAGTCATCTGTGTGTAGAGAACATGTACAGTCTTCATAGTCATCCAGTCTTCACAGTCATCTGTGTGTTATGTACGCAGCACACTAAAATAATCATGATGTAAGAAAGATTGACTTATACATTGAGAGATGTATTTTTCAAGAATACTGCTCCTGTGTTCAGTGGACGGTGGCAGCAATGTTGATTTATTTGTTGAAATATCACATAGTGATTGTGTCACCTCTGTCTCTTCACCCTCTCTGTGTTTATTTCACAGGGCGGATGCTGGTGCCTGCTAGCTAAGGTGAGACTCCTCTTGTCACAGAAAACTTTCACCAACTACTACAACTGACTGTGCCTGATGGTCATTGTAACGGTTTTCTTTTATCTTCTCAGGTTTGCAGGTCTGTTTCTGAATCCACTGCTGAACTAGACCTGATATTAGAGCTTCCTTCTAACCAGAAATCTCAGTGTCACAGCTTTCAACAACAAATAAGCCTAATTCAATGGACGCTTAAAGAAGGTTGACGCGCTGCCACTTATTTGATTGCTTGTTGCTTGTTTGAAGATCTGGATTTGTGAATGAATGTGTCGGGCTTAATCATAGTCAATAGTCAAAAAAAGGTCAGTCATAACTGAGGTCAAAAAGCATAATTAGATCTCTCAGAAATAAAAGAAAATGTTTTCGCATTATAGCGGTATATCCTACGTTGCTTGCGGTTGAAACCTATATCAGCTCAGCGCTCCTCTCTGCACAGTAGTGATGTGACGTTCAAGAACGATCCGATTCTTTTGAACGGCTCTTTAAAACGAACGATGGGAACCGATTCGCAGAGCCGTTCTTTTTTCACTCAAGCTCCTCCCTACTACTTCACTGGCGAACAGGCAGGAGGAGAGCACAGTCATTCATTGTAGCCTGCTTAGTTTCTTTAGGTGTTGCGTGAATAACATAAGTCAGGTTTATTTACACACAAACACATTTTATACAAAGGGTGAATCCCAAAAAATGATCTTGCTGTCAAAGCAGAGGCATGTGGCGCCACCTTGTGGAATATTTACCACATGTCCACACAAGCCATTACCAAATGAAATTATAGCCTAATCATTATTTCAGAATATCCCACCAATAGAATATATATGGCGTTCTTGCATGAGTGGAAGGGACTCTTTTACCCATCTGGACCAAAACAGGTCTGATATGAATGAATGAATGAATGAATGTCTTTTTATTTCTCACATGGATGAGTATATTGTATCAACTAAAGAAACAAATAATGCTTCAATTTCCACATCATCATCATCCATGATCAAAAAGGAGCAGGATGAAGATAAAATCTTATTTTTACCTGCCCCCTTATTCAAATGAGCATAGCATTGCTTAATGGTCAGCCCATTCCACCAACAAGCGCAATGCAACATAAACCAAACCAAGCATATATACGCATAAGATATATAATCCATGAATAATAATCCAAGGTCAAAACCCAACTATGCATTTTCATAGTCTGAATGTTCTATATCTATACAAAATGTTAATTGAAATATTGTGCTACAGTGCTTTAGTTCATTATTCAAAGAGTTCCATAGTTTGACACCCACCACTGCAGTACACATCTGTCATAATGTGGTCTGTGCATACTGATGCTTAAAATCATATTTTCTTCTGTGATCATCATTTTCTGAAGTGAAAACAAACAACTTTTGTAACTGTTAATGTTTGACTTTTTGCCTTGTGCACAATAATCAGTGTCTGTAACTCAATTTGCTCTTTCAATTTCAATAGTCCAGATTTAATAAAAACTATATTTGTGTATATGTCTCTATGGTCTATAGTCTCTATGGTCTATAGTGTCTATAGTCTATAGTCTCCTCAGAGCCCTATCACCTCTCCTAGGCCGCGTTCTGAATCGCACACTACCCTACTATATAGTATGCCTAAACAGGATGTAATATGTCCCAATACATAGTATGCCACATGCAGTATGGCAAAAGTACCAGGATGTCCTACTACATCCGGTCGTATTTTGCAGTATGCAAGCCAGCAGGCTTTTCTGGCTATTCTGACCCACAATCCTGTGTGCAGCGGAAATGTGCGTCACATGTGCGAGTCGTGACAGCTGTAGACGAATGTCGCGTTATGGACAGCGACGGATGTGGGCACATTTCAAGGCGCAATGTTATGACAAGGTAGTATGTCCCAATTGGATGCCTACTGCTTGCAAAGTACGTACTTTCTAAGGGCAGCTGTAGTAGGTACTGGTAGTAAGAAGTACTTTCTAAGGGCAGCTGTAGTAGGTACTGGTAGTAAGAAGTACTTTCTAAGGGCAGCTGTAGTAGGTACTGGTAGTAAGAAGTACTTTCTAAGGGCAGCTGTAGTAGGTACTGGTAGTAAGAAGTAGAAGTATGCGATTCTGAACGCAGCCCCAGGCTCCTCTCAAGCCCTCCCCATGTTTGTATTAGGTCACTTCCTGAAGGGGCCAATCACATAAAGAACTGCATTACCCATAAATCTCTCCTCTGACGTGACCCGCAGTCTGGTAAACCTGCACCATGGAGAGAGAGAGAGAGAGAGAGAGAGAGAGAGGGGGGGAGTGCAGTAAATTCTTACCCTCAAGCTCAGGGTCTGGATGTGTAAAACAACTGGCTCACTCAGGAGCACGGAGAATGAACCTGGAAAGTTTTCCATGTTCTGAATCCTTCTGACGGCAAAACGGGTGATATTGGTGGAGTTGAGCAAATCAATCCTGAAAACAACACACTGTACTGTACTGTCATGTACAGTAACACAGACAAACCACCACAGGGGCCCAGATTCATCAAATATATATTTTAATGAAATAATACTCACAAAACCTTCTGACATAAATGGCAAAAGATAGCGGAGAAATAAGCCATTTATTGAAATAATGCAAAAGAACCGATGGCAAAAACACATCATCTGGTTGCTTCTTTTATAACCCAGTTACAGAGAGCTCACTCCAGAACACTCAACATGAATATGCCATCAGAACAACAACGTGGACCAGCTTTGATCCTGGACAGAGATACCGGGCTCCGGTCTCAGTGCAGAACAGGACTGACTGACCCAGACCAGGTTCATACACTATCTAGCTGTTTCAATGTAGATTGAACAGACGCCCTCTGACAAAAACAACAAACTCTAAACACATTTTTTGAAATTATATATACATTTTTTCTTACAGCATTTACACAGAAAAAGCAAGTACCACAAAATCCAACTGTCAATGGTAACACCATGGACGAGAAACTAAACAGAATAAGCAAAATAGAACACGGAACGCTCGAAGAACGGTTCTCTGATGCCGCCTGAACCATTTAGTCATAGCAACGCTGAGAGAGAGAGAGAAAGAGGGAGGGAGGGGGGGAGAGAGAGAGAGGGAGAAAGAGAGAGGGAGAAAGAGAGAGGGAGAGAGAAAGAGAGAGAGAGGGACAGAGAGAGAGGGGGAGAGAAGGAGAGAGAGAGAGAGAGAGGGAGAGAGAGAGAAGGAGAGAGAGAGAGAGAGGGAGAGAGAGAGAGAGAGAGAGGGAGAAAGAGAGAGGGAGAGAGGGAGAGAGGGAGAGAGGGAGAGAGGGAGAGAGGGAGAGAGAGAGAGAGAGAAAAGGAGAGAGGGAGCGAGAGAGAGAGAGAGAGGGAGAAAGAGAGAGGGAGAGAGAGAGAGAGAGAGGGAGAAAGAGAAAGGGAGAGAGGGAGAGAGAGAGAGAGAGAGAGAGAGAGAGGGGAGCTGGGGTTTTCATGGGAGTATGAGGCTGGGCTGCTGGAATATACCAATCTCTCCTGGTACCAGTGGCGGAGGGGTGTTTTAGGGCAGATCTGGACTGTACCATGCGTCCACAGCCCTGGGGGGGGGTTGCTATTCACACACAAAGCTGAGATGCACCAGAGAGTGATTGATTATCAGACGGTGGACAGCGAAGACTTGTCAGACACTGAGGCGCTGCATTCACACCCGTTATGGCTTCTAGGCGCAGTATCTGGAACGCAGGGAGGAGGAGCAGCTAGAGGGACAACGTTCCTACAGGAACACCCGTCTCCAGGGCCCCCAGAGAGACCCACCCACTAGAACCACCCTAGAACCAGCAGCCTAGAGGAGCAGTGTGCAGTCTAGAGGGAGACCCACCCACTAGAACCACCCTAGAACCACCAGCCTAGAGGAGCAGTGTGCAGTCTAGAGGGAGCTGGCTGGTTCTCCTGGTCGGACAGACAAAAGCAAAACAAGGACAGAGAGAGACCGTCTGTCCCGATGCTACCCTACCTCCCCCCTAAAGGTCCCGATGCTACCCTACCTCCCCCCTAAAGGTCCCGATGCTACCCTACCTCCCCCCTAAAGGTCCCGATGCTACCCTACCTCCCCCCTAAAGGTCCCGATGCTACCCTACCTCCCCCCTAAAGGTCCCGATGCTACCCTACCTCCCCCCTAAAGGTCCCGATGCTACCCTACCTCCCCCCTAAAGGTCCCGATGCTACCCTACCTCCCCCCTAAAGGTCCCGATGCTACCCTACCTCCCCCCTAAAGGTCCCGATGCTACCCTACCTCCCCCCTAAAGGCAACGCACTTCTCCACTGGCGCCTGACGAAGGGTCCAGGTACACAGAACCAGTGAGCATGTTCTCTGACACCATCCTTCGTTGTATGAATCCAGGCAGGGACAAGGGGAGTGTAGAAATGCACAGTTCAGGGATGAAGATGGGGGTTTGGGGACCCGAGGACCTCAAGATCAGAGCTGGAGAGTCAGAGAGCTGCACTGCAGAGACGGCACTGACAACGAGGCGGCCATCTTTAAAAACAAACAAACAAACAAACAAACAAAGAGGGGAAAAAAGGCTCTTGTTTTCCTAAACCTGCTAGAGCAGGAGGCCGCGCTGGCTGGGGGCAGGGTTAGGGGCGGGGCTGTTGCAGAGAAATGGGAGGAGTCATGCAGGTTCGGAGGACAACAAACACGAGGCCGAGGGGCGACCGCTAGGGTCCTTAACTGACCCCTGAACCTTGACCCCGGACAGTCCCTTTGACGTCCGGACAGTCGGAGGTCTTCCGCAAGACCGGACTCACTGTTCATTCAAACGTCTTCAAACGTTCCCTTGAGAGAACCGGTGGAACGGTCGAAGAGATAGGCGGTTAGTTCTCAAGTCACCGGTCCGTCCGTCTGACCGCGTCCATCTGTCATCCCGTCCCTCTAGACGTGGGACACCTTCTGCGACTCGCGCGCCTGCTTGATGCTGTACAGCCACTTGATGACGCGCGCGTTCCTCTCCACCGCTGAGATCCCGTAGGGCACGCGCTCGCCCGCCTCCTCCCCCTCCTCTTCCTCGTCCGTCAGCTCCTCGTTGCTGCGCCGTGACTGGTCGCAGTCCGAGCTGATCATGCTGGCGCTGCGGAAGTTGAGCGAGACGATGTCGGAGTTGGCGCGGGCGAAGCCCTCCACGCCCACCCCCTCCAACTCCTCGGGGTCCAGGCCGCAGTAGTTGAAGAAGCGCTCCACGTCGGCGCCGGCGCGGGCGTAGCGGTCGCTCAGGTCCGACTTGGAGCGGTGCAGGGAGGGCCGGCGCGCCGCGGAACCGCCCGGTTCTAGCTCCGCTTCCCCCGCCGCCGCCACCGCCGGGCCCGGAGCAGGGGGAGGGGCGGAGCCTGGGGCGGGAGGAGGAGGAGGGCTGGACTCCCTGTCGTGGCGGGGTCGGAGGGGGGCGTTGTCGTGGTCGTCGCAGGCCGGGGGGGGCTTGGGGCCGGGCTTGGGAGGCAGGGGGGGGGCGGAGCCAGAGCTGCTCCTGGCGGCGCGGAGGGGCTTGCCGTTGCAAAGCCGCCGGATGTCCGAGGAGGAGTGGGAGGCGTGGAGCGGGGAGCGGTCTCCCCCGACCCCTCCTCCTCCTCCTCCCGCTCCCCCCTGGCCCCCCCCCCGCTCCTCCAGGAGGCGGCGGCTCAGGTTGAGGTTGGCGCCCTGGGGGCTCCGCCTCCCGCCCGCCGAGGCTGGGGGCGGGACCTTGAGCGACTCGGCCAAGGAGCGGAGGCCGGCGGGCTCCGACAGGTCGTGGGCGGAGCAGTGGGCGGCCCAGCTCCTGGCCCCGCCCCCTGGCCCCTTGGCCGGCCCTTCGGAGGCGGAGCCGGGGGAAGAGGAGTTCAGCAGGTTCTTCAGGATCTCCAGGTTCAGGTTCTCACGCTTGCTCGTCGTGGCGCACGTGTCCGACTTCGAATTGTTATTGGACGCTTTCAGCAACGCCCCGCCTCCTCCTCCTCCCCCTCCTCCTCCCGCCCCTCTCTTGGCGAGGGCGGGGCATACTGGCGGCTTGGCGAGGAGCTGAGGCTTGACCGGCTCCTGCTTGGCGTTGATGACCTCCTGGCTCTTGACGTACTTGGCCTTGTCAGCCTCCAGGCGCTCCACGGCGCTCAGGCGCTTGGGGTTGGGCTCGATCTGGCGCCGGAAGTAGTCCGGGCCCTTGTTGAGGATGCGCAGGGGCACGGCGGAGGCGAAGGGGGCGGGGCCGGGGGGCTTGCTATCTGCACGGGGGGGCAGCGTCTCGGTGGGCATGTCGGCGGGGCCGGGGGGGGCTGCCGTGGCGACGGCGGAGGGGGGGCGAGCCGAGAGCGGGACAGCCGGGGGGCTGCAGACACATGAAGACTGGGGGAGGAGGAGGAGGAGGGGGGGAGGGGAGAGAGGGTGGAGGAGGAGGAGGAGTCCTGGGAGGAGCTGGTCTTCAGCAGCCTGGCCTCCTCATCCCGACCCAGCATCAACACACAGACACGGGGGGGGGGGGCGGGACCCTACGGGGGGGGCGGAGTCCCGCTGGGAAACGCCTGGGGAGGCGGAGCCGACGCCCCCTGCAGGGGCTGGAACGCGGGGCGGAGAGGGGGCGGAGACCTACGGGTCCTACGGGCCCCGGCTACAGGCCCGCCGTAGACCGCCCCCACGCCGACTCTGACCCGTCTACCGGCGCCCCCTGCTGGCTGGATCTGACCAGGCCTGACCTCCGCTCTGCTGGGGCCTCTCACACTGCTCCACAGCTAGGAGAGAGAGGGAGAGAGAGGGAGGGAGGGAGAGAGAGAGGGAGGGAAGGAGAGAGAGAGAGAGGGAGGGAGAGAGGGAGAGAGAGAGCAGAGGACGGAGAGGAGAGTGAGCGCGTGAGGAGGCAGTGGTCCGGATCGGTGGGTCCGGGGGCCAGAGTGAAGGATTCTGGGAAGGAGCAGCCTCGTCGCGCCACCTCTGTCCGAGCCGGCAGATCTGAAACGCATGCACGCACACTGACCAATCAGGTTACAACAGCAGGTGACATCATGGTCATAGCAACAACAGTCGCAACTGGGAGACAGTATGCACGCACACACACACACACTTATATTGTTGCTGCTCATCAACAATTTTATGGGGTGTGAAAAGTGCCAGTTTGGTTGCTTGTTCAAAGCTTACTTACAACGTGTATGTATGTATGTGTGTATGTGTGTACGTATATACATACACACACATACACACGTACACACACGTTCGCATTATACAGCACAGCTCACTACAAAACAACGTGCACATGCGCGGTAGTTCGATCGCGCTTTAAGTGAATGGGGGATCTCACGTGACCGAATGACTGTTTGCGTTGTGAGCTCAGTGGTGCGTGTTTGTATGTATGTGTGTCTGTGTGTCTGTCACGTGTACCACGAAGGGTTGCTTGTTCAAATATTACAAGATCGTGTGTGTATGTGTGTGTGAATGTGTGTATATATGAGATCTAACATAGCCTACATACATACACACACACATACATACATATACACACACGTTCGCTCCAACCAGCGCAGCTGTATGTGAAGCTGCTTGCGCAAGCGCGGTAAGCCACCATACTTCCGTGTGACGTCACCGAATGAGTTGCTGCTGTTTTCACTCTTGAGTAGTGTGTGTAAGCTATGTATGTGTGTGTGTGTGTGTGTGTCTATGTTTCGACTCGTGTAATGAATGACTTCGGTACATCGCTTCAGAGAATGAAGACGACTATGGTAAATATAGCACTCAAATATTAATACCGGCGTGGTTAGATGACAAGACCATGCTTTGTGGGTAGATCGTATGCCAAATCAATTTGTTTTTTTGTTTAGATGTATCGGCTTTTACTGCTAGCTAGCTAGCTTCCCAGCTAACGTTACATCATTGCCTAGGCTAGCGAAGTGTCTACCAAGAGTGTGGGTAACGTTAGATTAGCAGACAGGTGGGGATTGGGCCTGCTGGATGACCAACTCCAAAGCCGGGCTAGCTCAATATTGTAAATTAACATGAACCGTATGCGAGCCGGAGCCCGTCACTTTCACTAGATGGTGTCGGGTATAGCCTAATACATTAATCTCGCATACTAAACATGTTTTCGTGGAGTAGTACCTACTAAATAGTAGTAGGCTATGTGAGTTGCAGTATAGCCTACTATATGTAGTATGGACATTCGGACACAGCCAAGCTCTTTCTCCCGCCTGTGACATCACACCAAGGCGCATTATGATGTAGCCAAACAAACACGTAACTACTGCAAGAAGCCTATATCAAGCTGTAAAAAGCGGAGAAATGTCAGTGCTGTGGATTTTATTTGACGGACAATGAAAATGTCGCGGAAGATTTGCGGATGAAAATGTTGGAGAAGATTCTTTGCCAATATGTTCACTAGAACCCGAGAAACGTTGCCACCTAGGTCTCTAGGGTTCCAGGGTCTTAATGCGCCAACTAGGCCTCTGTTCCAGGATCTTGATGCTGATGTAACGTTAGTTATCTGCAAGGGTGTCCTGTTTCTACTCGCTCTGGTCCTGATACTGTCTTGGATACTAAATCGTCAAGGAGAGACTGAGGTTGGAAATCAAAGTTTCATTGTACTTTAATAATTCACAATTCAAACGAGTCTGAATTTTCTCTGTCTTTGTGAATACTTGAATGTCAACCATCTTGAATTTCCTTCATAACTTAGGATGACTGTGACTGTGAAGACGTTGATTGGTAAGTTTATATTGATGTTATTTGTTCAGTGTATACAGTACCCATAAATTTGGAATGTGTTGTGTGTGTGTGTGTGTGTGTGTGTGTGTGTGTGTGTGTGTGTGTGTGTGTGTGTGTGTGCATGCGTGCGTGCATGCGTGTGTGTTGCATGACACATTTCAATTTAAATGTATTGGTTGAAATCATCAAAAGTCATTAGTCTTTTTATCTGAAAAGAGCACCGTTGGACAAGTACAGCAGCTGCTTAGACCACCTGGAAGAACCTAGAAGCCAGATGTATACAAGTCAGGAAGGACAAGGACATGACAATGCCAATTCTCATACTGAATATAGTTCACACTACAACCAAGATAAATGCACCTCATGCAGCAGCTGCAAAGATGACTATTATTCATGTTCTGAAAGTGATTCACATCACAACAGCAGTCGGAGAAGGTTCCTCGATGTCCAAGTGAGCGGTCAGGACTCTGGAGGACTGAAGCAGGCCACACCCCATTAGGGATTTCTGATGGCAATCCAGTCTTCACTAACAACCAGACAAGAAAGTCCTGGACTACCTGGACCCAGGCACACTCACACACACACAGACATACACCAGTCCTGGGCTCAGATCCCCTTCCCCTCACCCTAACCCGGGTCCGTATCCTTTTCCTACCCCGATCCTACCCCTGACCCCTGCCTCTATCTGGGCCCTGGCACATTCACGCACACACAGACATACATGTCTCTCCTATGATGTTATTAGCCTCTCTTACTCTGAAAATGTAATTTAATGTTATTTATTGCTTTATAAATGTTCTTAGCCGGTAGACAAACATACTCCAGGAGCTTGCTCGATCGCCTTGTTGAGAGGGGTCAGGGAAGAATTTTTACAGCTCACTTATCTGGCCCCCGGGTGATACTGTTTTTTTGCTTCCCTCTGGAATATGTAGGGGTGGGACGTCTGCCCACCTCCCTTGTTCTCTAAAGCGCATTGTGTTGCCTCTGTGTATGAAATGCGCTATACAAATAAAGCTTTGATTGATTGATTGATTGATTGATTGATTGGTTGCAGGTCTGAGCTGAACCAGCCACTCTTCCCTCAGAACCAGCTGGACAGCCCTGAGCCCAGCTTTGGAAGTAAATGTATGAAGATTAAACGTGGACTGATCCTCACTAGCCCAGAAAAACATTTTGGAAAATTACCCCGAAATGGCACTGCTGCCAAATCTGGGCGTCTCCTTAATAATCAGGAAGATCAGACACAGAAAGACAAACAAACTTCAGATTCCAAAATCGGGTCAGGTTTGAAAGACAGTCCAGCTGAAAAGGTATCATCAGTCTCACGACCACCATGTCATCTGTACTCCCAAGGTATGGAGACACCGTTCATCTCTCTTGAGCACAGGGACCTACTGGAGTCTAGCATCAAGTCATCCCAGCCTGTGAGAGCCTTTACAGCCCAAACCCAGTATACCACCAAAACAGATAACCAGCCTCACGTTACTGACCAACTGCCCAACAGTGAGAGTGAAAGCAGCAGGCCTCGTGAAGTCAGACCTACGCTATCCCCCGAGATACTGCAGGTGAGCTTTGAAGAGAAACGTGCAATGATTGAACGTGGACTGAAACTCACCAGCCCAGAGAAACCTCTTAGAAAACCTGCAGATTCCAAAAAAAAGAACAGCTCAGCTGCAACTGAAGCACAGAAAAAGGCTTTAGCAGGAAATCTGAGACAAAATAATTATCACGACAACTGGGGTTCTCCCAAACAAGTAATGATGTGTGTGAAAGCCTTCGAGCTGCATGCGGGCATTGCCAAAGACCTGAAGAAGAGCTGTCACCCTGGAGCAAAGGTTCGCCCCTTCTCAAAAGTCTCTAAACAGGCTGGTGAGACCAGCATCCATCAACACTTCCAAGTCTAAATTTGGAAATCTTGATTGACTTGGAATCTTGAAACATGACTATACAAGTTCAAATTCACACCAAAGCAAAATTATATCTCAAATAAACTAAAGCATCAGACTTTTATTCTCACATTATCTACTCTACGATCGGCTTGTTGGTGCCTGGAATATTGTGTGCAATATGGCTGAATATTTATCAGATTTTGAGGATATAGAAGATGACTTAGAATATGATGGACGCCGATCGTAGCGTAGAGAATGTGAGCCGTGAGTGTAGCCTACAGACGGAGAATAGCCAGTCTGCGCACTGTGCGCATGCGTGCTGGAGCAAGTGGGGAAGCCATTTCGTTTCTAAAGATGTTTCTAAAGATCATATTACAGAGGCATGTGAAAAACCACAACAAGCCCTCGCTCTATGTAAGCACAACTAGCGATTCATAAAGACAGATTGATGAAAACAACCGTTTCGCGGCAGAAAATAGATTTTTTAGAAGCTGCATTCTCAGTGCCCCGTCCGCTGCCATTACATGGTCCAGGTTGTCAAAAACTAACATTATCCTTTAAAACATAGAGGGTTAAAACATAGAGGGTTAAAACATAGAGGGTTAAAACATAGAGGGTTAAAACATAGAGGGTTAAAACATAGAGGGTTAAAACATAGAGGGTTAAAACAGAGAGGGTTAAAACATAGAGGGTTAAAACAGAGAGGGTTAAAACATAGAGGGTTAAAACATAGAGGGTTAAAACATAGAGGGTTAGGTACTGTAAGGGTAAGGAAAGATGAAGTCTGTCAGCATGAAGAGTCTCCCCCACACACACACACACTCACACACTCACGCACACACGCACAGACACACACGCACAGACACACACGCACACACAAACACTCACACACGCACACACACTCACACGCACACACACACACACACACACACACAAATGCTGACTCAGCCTCCAGTGGAGTGCTTTTTTTCCACCACAGAGACAAAGAATGAGTGGGAGAGAGTGGATGAGTGAGAGAACAGAGAGAGGGAGAGAGAGAGAGAGGGAGAGAGAACAGAGAGAGGGAGAGAGAGGAAGAGAGGGAGAGAGAACAGAGAGAGGGAGAGAGAGAGAGAACAGAGAGAGGGAGAGAGAACAGAGAGAGGGAGAGAGAGAGAGAACAGAGAGAGGGAGAGAGAACAGAGAGAGGGAGAGAGAGAGAACAGAGAGAGGGAGAGATAATAGACAGAGAGAACAGAGAGAGGGAGAGAGAAAGAAGAGGGAGAGGGAGAGAAAACAGAGAGGGAGAGAGAACAGAGAGAGGGAGAGGAACAGAGAGAGGAGAGAGAACAGAGAGAGAGAACAGAGAGAGGGAGAGGAACAGAGAGAGGGAGAGAGAAGAGAGAGAGAGAGAGAATAGAGAGAGAGAACAGAGAGAGAGAGAACAGAGAGAGAGAGAGAACAGAGAGAGGGAGAGGAACAGAGAGAGGGAGAGAGAAGAGAGAGAGAGAACAGAGAGGGAGAGAGAACAGAGAGAGAGAACAGAGAGAGAGAGAACAGAGAGAGAGAGAGAGAACAGAGAGAGGGAGAGAGAACAGAGAGAGGGAGAGAGAGAACAGAGAGAGGGAGAGAGAACAGAGAGATGGAGAGAGAGAACAGAGAGAGGGAGAGAGAACAGAGAGAGAGAACAGAGAGAGAGAACAGAGAGAGAGAACAGAGAGAGGGAGAGAGAACAGAGAGAGGGAGAGAACAGAGAGAGAGAGAGAGAACAGAGAGAGAGAGAGAGAACAGAGAGAGGGAGAGAGAACAGAGAGAGAGAACAGAGAGAGGGAGAGAACAGAGAGAGAGAGAACAGAGAGAGGGAGAGAGAACAGAGAGAGAGAGAGAGAGAACAGAGAGAGGGAGAGAGAACAGAGAGAGAGAACAGAGAGAGGGAGAGAACAGAGAGAGAGAGAACAGAGAGAGGGAGAGAGAACAGAGAGAGAGAACAGAGAGAGGGAGAGAGAACAGAGAGAGGGAGAGAGAACAGAGAGAGAGAACAGAGAGAGGGAGAGAAACAGAGAGAGGGAGAGAGAA
>NC_140240.1:37503-42503 GCF_949987555.1 Borostomias antarcticus | reverse complement strand
AGGTCCAGGTTGTCAAAAAAGAGCATTGTCCTTGTCCAGCCACGTAGCTAGCAGAGCAGACTGTAGGCAGGTGGCCATATGAATGTGTTGGTTGCAGGGCAAATTATTTTACAATTATTTTCAATCTGAAACGTGGCATGTAGGCCATTTCCTTATGAAAATAGGTAAATATGACATCCACTTAATCATCTTGATTAAGTGGATGTCATACAGTAGAAAGAAAGATGTGAAATGTACCGGTAAGTCTATAGCCGATTGTTTGGGACACCCCCTTGTGTCAATGTAAAGTGCATTGTGTTGCCTCTGTGTATGAAATGTGCTGTACAAATAAAGTTTGATTTCATTAGGGGCCAGGCAGCGTAGCTGCCGGAACCCAACCCTATTGTATTTGCCTATATTATTATTATTCTCCATCTTCCACTGAAGTCTAACTTCCCATGGACAAAAAATCGCCAAAATTTGCACAAAGCTCCAGTCCTATACCCAAAGTCCTCAACCTGCATTGTAGGTCAATAAACCTGAAGGTGGCGCTACAGCAACAGTCTAAAGTTTAAAACTTTAAAAAATCATTACAAATCAGCCATAGGTGCTATCACTGTAAAACCACCACGTGAATGTAGTCCCAAGTGAGACAAAACTTTCATACGCTCTGACCTTGCAGGAATTTTGAAGTCCATCACTCTGATTTTTTCATAAACTGTAAAACCTATCAAACCTATCTCCTCCCACATTTTTTGTTCAATTGACACCAAAATCGATCTACTGTATCTTCAGACTGTCCTTACCAAACGATCCTCACAGATTTTTGAAATATGAAAAATAGAGCCCACAGCACTTCAAAAAGTTTTACTGTTAACAGTTCTGTATAGTTCCTATTAATTCTCGCCAAATCAATGTCTGATCATCCTCATAAAGAGTGACAACATTGGCCACATATCCAAGATGTAGTATGATTTTTTTCAGAATTTTATCTCAAAAATTGAATTTTTAAAAATATGTTTAATTCTGTCCTCTGAAACCAACACTTCATACAGAGAAAACTACGTTACCCACAATCCAACGCAAGCTCCACGAATCTGAGACATCGCTGTTGGCAACCCTACCCAACCCCCGCCGAGGATTACAATGACTAAATTCATTGATTGGCAACTGACTGAGTACACAGCTGCTGAAGTTAATGTTCAATTATGAAAAAAAAAAGCTAACAAAACCTGTAACCCACATTTTTCAATCAATTAATACTAAAGTTGCTACACTGGATCTTCAAACTGTCATTCACAAACTCATTGACCAGATTATTGAATTATCAAAATTGAGCTTACAATGCATTAAAATGTTTTACTTATTATTATTATTCTCCATCTTCCACTGAAGTCTAACTTTCTGTGGACAAAAAATCACAAAAATGTGCACATAGCTCCAGTACTAAACCCAAAGTCCTCAACCTGCATTGTAGGTCAATAAAGCTGAAGGTGGCGCTACAGCAAAAGTCTAAAGTTTAAAACTTTAAAAAATCATAACAAATCAGCCATAGGTGCCATCACAGTAAAACCACCACGTGAATGTAGGCCCAAGTGAGACAAAACTTTCATACACTCTGACCTTGCAGGAATCTTGATTATTATTATTATTCTCCATCTTCCACTGAAGTCTAACTTCCCGTGGACAAAAAATCACCAAGATTTGCACATAGCTCCAGTAGTATACCCAAAGTCCTCAACCTGCATTGTAGGTCAATAAACCTGAAGGTGGCGCTACAGCAACAGTCTAAAGTTTAAAACTTAAAAAAATCATAACAAATCAGCCATAGGTGCTATCACTGTAAAACCACCACGTGAATGTAGGCCCAAGTGAGACAAAACTTTCATACGCTTTGACCTTGCAGGAATTTTGAAGTCCATCACTCTGATTTCTTCATAAACTGTAAAACCTATCAAACCTATCTCCTCCCACATTTTTAGTTCAATTGACACCAAAATTGATCTACTGTATCTTCAGACTGTCCTCACCAAACGATCCTCACAGATTTTTGAAATATGAAAAATTGAGCCCACAGCACATCAAAAAGTTTTACTGTTAACAGTTCTGTATATAGTTCCTATTAATTCTCGCCAAATCAATGTCTGATTGTCCTCATAAAAAGTGACAACATTAGCCACATATCCAAGATGTAGTATGATTTTTTTTGAGAATTTTATCTCAAAAATTGATTTTTTTTAAATATGTTTAATTCTGTCCTCTGAAACCAACACTTCATACAGAGAAAACTACGTTACCCATAATCCAACACAAGCTCCACGAATCGGAGACATCGCTGTTGGCAACCCTACCCAACCCCCAACGCCGAGGATTACAATGACTAAATCGATTGATTGGCAACTGACTGAGTACACAGCTGCTGAAGTTAATGTTCAATTATGAAGAAAAGCAAACAAAACCTGTAAAAATTAATAAACATATCTCATCCAACATTTTTCAATCAATTAACACCAAACTTGCTACACTGGATCTTCAGACTGTAATTCACAAACTCATTGACTATTGTTGAATTATCAAAATGGAGCTTACAACGCATCAAAATTTTTTACAAATGTTTTACGATACGAATGTACAAAATGAACATTGGAATGTCAACTTTCTTGTTGTCCTATTCTCTCGCTTATTGCTCCTAAACTTGTCGGAAATTGCCTGGCCCCGCCTCATCGCTGCGAAGCAGCTTTAATTTCATTTGAATCTGCCCAGCACAGCACTGCTGGTGTGACATCAACGGTACATTTCAAAGTATGGATACATAAATAAACCTTTGTTGATTTTTTTTTTTTAGGAACCATCAGCCATATATCATGATACATTTGAGTGAAGAGAGGCTAGTTCCTCTAGCTTCTAGTTCGCTAGAAGTCGGGTAATCGTCTCGACCAACGTCTTGCTGCTTCAATCCCGAGCTGCTAAGAGGATGGCATTAAGGGGCCCGCAAGAATATTTTTCCAGCGGGCCCAGAATTCCTGGTGAATGTTTGTGTGTTTTTTGGCTGACAGTGTGTGTATGTGTGTGTGTGTGTGTGTGCGTGCGTGTGTGTGTGTGTGTCCGTGTGTGTGTGTGTCCGTGTGTGTGTGTGCGCGTGTGTGTGTATGTGTTTGATACATATTTGGGATGTTTGCAGACTGGTTGGAGAGCTACTGTTCCTCAGCCCAACATTCCCCTCTCTCTCAGGAAGACAAATCAAAGCCAGATCTCATCCACCAGTCAGCTGACCTCACTCAGCCAGCCCAGCGAGCCGAGCGCCGGTCTCACAGATGGACGGACGGACGGACGGACGGACGGACGGACGGACGGACGGACATCGGACTATCTATCCACGGACAAACAGGTGGATAGATAGACAGACAGACAGACAGACAGACAGACAGGTAGATAGACAATCACACACACACACACACGCACAGAGCTTGTGTTTCCCGTGCTTGAGCCCACAGTTATGAGAGAGATGAGACGTAGGTTCCCAGACGTGGGGGAAGGACTGGGCTGATAAGGCTGACTGGAGGCCCCGGGCCCTTGGACCCAGACTACGGGTCTGTCCACTACGTGACTAGGTCACGTTGTAGTCATGTTGTAGTCACATTGTAGTCATGTTGTAGTCACGTTGTAGTCATGTTGTAGTCATGTTGTAGTCACGTTGTAGTCACGTTGTAGTCACATTGTAGTCACGTTGTAGTCATGTTGTAGTCACGTTGTAGTCACAATGTAGTCACATTGTAGTCATGTTGTAGTCATGTTGTAGTCACGTTGTAGTCACGTTGTAGTCACGTTGTAGTCATGTTGTAGTCATGTTGTAGTCATGTTGTAGTCACGTTGTAGTCACATTGTAGTCACGTTGTAGTCATGTTGTAGTCATGTTGTAGTCACATTGTAGTCACGTTGTAGTCATGTTGTAGTCACGTTGTAGTCACATTGTAGTCACATTGTAGTCACGTTGTAGTCATGTTGTAGTCATGTTGTAGTCACATTGTAGTCATGTTGTAGTCACATTGTAGTCACGTTGTAGTCATGTTGTAGTCATGTTGTAGTCACATTGTAGTCACGTTGTAGTCACGTTGTAGTCATGTTGTAGTCACGTTGTAGTCATGTTGTAGTCATGTTGTAGTCACATTGTAGTCATGTTGTAGTCATGTTGTTGTCATGTTGTAGTCACGTTGTAGTCACATTGTAGTCATGTTGTAGTCATGTTGTAGTCACGTTGTAGTCATGTTGTAGTCACGTTGTAGTCACGCTGTAGTCATGTTGTAGTCATGTTGTAGTCACGTTGTAGTCATGTTGTAGTCATGTTGTAGTCACATTGTAGTCATGTTGTAGTCATGTTGTTGTCATGTTGTAGTCACGTTGTAGTCACATTGTAGTCATGTTGTAGTCATGTTGTAGTCACGTTGTAGTCATGTTGTAGTCACGTTGTAGTCACGCTGTAGTCATGTTGTAGTCACATTGTAGTCATCTTGTAGTCACGTTGTAGTCATGTTGTAGTCATCTTGTAGTCACGTTGTAGTCACGTTGTAGTCATGTTGTAGTCACGTTGTAGTCACGTTGTAGTCATGTTGTAGTCATGTTGTAGTCACGTTGTAGTCACGTTGTAGTCACGGTTAAATCATAGTTAGGTTACGGCTGGGTCATCTCCAGTCACGTCTTTCTGACTGCGTTTCCTTAGAACCCTGTCATTTGTTAACCGTGTTCTCTTAGAACCCTGTCATCTGTTTACCGTGTTCTCTTAGAACCATGTCATCTGTTAACCATGTTCTCTTAGAACCATGTCATCTGTTAACCCTGTTCTCTTAGAACCCTGTCATCTGTTAACCCTGTTCTCTTAGAACCATGTCATCTGTTAACCCTGTTCTCTTAGAACCCTGTCATCTGTTAACCCTGTTCTCTTAGAACCATGTCATCTGTTAACCCTGTTCTCTTAGAACCCTGTCATATGTTAACCCTGTTCTCTTAGAACCATGTCATCTGTT
>NC_140240.1:0-24803 GCF_949987555.1 Borostomias antarcticus | reverse complement strand
GCAGGCGGGTATAAACAACAGCTGATTACATTTCATAACAAGAGATCCATAAGACACTCTGTTGGCCAGAGAGGATCTAGTAACAGACACTGGAGTGGACCCCGGGCATGTGTGTGTGTATGTGTGTGTGCATGTGTGTGTGTGTGTATGTGTATGTGTGTGTGTATGTGTGTGTGCATGTGTGCGTGTGTAAACGAAGACAGCCAGACACAGGAGGAACGGATACCGTGTCTGCCTGCCATGACCTCATGAAACACTGTCTGAGTAGCAGCACTCTGCGTATGTGTGTGTGTGTGTGTGTGTGTGTGTGTGTGTGGGGGGGGGGGGCTGTGTGGCTATGTGTGTGTGTCACATGAGATTGAGTGCTTTGCAAAGATTGAGCAGGCCCTATGAAATAGAACAGGTTCATTTTAATCATCACATTGTCATTGTCCAATGACTGATTTAAACCGGTGTATTTCGCAACAGTTCAGGTTACCTCCATTTTGACACACTACCCCCCCCCCCCGCCCCCCCGGACCCAGGGACAGGGTCGTCTCCTTGGCCCGGCCCCAGGCCCTGTTCAGATGGGGAGGAGCCCAGGGACGCTGGCGAACTCAGAAAGAGCCTCAGGACATTCTGACTCACTAATGGACTGACAGCAGCTCAACCCTGCCACTACTGGCTGCTGTTATATAGCCTGAGGTCTTGATACATCTAGACTAGACAGGTGTCAACTAACAAACACGCAAGCCTGTATTATCACCTAGACAGCACCGAGATACAACCTTCAAATCTATTGACACTATGAAACTGTATTGTAATAGTGGTGACACATTCTCAGCATGCAACGTAGAAAATTCACTCAAATTCAGTGGCTCTAGGCTACATCATCGATCTATCGCCCAACACAGTCCAATCGATCAACACTGGCGGACAGCAAGACCTGAATGAAACCCTCTTTCTCTTCAGGCATCTCTCTCTCTCTCTCTCTTTCTCTCTCTCCCTCTCCACACAAACGCTTCAGAACTAGCAGATAAGCCAGCTAGCTGCCTGATAACTTACCGGAGGAGCATTTCCTGGCGTTCCACGTGGCGACCAGACATTTCCACGCCTGCCGGAGGAGGAAGCAGAGAATCACGGTGCACATCCTAGCCCAGCGTCCGTCATGGCAGAGCTAGCGACGGAGGGGTGATGGCTAACGCTAATGCTAACGAGTTTACTTCAGTTTATTTCAACTGAGGACCTTATCTAAATGTGTTTTGAGCTACTGTAGTCGGCAAGCACACGGGAGAGAGACCTGGAGGAGTTGTAGGAAAGGAGGCTAACTGGCTGTCAGAGCTAATTAACCTAAGACAGTCTGATATCCTTGTCTTAATCACTTCCCACTGTAGCCTGCAGGCTTTGCACATGGGCTAATGCTAATGCTAACCATTCCTTTGGTCAACCTGCACCTGGGCTAATGCTAATGCATTAGCTAGACCGCAACACGGCTAATGCTAACCCTACAGGGACCACGCTGCACCCTGGCTAGTCATAATGCTAGCCCTAGCAGGCCTGCTCAACAAACAGGTAAACCTAGGGAAGTACACAAAGAATGCGTCTCAACATGGGTCAGATTAGCCGTGTCCTCACCTGGTCACTAACTGGACAAAAGCCTCAGCAGAGGAAACAGGATGATAAAGGGTTAATTAGATGAGCCGAATGGCCTGGGTTAACGAGATTCTGGGGGTCAGGCTGACGGACAGACCACAGGTGTGGGGGGTGGAGTGTAGACAGAGAGAGAGGGAAAGTACAGAGAGAGAGAGAGACAGAGAGAGAGAGAAAGTACAGAGAGAGAGACAGAGAGAGAGAGGAAGTAGAGAGAGGGGGGGGGGGTAGAGGAGGGATGTAAGGACAGTGGGACTGAGAGAATTAAGAGAGCGAGAGATTGAGAGAAGGTGTGGGAGGTAAAGCTGCTAATGGGTTCGGAGCGACTCAAAGCAGACCAGAAAAAAGTGCTGGACTGAGATAGCGAGATGAGATGACTGCTGGTCAAACTGTTGGCCGTCATGGTGTCCAGGAATTTACATCCAAACACCTTAAACCTTTGTCCTTGTAATTCGTCACCTCCCCCCAAGTATTCATCAAGCCCCCTGCAAACCCTAGTTTCAGTCTTCCCTTTGTAATTGAAAACACCAACTCTCCCCCCTTTGTAATTGTAAACACCCCCCTCTGCCTAGCTCTTCCTCATCTCTTTGTTTAAGTCAAAAGGGCCACACCTTCGTCTTCAGACCTTTGTTTTCTTTGTTTGTCACATGTCTATACTTTTGGCCACGCCTGCCATTTCACATGACGTGCAATGAGTTAGCCAATCACATCCTAGAAGGACTCTACCTGTGTTTTGACTGTATATAAGCCAGAGCGAAGAGGCTGAATTCACTTCGCTGACTGAACCACCCTTGTTGCGTTTGTCAGGAAGTCCTTGCGCTCGTAATGTTTTCCACAATAAACCAGACTCAACCTTTTGAACGTATCTTGGTAAATCTTTGACTAGACCAGTCTAAAATACTATCACAGTTTGGCGAACGGGAATGGTAAATGGGAGAACTGCCTGCGTTTGCTTCGGGATTCCAGTGGATAGGACTGATCGACAGACGTGTCGGTCCATAGTGGGCGTTGGAAAATCAATTTTCTCTCTTGCGCCAGAGCGCACGGAGAGATTATTTCCTCAGTTCTACCACTGGATTCTTGAAGCTCACAGGTACGTTTAAACGAACCCTCTTATGGTTCTGAGTTGTATTTGCCTTGATTTGGTTCAGTTGTGTTGGTCTGGATTGTTTGAAAACAGAAACCCCAGCGTGGGTATTAAGTAAGTAACTATCCAAGGAGATGTGAACAGCAATAGATATTTATATCGTATTGTCCTTCGACTTCGTCCTTGTTTCGTTACGAGGGTTAAGCAGTGTTCAGAAGAAGTGTGAGTTTTGGTCTAATACGCCAAAGAGTTGGCACAGGACGTGTTTCCCTTTTGGCCGGTCGCGGATGAGATTAAAACCGCAGAGCTGTAGCTACGGGAGTGATTGAGAGTTTTTGCAATCCGCGTTTCTTGGAGAAACGTTTTCCCCTTTGTTCCCGGGTGACTTGGTAAACATAACGAGAAGTTGGCTTTGACCAGGTTGGTAAACCTAACGAAAGTTGGCTTTGACCAGGTTGGTAGACCTAACGAGCGTTACCTTTGACCAAGTGGCTGTACAGTATTTGGTAGGATCTAGACAACCGGTTTAGCCTGGACCAAGTAACTGTTGCAGTTCGTGCATGTTTTTCGTGTGTTAAGTCGTATGTTGGTCGTCTTTTCGTCATCTTTGGTCGTTCTTTGTTTTGCGTTATGGCCACAGGGTTGAAGTTCGCAGTGAGTGCGATTTCCAACTAATCTCCGGAGTGTGTGTTTTTGTCCCCGAACGGGGTTAGGGAGGGGGAGTGGGCACCCCTGGACCTAGCCCTCAACAGACGGGGGCGGGGCCGCAAGGTCCCAAAAGGGCACGTTAAATTGACATATAGTGCTGGGGAGGTGACTGAAGGCCCCCGTGTCTGAGGAAGTATGAATTAACATACTGCTCTGGTACCGTCTAGTCAGCACTGTGTCGCCGTTAAGGGGTTGGCACTGTGTGGTACGTGGACGACAGTCCACACCTAAGCAGAGGGGCGTTAGAGACGACCTCTGTGAATAGGCAAGGCTGGTGAAAACGGTCAAAGTTCTAATATCCATAGCACAAGTGGAATTAGGATCAGACCGTCGGTTCTGAGCTGGGTGACTAACAATCACTACGGTGTCCGGGATCGCTATCGACTGGGTCACCGGCCGGTCGGGTCGCATAGGGCAGTAAGACCTGAGATGGCCGCCGCGCTCGGCTCAATGTACAGTCAGGCCACTACAAGCCAAAAGCGAATGCGTTAGTAGGCGAGTAGTGCTTCTGTGATCGGTGGGCTTTGAAAAGAAGACACCGGGAAGCAGAAGGCTGAGCTCTCATTCCAGGGGAGCCTGGCTTGGGGCCTCGTACGGAACGGGGTCTAGCCCGGGATTGCGCCCTGGATGGGAGGTCCGAAAGACTCAAGCGGCTATGGACCCTGGGCGGCAGATCTTTGAGGAGCCTGGATCATGCCTTCCTGGGGACATTGGAACCTGCTGTTGGTCTGTTTAACTGTTGTTTGTTTTGTCTCTCTTTCTGATATGTAGCTTAAGACATAAGGTTTGTGCATAATAGTGGGGGGAATAGATAAGGGTTGCCAGTGTCTTAATCTGAATGCAGCATCTCATAACCCAATTATATATTTTTTAAATGAGTATGTTAAATATCTCATGTTTATAGTTTGAGGCACATTCATCGGGCCTGAGTGTTTTTTCTGAGTGTTTTTTTACAGACAACTGTCGTTCCGGGAGTGATGGGTGAATGCCGAACCAGGAGACGGGCACAGGACCGGAGATGAAGATGGAGGTTACTGGCCTGTTTCCCTACAGATGGGCGATCTGGGGTTCGTGAGATACAAGACCAACGCCATGTCACCAACTCACTGTGAGCGACAGATAAGTATGAAACAGGAGCAGTGCCCAAATACTCTGTCCTCAAATGCAGAAGAGGGAGGTTTTAGATATACAAATTTTAGCTATACAAATGAAGCTTTGATGGAGTTTTTGATTAGTTAATTGTAAATGAAGCCAGTTCATTTTAGTGTCATTTTCTTTGCCCTATCTCTATTTTTATCCTGACTTCAGGAAATTTTTGCTTTCACCCTTAGGGGGTGTTGTTTTGTTGAGACGAGAATATGGTTATTTTATTTTCATAAAATCGCGAGAGAAATTCTAGAGCCAAATCCAATTGCCTTGATCATGACTGGGGACTGGGCGTGTTGAAGTCATTCTAACACTGCCCCTGATGTCACGGTAGGGGACTGCAGACTGGCTCTAAATGACACTTGAACAGACAACCTGTTTAAGTTTTCCTGACTGAATAACAACATTTTTTCCCCAAAGCAGGAGCTTGCGCTTAACCATATTTCTGAGAATCTCCAACAGATTTTGAATAACCGTTCCTGACCAAAGAAGGGAACAGGGAGACCATACCAGAGGACTCTCCTTTTGCTCTTCTGTTTTGTCTCTGTTTGTCTCTCTCATCTGTGGATCCACAGACGGAGCACTTCATCAGCCTGTGCTGGGGGAGCGGGAGCGCCGAGATGAGCCCTCCAGCAGCACGACCCGGGCCGGCCCTACGTGGAGCAGTACAGGGATGGACCGGGTTCAGTTCAAGAGCCTGTACGTGCTGCTGGCGCCCTGGCTGTGTGGTGTCCCACCGCACCTTCACCCTGCTGAACCAGGACAGGGACTCCCTCCTCACCCTCCGAGAGCTCGCTGCAAAAGCTGCGGCTGTCTCTGCTTCCTCCACTGTGCTTTCTATACTCTCTGTACCATCCACAGACCCTGACAAGATTCCTCCACTGTCCCTGGCAGACATTTCTGACCTACAAGCATCTGCTCCACCTGCGGAGAAAAAGAAATGGAGGAATAAGTGCACATTCCACCACCAAACTAACCTGTATCTAGGGCCTAGTGACAAACCTGTACTACCTCGTTCATGTTTTCATTATGCTTTCAAACTAGCCCACGGGCCAGATCATGTTTCAAAAACAGGGGTGGCGGAGGATGTTAACAGATGTCTCCAACAGAGTGAGGACCGCCATTTCCTGAGGCTAAGGAGGGGTTCCTGCATTAAATCTCTCCTGGGGATTGGGTCCTGGTCCACGACCACAGACGAAGGAGCTGAAATCGCCGAGGTGGCTCGGGCCGTACCAGTTTCTACTCATCACGCAGACAGCGATCTGAGAGGACTTCGTGGATCCATGCAAGCCATTGCCGACGGGTCCAAGCAGCAGAGGACGGTCCACCAGGGGATCGCCAACACCAGGAGATCAAGGATCCAGCTGAACCAGAGGGCTCAGAGGCCAAAGCCATGAGCTGCCACAACTGTCCTCTCATCTGACGAGGAATCGGAGGAAAAATGACCTTGCTGGTCACCTCCTCACAAGATGCACCACACACGCACACACACCTGCACACACTGCAACTAACATTGAACATAACTGATTTCAAACAACGCGACATTGAAGTTGCGATCTAGAAGAGAAGACGCCTTGCATTCCCCAAATTACATTCTATTGCCCAAAAAGAGAAGGGTCACCTAAATGACTGTTGGATATACACTGAACAAGAGTGACCTTGACAGCCACCGCCACACTCTCCTCTCCTCTGATGAGAAAATCGGAGACTGACCTTGCCGGTCACCTCCTTCTTGTGGTTGTGGTATGACAACATTAACAATCTCAACAGCAATGACTGCACCTCTGATCGCACACACTGGAACCTACATTAAACATTCAGAGACGCACACATGGAAGCTATGTTCCATAGGACATCACATGCGATTATTCACAAGAGTGAATGAACTTTGAAATAATCTGAAAAATATCATATTTGTTTACAAGAGTTACAATGGTTGAAACATGAGTTGATAAATAAGTTTGGGTTTTTCCTCTAAATTGACCAAGAGGTTTTTTGACCTTCTTACACTGGTAACCATTTTATCTTTTTTTTGCCTTGTTAAATCAAGTTTTTTTTTTTTTTGGTGAATGGTTGTCCACTCTTAGACTATAAATAGTATATAATCATGTCATTTTTTTTATCTTGTTTCCTGTCAAATTTCTGAAACAAGGGGTTTTGGTGCTTGATTTTGCACGTGGAAAGAAAATAATAAAGTGGAGAGATTATTTCCTTTCCACATGTATAGCATAGCTGACTGTTTACACTGTGTTTGGATTTTATATTTTATTTTTGTGTACCTGTTCAGGCACAAATGGGGGATTGTCCAGGAATTTACATCCAAACACCTTAAACCTTTGTCCTTGTAATTCGTCACCTCCCCCCAAGTATTCATCAAGCCCCCTGCAAACCCTAGTTTCAGTCTTCCCTTTGTAATTGAAAACACCAACTCTCCCCCCTTTGTAATTGTAAACACCCCCCTCTGCCTAGCTCTTCCTCATCTCTTTGTTTAAGTCAAAAGGGCCACACCTTCGTCTTCAG
Organism: Borostomias antarcticus; assembly: GCF_949987555.1. Lineage (NCBI taxonomy): Eukaryota > Metazoa > Chordata > Actinopteri > Stomiiformes > Stomiidae > Borostomias > Borostomias antarcticus. The sequence goes on along the minus strand of NC_140240.1, from coordinate 17,713 downwards.
ACCTTTGTTTTCTTTGTTTGTCACATGTCTATACTTTTGGCCACGCCTGCCATTTCACATGACGTGCAATGAGTTAGCCAATCACATCCTAGAAGGACTCTACCTGTGTTTTGACTGTATATAAGCCAGAGCGAAGAGGCTGAATTCACTTCGCTGACTGAACCACCCTTGTTGCGTTTGTCAGGAAGTCCTTGCGCTCGTAATGTTTTCCACAATAAACCAGACTCAACCTTTTGAACGTATCTTGGTAAATCTTTGACTAGACCAGTCTAAAATACTATCACAATGGACAAAGCCTCCCACCCTCTATGTGGCGTGTAACACTGGTCAGGCAGAGGAGCACCTTCAGTCACACAGGCCGATCCTGCCCCGAGGATTCTAGAGGTCCGTCCTACCGGCCACCATCAGACTGTTCAATACATCCTCTGACTGGGCTAATGCTAATGCTAATGCTAATGCTGGACACTACCTGAGTCAGCTTGGATTGTGCTAAGGCTCTTTGGACAGGGCATCAGGACAGGACATTTACATTATTGATACATTAATCTTGTTCACCTACTGTATCTTGTACACCTTAGCCATGTTTGTACAAATCTAGGCATTCTACAAAATCAAGTGTTATACACTTTATTTTATTTTTTATTTTTTCACACAGTATATCTGTAAATGTGGATGTCTTGTATATTTTGTATGTATTGTAAATGTATAGTCTTGGTTCTTTGAAGCCCTTCGTATGGCTGCAGCAGCACTGCATTCCCCGGGGACCAGAGAAGACACTGGTATGCTGGAGAGAAGCCAGAGAGAAGCCATGTTGAAAGCAGCTGATGAACAGGTTTACTGACTGAACCTGGCTAAAGCCAAAACATCCTCAGACTTGGCAGCTGCCCAGGTGAACTACCTTACCTTCCTGGTATCTAGAACACATGCCATGTTCACATACTGTAGCTACACACACACACACCACACACACACACACACACACACTCCACACACACACACACACACACACACACACACACACTGCTTGCTGCTGATCAGCCCATCCATCTAGAGTTCTGACTTCAACCATTAGAGACTAGGGCTAGATGAACAACTTACTTTGTGCCAGAGACTACTTTACTTGTCTGACTGGGCAGTCAGTAGACTCACAAGACAGTCTCTAAATGCTGTGCTCAACTATATTCCTCCAGATTTCTTTGCTAAAAGTGGGTTGAAACAATTTGAAAACTGCACTGAAACACTTATACGGTTAGCTACTGTAGCTAGATCAACAACTGATAGATGACGGCACTGGCTAGCTAATGTTAGCTTAACGTTAGTTAGTGGAATAGCATTAGGTTAGTTAGTTAGCTAACTAGCTAGCTAGCTACTATCCATGACATTACACTATAATGTTGTTAAGTTGCCAGCTTGTTGTCTGTATGGATGGACGTGATGACTGTCATCAAATCGCAGACATCCCGAAAGTGAATTTCCTTGTCCATTTCTTGAATTCATAACATTAGCAAACATGACACAAACTGAAAATATAGCTGCAAGCAGCAATAGCGGAGGCTAAGCGCAACAAACGCATCAAAGGCAACAAGCAAAACACCCCATCATTTGAGCTGTGGCCATTGAAAATGTCAATGAAAATACCAAGAAAGAACAATGGGTGGCTTTTCTCAACATAAAAAATAAATTTAAACTGGCGGTTTTGAGTCCAATTAGTAGATTGTAGAGTATGCCATGACCTTCGCATACAATATGTATTACATATGTTAGCCACTTTTAAGCATTTTAGCTAGTTATAGCGCCACCATGTGGCCAATTCGATTAATCGTTGTCCAGTGACCATAAGCATGCTCTGGTACAACTATACCAAGTTTCGGAAATATTGGCATGGCGGTTAGGCCTAAACCGGAAATGAGCTCTCTAGCGCCCCCATTTTGTTTTATCAGGTCATATGATTGGTGATCTCCATACAAAGTTTCATGGCATTGCATGCAACCGTTCAGAACTTTTATACCTTCATTTGAAAAGCCACACCCTCTGCAATATTAATTAGCTCATAGTGGCTCTTTTAATCAACTTTTCAAACTTTTGCTGAGATGTAACTTTAGATACTGGTCCCTAGATTGTGTCTACCGAGTGTCATACAGATTGAAAAATGCAAAATGGTGGTAAATCTACATAATCCGTTATGGGTTCTTGAGGCACACGCTTCTACGGGAGCCTTTTTAGGTCAAACATGTGGCGTGCACAAAGTAGTTGCGTCGGTCCGAAGTCGCACGCTTTCTCACAATAACTGGTGGGCACAATAATTAGTTTGAAGCCACCCCTTCTGGAGGGTCTCGTGCGGCTGTTTTGGTGCGCACCTGAGTGCGATTGCTGTGTTCACACAGGCCTAAACGAAGCGCTCTCGGGCCCAAAGCTCGTTTGGTGCGCACTAACTAGTGTCTGTGAATACACCCTTAGACTAACAAGCCCTGCAGACCAGAAAGATGCCCTCGTGGTCTAGTGATTCAAACCTAGTGTTAGGCTACTGGTAGGGGAGCAGTGACCTCTGCCCTAACCCTCTAGGTTGACTAATCCTCTTGTTTAAAGATCTCTGTAAAACGGTTTAGTCCTCCGGCTGCTTAGTGACAAGCAGACGAATCCCAACAGTTGTCCTAAGTAAACCCAAGGCTCTGTATGGCTCATACTGAGGGCTCAGAGGTACAGAGGTACTGGAGAAAAATACTGGACATGGCAAATCTTTACAGTCAGGTCGATTTTAAACTCTCAATCACTGCGCCAGTTGTGCTTGACACTGCAGTTTACTTCAGTTGACAACAAACCAATTAGACAGCCCCCAGGAAACAAGCCTAGACTTCAGAATCCGACAGAACACCACCCAGGAAACGAACCCAGGCTTCAGAACCCGATAGAACACCACCCAGGAAACGAACCCAGGCTTCAGAACCCGATAGAACACCACCCAGGAAACGAACCCAGGCTTCAGAACCCGATAGAACACCACCCAGGAAACGAACCCAGGCTTCAGAACCCGATAGAACACCACCCAGGAAAAGAACCCAGGCTTCATAACCTGATAGAACACCACCCAGGAAACGAACCCAGGCTTCAGAACCCGATAGAACACCACCCAGGAAACGAACCCGGGCTTCAGAACCCGATAGAACACCACCCAGGAAACACATTCCGCTTCAGAACCCGATAGAACACCACCCAGGAAACACATTCCGCTTCAGAACCCGATAGAACACCACCCAGGAAACAAGCCTAGACTTCAGAACCCGATAGAACACCACCCAGGAAACGAACCCAGACTTAAGAACCCGATAGAACACCACCCAGGAAACGAACCCAGGCTTCAGAACCCGATAGAACACCACCCAGGAAACGAACCCAGGCTTCAGAACCCGATAGAACACCACCCAGGAAACGAACCCAGGCTTCAGAACCCGATAGAACACCACCCAGGGAAAGAACCCAGGCTTCATAACCTGATAGAACACCACCCAGGAAACGAACCCAGGCTTCAGAACCCGATAGAACACCACCCAGGAAACGAACCCAGGCTTCAGAACCCGATAGAACACCACCCAGGAAACGAACCCAGGCTTCAGAACCCGATAGAACACCACCCAGGAAACGAACCCAGGCTTCAGAACCTGATAGAACACCACCCAGGAAACAAACCCAGGCTTCAGAACCCGATAGAACACCACCCAGGAAACGAACCCAGGCTTCATAACCTGATAGAACACCACCCAGGAAACGAACCCAGGCTTCAGAACCCGATAGAACACCACCCAGGAAACGAACCCAGGCTTCAGAACCCGATAGAACACCACCCAGGAAACAAGTTTCAGAACAGAGGTGAGTTCAATCTGAAACCAATTCGTTTCAATAAACGTTTTTTTCACCCCCGCTGCCCCCTTCATGGCCTTGGTAAGTCAGCCAGGCTCACAGAACAAAGGAGAGAAGAGGAGGCGTGAGAGAGAAAGAGAGAGAGAGAGAGAGAGAGAGAGAGAGAGAGAGAGAGAGAGAGAGAGAAAGAGAGAGAGAGAGAGAGAGAGAGTCATAAAAGAGAGAAGAGAACCCCAGGCCAGGTCCAGCCTGGCATGTGCGTGGCTGGCTTGTTTCTGTTCAGGACTGGTAGGACGGAAGCTAGTCCTGCCACTGAAATAGCTGTGAATTGAAGTTACGTGAAACTAGAGGGGCTTCCACTCAGAGAGTGCAGACCTCCGCCCCTGTCCCCCCCCCCCCCCCCTCTACCTTTCATCTACCTTTCCTCCCACCACCACCTCTCATGTGCTGTGCTCTCCTACTGGCTTGTTGAATTGGTTACTGTAGCACCACCTGTAGTTTCCTCTTTCTGCTTGACATCTTTCCTCTCCGATTTCCAAAACGTTGCTAGTTTTGTGAAGACTTCCCATTCACATTCATTAACAGCCAAGCAGAGCAGTAGTGGAGGGAGGAGTGGGCTGGTTTATAGTCTGCAGACAGTAGTTTACAAGATGTGCATTTGAGATGGGAGTTATACAGCCAATTACATGTTAAATCTATAGTCTATAGGCGAGATTTTCTATGAAGTCAATAATTTTAATATGCAGACACTTTATTTTCATCCACCTGAAAGTGTCTGCAGTTTACTTTGAATGCTTGAAGTTTACATTATCGTTTAAATGCAAGTTGAGACAATAGTCTATATAACGCTCACTTGCCCATGCTGGGTTGGATCTTGGCTGTACAGAAATCATCACACTTGACACTAACAGATAGTATACATAAAGCATTAAACATGGTAATTTAGCGGACTCTATTGAGGTAGCCTACAGAATGCATCGCTTCAACTATCCACACGAATGAGAAATATAACGTTATGGTGCATTCCATTTGTCTCGGGAGGTGCAAGTGGGAACTGGCAATGGTCACTCCCGAGGTGAGCGTTCCAGTTGCAACAGCTGATCAACAGCTAACTAGTAGCTCTAGCCTTTGTTAGCAAACAAGTTGATAACAACGCACTAAGTGCTATTGTGCGCACAAAACACCATAATCAGCAATAGCTTTAGCAGCTTGTTTGTCGCTCTCTACACTGCAGCCAGTAGTCTCGTCAGGCACAAGGGGAAATTTAAATATTGCTGATTTAAATAATAACACTGCTGCAGCATCATCTTCCATCCGCCGGACGTAAAAATTATGGTAGGCGGCTCTAGCGTTCTACCTTCCGGATCGAGCTGAAAAAGCGAGCATAACTGATCATGGCTGGATCATGGATGAGATTAGTGTTGTCACAAAACCAAAATTATGACTTCGATACGATACCTGCCCAAAATATCTCGATACCGATACCGAAACGATACCACGGCGAAAATCTAAAACATAAGGAAAAGTAATGGAATAATAGTTGACAGAACATGGAACTTTAAATTGTTGGCTTTTTTAGTGCTCTGTTCAGTCTTTTTGCATCTTTTGAGTCTTTATCATATTTCCTGGACACACAGCTGGAAGGGAAGGCTGCCTCGACTGGGTGGTTTGGGATTGTGCTGGCATCTGTTTGTTTGTCTGTGTGGGGAGAAATCAATAAATGATGCCTGTTGTTGCAAACGGTGAGATAATCAGAAGAACTTGAAAAGCTTATTATTATTATTATTATTATTTTTATTAATTAACCCAGGCCTATTGAAGCATTTTTGCTATTCCAAATTATCAGAAGAGATAATTGTCTCACGGTTAACAGTTCTCTCGTTCTAGGAGGTCGGAGCCAGTGTTGCCAGATTGGGCGGGTTCACGCCCAATTGGGCTTCTTTTGATCACGTTTGGCCGGAAAAAATAGCATTGGGCGGTTGGGCTGGAAAAAATAACATTGGGCGGGCGTTTAAAAAAAAAAAAAAATTAAAACTGGCGGGACAGATGGTTCAATTTTATCCAATGATGTTAATAGGGTGGGAGATGTGCACCTGTCCAATAGGGGCGAGGGAGCTCTCCCTGTTCAATGCATTTGATTCACACGGTCAAGGAGAAGGTTGAGGTCGGAGTCAAATCTAGCTATCTACCCCTGAAGAAAACTAAAGATGCCAACGTGGGGATGTGGGATCAGCAGGTTTCTGTCATGATCACCGCATTGATGCCTTTTGTCTGGAGGTAGAGGCCTTTAAAGATGCCGGAGGAAATCTGTGCTTTCAGGATGTGGCACTTGGCGCAATCATACTGCTCACTCTGCCCATATCAAATGCTCATGTGGAGAGAGAATTTTCCCAAGTGACGCTAAAGATGATGCCAGAAATCACATGGGATTACCGCGTCTTTCTGCTCGCATGGACGCGCTCGGTCTAACGGAGCGGTTTGACGGCTGCAACGTTCCACCCTCCCAGACAGCTTTGACTCAACCATCTATTAATAATTGCTAATTAGCAAGTTCACCACATGTACATAGTTTGACATTGACGAGTTACGTTAGAAGTTGGAATGGACTCTTGGCCTGTTCGGCGTGATGGTAAGACATTTTTACTTAATACTATACAGCAGGTGTTTCTGGATGTCGCATCATTGAGTGATTCATTACTTGTGTCTCTGCCTGCTCGCCTGCCTGAGTCACACTCCTGACTCGGTTATTGTAGGCGAGCAGGCAGGCTATTCATGGGTGGTTATACAGGTGGTTATATAGGCCTACCATTGGAAGTTGTGTAGTCTAGTCCACTTGTCACGTTCTCTAGTGGTTTCTTGTCACCACTAAAGCTTGTTATCTAGCTTGTCATCTTGTCCTCTATTCATGATATAGCCATGCTTCTCATGTGTTATTATAATTTGTTGCCTGCATTATCATTTCTTTATCTATTTGATGGGATACGCATCTTTCTCTCTGTCGTAGGCTGTGTGTGTGACATGTGTAGGCGTGTGTTGCAGTTTACCACGAGTTATTATTATTTTCGGTATTTCAGCTGAAAGGCATTTTTCTTAGCATGCACTGCTATATATTATATACTATAATATTTGGGCGGTTTTTTATCACATTGGGCGGATTTTGAGCACTCATTGGGCTGGAAAACATCACACCAATCTGGCAACCCTGGTCGGAGCAGGTATTGATTTTTTTTGTCACACGTGCGCTAGGCAGAAAGCTAGGCTTGCAGCCAGGCTGCAGCTATGCTAGCTAAAAGTCTCATGCTACGGATGAAAATTAGCTTCTCTAGCTATCATCTGGTGCAATAAATGTATTGTGCATTCATAAATAAAAACATAAGGTAGGCTATATCCTTCGGTTGTATTCAGTACTGGTGTTGCTGCTGTGTCACATTCGTCACTTTGAATTGTTTGTGTAAGTCGTCATGTCTGTCTGCAAGATGCTTTGCCAGGTTGGTGGTATTGGCTCCCTTGGTTTGTATAGATTTGTAGCATCGTTTACAGAAGGGCTTTGTAATGTCCGTGGGCTTGCCCTCACTGTCGGCTCTGTAAGCAAAATAATGCCAGATTTCGCTGCGTGCATCAGCTTTATCAACAAGCTGTGGACGGTCGACATTTGTACTTGTAGCCATCTCAGGTTAGACTAGTTAAAACTGTTGCGCTGCTCGCTGCAGAGTGACAGAGCGAGGAGAGAGAGAGAGAGAGAGCGCACACACACACACACACACACACACACACACACACACACACACACACACACACACATACTGCCCCGCGACTCGGGGATCTTGGGAGAGAGAAGCAGAGCGCTATAGCCTACAAACAAACACGGCTTCACTGTCGCATGAACGCAACTCAATACGGCTCTTATTAAAACACTGTATTTGTAGTATCGATACTTTAAATTTGGGTATTGTACCGTTTTTGACGACAGAGTATCGCGGTACTTTTCTAGTATCGATACAACGTGCAACACTAGATGAGATAGAAGAGGTAAAATAGATAAGATTCTTATTAATTGATAAGAAGTGGATAAGGCATGCAAAGATGGCCGGCCCATTCAATCCAATGAAAGTTGTTAAGTGGCGCATGAAGCAAGCCCCCATGGCCAGGAACAGCCAGTTTTTGGCGTAGTGGCCAAGCTCGGTATTGCAAGTAGCGCCAAGAACCTGAAACCTATGAGGAAACTGAAACCTAAATCCCCCACTACAGTGAAGTTACAGTAATATTTGAACTGTAGAGCCACCTATGAATGAATCATGGTCAAAATGTAATGGTGAGTTCCTTGACCCATGCTGCACCCCTCCACCAAGTGTCATGCATATCGGGCTGGTAGTTTTTGTTTAATCCTGTCTGCCTACAGACACACACACAGACAGACAGGGGTGAAAACATTACCTTCCACGCTGCGGGGCTTTGCCCTGGGGCGGAGGTATAATGTCTGATAAATTAAGATAGGTCTTGTCGCCTGGACACATTAGTTCCAATGCTTCCAATGCTAATCCAGCACAATAAGAGCGGGATAGCCAGTTAGCTCATGAGCTCACAACAACTAGCAGCAGCTTCCATAACATTAATGGTAGCAGTGGAAAGCAGTTACACTGATGATTCCTGTAACGTTAGCTACAGTATTTTGCTGCAATTGGTTCAACTTCTGCTTCTGGATAAAAGTCAGAACCTGATGTATGCACTTCCCTTTGGGTGGTGAAGTAAGTAGACGGTAACCTCTGAGAATGTCCCGTGTTGGAGTCCAATGCTCTGGCCACTACTCTACTTGTGGAATTTAGGTAAGGGATAAAGAGATTGGAGTGAAAGGATGAACGTGGAGGTTTGGGGTATAGTCCCATAAAGTCATCCCCACCGGGGCCCCGGTCTCCTGGGTGGGAGTCCAATGCTCTCACCACTACTCTACTTGTGCAGTGGAGATCGGCGGGTGGGTTTTGGTGTCCTTCTTCCAGTCCCTAGTGGGGGTTGGGGTTAGAATAAGGGTTGGGGTTGGGACAGGATCTGACCTATAAGGCAAGGGGTAAAGGCTGGAGTGAAAGGATGAACATGTGGAGGTTTGGGGTATAGTCCCATAAAGTCATCCCCTCCGGTTGGGAGTCCAATGCTCTCACCACTACTCTACTTGTAGAGATCGGCGGGTTGATTTTGGTGTCCTTCTTGATTTTGGTGTACTGGGACTACTGTGGTGGTGCCAACAGAGAGGTGCAGGCCAACATTGTCGGGGGTAAGGGAGGGGGGAAGGGAGGGAGGGAGTAAGGGAGGGAGGGAGTGATAACCCGACAAACGCTATACTAGGGGCGCTGGCTTCCAGCCACGCACAAACAGTAAGATCAGGGGACAACCGAGACAAGCCCCCAAACCCTCCTAGTTTTGGTTTATAGCCCTGGGCCGCCGGGCCCGGGGGGATTTGGGTGAGTCCGCCGGTTAATCCCCCCTCAGACCGTTGGATTGATCCCCCTGGCCCTGCCGTCCAATCAGACGCAGCTCCAGCGCTACCCAGCCCCGGGGCGCAGGGCAGCAGGTTACTGGGTTCACACTAGAACCACTCACATCCTGGAATGATATTAGCCCGGCAGTTCTGGAGACTACTAAAGCATGAGAATCCCAGTACTGGCGTACTGGAGAACCCGGCCCCCACCCCCCAAAAATACACTGCCTAAATCTGAAATAATACGTATGTTTGAATCTTGAAAGGGTTGAAGCCTTCGGAGGAATCCCTGATCTGTTCTCTCTCCGTCATCTTAGAAAGAGCCTGGCAGCCGATCACACCCAAGTGATCTTAAGAGCTTAAGTCTTAAGAGGCCATAGAGATCATGGAGTACACAATGTAAACACACGTGCACGCGCACGCACACACGTGCTTGACACATGTGGGTCAGCCAGGGATGCTGATAACTAGCCCAGCCTTCCGGTGACCTGGCAGTGACCCCATGCAGGGGTCAACGCTGCTCTAGTGACCCCCAGACCAGGGGATGAACAATGAACACAGCTCCTCTGTCTGATAATACGGGGTTCACACCGGACTGAACCAACCTCCCCTCACCCGGGTCCGTATCCTTTTCCTACCCCGATCCTACCCCTGACCCTGCCTCTATCTGGGTCCAGGCACACTCACACACACACAGACATACACCAGTCCTGGGCTCAGATCCCCTTCCCCTCACCCTAACCCGGGTCCGTATCCTTTTCCTACCCCGATCCTACCCCTGACCCTGCCTCTATCTGGGCCCAGGCACATTTATGCACACACAGACATACACCAATGTTTGCCATGTATCTCCTATGATGTTATAGCCTCTCTTACTTAAATGTAATTTAATGTTATTTATTGCTTTATAAATGTTCTTAGCTGGTAGACAAACATACTCCAGGAGCTTGCTCGATCGCCTTGTTGAGAGGGGTCAGGGAAGAATTTTTACAGCTCACTTATCTGGCCCCCGGGTGATTACTGTTTTTTTGCTTCCCTATGTAGGGGTGGGACGTCTGCCCACCTCCCTTGTTCTCTGTAAAGCGCATTGTGTTGCCTCTGGGTATGAAATGCGCTATATAAATAAAGCTTTGATTGATTGATTGAATAGTGGGGTGGAGAGAGACACCAGCCTGTACCAATAGAGACCCAGAGGGGGGGTGGAGAGAGACACCAGACTGTACCAATAGAGACCCAGAGGGGGGGTGGAGAGAGAGACACCAGACTGTACCAATAGAGACCCAGAGGGGGGGTGGAGAGAGAGACACACCAGACTGTACCAATAGAGACCCAGAGGGGGGTGGAGAGAGACACCAGACTGTACTAATAGAGACCCAGAGGGGGGGTGGAGAGAGACACCAGACTGTACCAATAGAGACCCAGATGGGGGGTGGAGAGAGAGACACCAGACTGTACCAATAGAGACCCAGAGGGGGGGTGGAGAGAGAGACACCAGACTGTACCAATAGAGACCCAGAGGGGGGGGTGGAGAGAGAGACACACCAGACTGTACCAATAGAGACCTAGAGGGCGGGTGGAGAGAGAGACACCAGACTGCCCCAATAGAGATCCAGAGGGGGGGTGGAGAGAGAAAATGGGGAGAGAATGGAAAAAGACCCAAAGATAGAATCGAGTGACCGATGTGTATCACCTCAGTGACCTCTACTAGAGTGACCTAACTAGTAGGCAGTGACACAGCGCTTCTCAACTCTGCTGCCGTGTGTGTGTGTGTGTGTGTGTGAAAGTGAAAGTGAGAAGAGAGGGAGAGAGATGGAGGGGAGAAAGAGTGTTTTAAAAGCACAATGTGATGATGGATTTCACCATTCCTCCAGCCCTCTGCAGACCGGTTTGTCTGGTTGTGAGGAGTATCACCTTTAGTGAGTGATCGAGGGAGGGAGGAGGGAGGGAGGGAGGGAGGGAGGAGGGGAGGGAGGGAGGGAGGGAGGGAGGGAGGGAGGGAGAGAGAGAGGGAGGGAGGGAGGGAGGGAGGGAGGGAGGGAGCGATGGAGGAGGGGAGGGAGAGAGAGAGGGAGGGAGGGAGGGAGAGAGGGAGGGAGAGAGAGAGGGAGAGAGAGAGGGAGGGAGGGAGCGATGGAGGAGGGGAGGGAGGGAGGGAGCGATGGAGGAGGGGAGGGAGGGAGGGAGGGAGGGAGGGAGGGAGGGAGGGAGGGAGGGAGGGAGGGAGGGAGGGAGGGAGGGAGGGAGAGAGAGAGTGTTCGGACGGTAACACGGCCCTACGGTCCACCTGCCATCTGTCTCCTGCCTGCCGCCGACTGGGTTCTGCTGGGTTCTGAAGGGTTCTGAAGGGTACCGCTGCTGGGCTGGCAGCACCAGAGCCTCAGGGAACCACAACAGCCCTGCGGGATTATAATCCCGGCCTACGGGGTGACCTGATGGGGGGGTACTCTGGGGGAGGGGGAGGGGTCAGTCATCTGTAAACAACAGCCCCCCTTCCCCCCTGGAACAACAACAGCTCCGATGATGGAGGTCAAACAAACAAACACACACACACACACACACACACACGGGGACACACAGGGACACACACAGGGACACACGCGCGCACACACACACACATACCGTATGGGGCGCAATCCGTGCCAACGCAACTAACGTACAGTAGGCTACTTTCACCATATGACAGCTAAAGTGCACGTGTAAGTGCATGTGTAAGTGCACGTGTAAGTGGGTAAGTGCCCGTGTGAGTGCATGTGAAAGTGTGTGACGTGCTCTTTGGCGAGCTGCAGCAGGCGTCACATCAACACATCACACCTCACAGAGTTCAATTCAGAGTGCTGGTCTGAGACCAGTCTGACACCCACCCGCCTGCTAGGTCAGAGGGCTGCTCACACACCGTCACCTCCAGAGATCGCTGGTCTGAGACCAGTCCGGGCCGGTATGACGAACAGGCTTGAACAAACCGGCCATATGTGACAAAAACAAAACGCCAACAGAATCGCCATTAGGGGGTCAGCAAAGGTCAACTGCAGGGTGGCACAGCGCAAAACCACTTTAGCTTTCAGTAAACGGGCTACATTTGTGGATTACCCTGCCAACTGAAATACTAACACTAACTGACTGAAACAAGACCAAACCTGTGATCACTGGTCATGCACTGCACACACACACACACACACACACACACACACACACACACACACTGTACCTTATAGAGGAAAGGACAACATACGGGATACATAAACACACACATATTGAATTACTGTATGATCATGTACAGTATGTCACTACAGTACTATGTATTCACTTTTATATTTTATTTTGTGCTTTGTAATGATGATGTAATGATGATGCAGTGACCATTTTAAGTAGAAAAGCCTAACCAGGGACATGGGTTAGGGTTTTACACAAAAGTATTATTGTGACAATAAATTACAAAGTAACAAAATCTCAAATTAGAGCTAACACCTGTGTGAATGTAAAATATCCTATGTGAACCAGTAGGCCTATAAACTGGTGCGTGGCAGGTTAACGGCTGGGCTCCACTGGGTCCCATAGCGCCAGCGTCAACCAGCAATCAGACGCTGAGGAAATGAATCCATTGTAATTAATGACATTCGCCAAAGTTCATTTCTTGATTTTAGACGGACGCTGACAGTCAACGGCGACGGACGCCGTGGAGCCGAGGAGTATTATGCCTGATTCATACTCTAGGAGGAGTATTATGCCTGATTCATACTCTAGGAGGAGTATTATACTCTAGGCAAGCTACGCTGACGGCGCTGTGAACGCGGCTCTTCGCTGGTATTTTGGTACTCTGAGCGCGGGGGTCGCTGCCTTGTGTCAGTGCCCCTATTTACAATTTTTAGCATGACATGGACATGACAGGAGACTACAGACATGACAGGACATGACAGACATGACAGGAGACTACAGACATGACAGGACATGACAGGACATGACAGGAGACTACAGACATGACAGGACATGACAGACATGACAGGACATGACAGACATGACAGGAGACTACAGACATGACAGGACATGACAGACATGACAGGAGACTACAGACATGACAGGACATGACAAGACATGACAAGAGACTACAGACATGACAGGCAGGAGAGTGTTTCTGCCTCATTATTTTCTCTCCTCTCGTCGTCGTTCCTCTCCTCTGTCCCTCCCTCCCCTCCTCCACTCCTCTCTCCAGGTCCCCTGTCTCTACTCCCCCCTCCTCTCCTCCACTCCTCTCCACCTCAACTTTCTCTCCCTCCCTCTCTCTCTCACTCTCTCCCTCCCTCCCTCTCTCCCTCCCTCCCTCCCTCTCTCCCTCCCTCCCTCCCTCCCTTCCTCTCTCTCTCCCTCTCCCTCTCTCCCTCCCTCCCTCTCTCTCTCTCCCTCCCTCCCTCCCTCCCTCCCTCCCTCCCTCCCTCTCTCCCTCCCTCTCTCCGTGCAGAATGCCAACTTTATAGTCAGTCTCAGTAAAAACCTCACGGCTCCAGTTAACATCCAGCTGTGGCAGTGGGGGGTCCAGCTGAAATTTGACATGCTTTACTACACACTACCTAACTCTTCACTCTCTCTCTGTTCTCTCTCTCTCCGTCCGACCTCTCTCTCTCTCTCTCTCTCTCTCTCTCTATCCCTTTCACTCATGCTCTCCTCTCCATTTCCCTCTCTCCTGCTGTTATGTTCCTGCCCCCCCCCTCCCTCCATGCCTCCTCCAGGTTCTCTGCTCCTCTTATCAGTGAGCGGCCCTAGTGACCCCTGCCTGACCCCGCCTGCTCCTCAGTCTGCACACTAACCACACGCAGTACTACTGGAATACTACACACAGTACTACAGTATTACTACGAGAAGTACTATTGTAATACTACTACCAAAACAAATAAATAATAATAATAATGATAATGATAATGATAATGATAATATTATTATTATTATTAACAATAATTATTATTATTATTATTATTATTATTATTATAGATTGGAGAAAGTGCCTTTCTCAAACTTGACACCGTACAGTACATAACATAGTAAAAGAGTGGAGTAAAAAGATTATTTTTTTAAAGTAGCAATTAAATGCTACTGCGGGATAGCGCTCCCTGGCCCTGCTGGGGGAAGACCAGTCTGTAGAGAGGGGGAGACCAGTCTGTAGAGGGGGGAGACCAGTCTGTAGAGAGGGGAAGACCAGTCTGTAGAGGGAGGAAGACCAGTCTGTAGAGAGGGGAAGACCAGTCTGTAGAGGGGGAGACCAGTCTGTAGAGAGGGGAAGACCAGTCTGTAGAGGGGGAGACCAGTCTGTAGAGGGAGGAAGACCAGTCTGTAGAGAGGGGGAGACCAGTCTGTAGAGAGGGGAAGACCAGTCTGTAGAGGGGGGGAGACCAGTCTGTAGAGGGGGAGACCAGTCTGTAGAGGGAGGAAGACCAGTCTGTAGAGGGGGGGAGACCAGTCTGTAGAGAGGGGAAGACCAGTCTGTAGAGGGAGGAAGACCAGTCTGTAGAGGGAGGAAGACCAGTCTGTAGAGGGGGAGAGACCAGTCTGAAGAGGGGGGAGACCAGTCTGTAGAGGGGGAGACCAGTCTGTAGAGAGGGGGAGACCAGTCTGTAGAGAGGGAGGAAGACCAGTCTGTAGAGGGGGGGAGACCAGTCTGTAGAGAGGGGAAGACCAGTCTGTAGAGGGGGGAGACCAGTCTGTAGAGAGGGGAAGACCAGTCTGTAGAGGGGGAGACCAGTCTGTAGAGAGGGGAAGACCAGTCTGTAGAGGGGGGAGACCAGTCTGTAGAGAGGGGGAGACCAGTCTGTAGAGGGAGGAAGACCAGTCTGTAGAGGGGGGAGACCAGTCTGTAGAGAGGGGAAGACCAGTCTGTAGAGGGGGGAGACCAGTCTGTAGAGAGGGGAGACCAGTCTGTAGAGAGGGGAAGACCAGTCTGTAGAGGGGGAGACCAGTCTGTAGAGGTGTGTTTTAGTGGGTTTTTGAAGAGGCTGGTGGAGTCAGAGCCACGGAAGGAAGCCCGGGAGCAGCAGCAGAGAAGGCTCGGCCACCGAGGGCGTTTGGAGTGAGGGGTGGAGAGAAGGCTCGGCCACCGAGGGCGTTTGGAGTGAGGGGTGGAGAGAAGGCTGGGCCACCGAGGGCGTTTGGAGTGAGGGGTGGAGAGAAGGCTCGGCCACCGAGGGCGTTTTGGAGTGAGGGGTGGAGAGAAGGCTGGGCCACCGAGGGCGTTTGGAGTGAGGGGTGGAGAGAAGGCTCGGCCACCGAGGGCGTTTTGGAGTGAGGGGTGGAGAGAAGGCTGGGTCACCGAGGGCGTTTGGAGTGAGGGATGGAGAGAAGGCTGGGTCACCGAGGGCGTTTGGAGTGAGGGGTGGAGAGAAGACTCGGCCACCGAGGGCGTTTGGAGTGAGGGGTGGAGAGGGAGAGAAGGCTCGGCCACCGAGGGCGTTTGGAGTGAGGGGTGGAGAGAAGGCTGGGTCAGAGGAACAGAGTTCATGGGTGGGAGTGTAGTGATGGAGTACCTGTAGGTTGGTCAGGTACGAGGGCGCTGGCCTGGGCAGGGATTTAGGAGGAGGACCTTGAAGGTTATGCAGTCTTATGGGAAGCCAGTAAAGCTGCTGCAGGGGGGGTGAGCTGCCAGGGTTTGGTGGGGGTGAGAATCCTAGCAGAGGAGTTCTGCTCATACTGGAGCCGAGCCAAAGCCTTGGCAGGAACTCCGTACAAAACGCTGTTAAAATAGTCCAGTCGAGAGGCGACAAAGGCATGAATAAGAGTGTCAGAGGAGGTGTCGGAGAGCGAGGGCAGAGACGTGAGATGTTTTTGAGCTGGGAAAAGTCAGACTTAGTGACTGATTTAATATGGGGTCCGAAAGAGAGGGATGGATCAAGCAAGACCCCAAGATTGATAACACCCCTTTCTGTCCTGAGATTTGGTCAGATGTGTCACTATAATAATAGTAATCCTACTGTAACTCCACAGAAAATCAGGCAACTAATAAAATTCCGATTGAAGACGTAGCCAGTGGTGTCCCATTTCTTAGGAAGATTTCAACCCCTATCCTATCCCTTGTGGCTCTGTCCACTACCCAGTCGAGGGCACTCCAAAACTAGGGCCTAGGCTAGGACTACGTGGGGGGGGGTACTGGGATTGGGCCTTGGTGACTGATTGAATATGGGGTCCAAAAGAGAGGGATGGGTCAAGCAAGACCCCAAGATCATACGGGCTTCAGACAAGGGGCAGATGGAAAAGACATCAATGGAGAGGATGAGGTTGCTGGTTTTCTGGAGGGTAGACTTGGGTGCCACAATCATGACTATGGTTTTATTGCTGTTTAGTTTGAGAAAGTTGGAGATCATCAAGTCCTTGATTTCATCGAGGAAGGCGATAAGGGAGGGGGGAGGCAAGGAGGCAGAGGGTTTGCCGGGGATCAGGGGGGAGTGGGAGGGGAGGGACTGGACCAGATCCATGGTGGAGATATTTGTCGTGTTTCTGTATGAGATGGAGCATGGTTGGCGGCCAGAGATAGAAGAGACAGGAATAGAAAAAAGGTACACAGTACTATTGTAATACTACACACAGTACTACTGTTAATACTACACACAGTACTATTGTAATAATACACACAGTACTACACACAGTACTAGTGTAATACTACACACAGTACTACTATTAATACTACACGTGGTACTATTGTAATAATACACACAGTACTATTGTTATACTATACACAGTACTATTGTAATACTACACACAGTACTACTACACACAGTATTAATGTAATACTACACACAGTACTACTACACACAGTACTATTGGAATACAGAGCGACACTAGGAACCAGACCCTGCCTCCATAACGCTCCATACTCTTCACTAGGAACCAGACCCTGCCTCCATAACGCTCCATACTCTTCACTAGGAACCAGACCCTGCCTCCATAACGCTCCATACTCTTCACTAGGAACCAGACCCTGCCTCCATAACGCTCCATACTCTTCACTAGGAACCAGACCCTGCCTCCATAACGCTCCATACTCTTCACTAGGAACCAGACCCTGCCTCCATAACGCTCCATACTCTTCACTAGGAACCAGACCCTGCCTCCATAACGCTCCATACTCTTCACTAGGAACCAGACCCTGCCTCCATAACGCTCCATACTCTTCACATCCTCTCTCCATACTCATCAGTCTCAGCGACTGGCTACACTGCTATTACAGTACTAATACTAATAAAGTACTAGGACTGGGATAAAAAAATCGATTAATCGATTCATGAATCCCAAAATCGATCTTTTATTTAATGAATGAATGAATAAATGAAGGAATCAATAGTTCATTCATTCATTCATTCATTCATTCATTCATTTATGGAAATCAGAATCGATACCCAGCCCTAGTATTGA
>NC_140239.1:32701789-32768294 GCF_949987555.1 Borostomias antarcticus | reverse complement strand
TGATGAAGACCTCGACGGTCGAAACGTTAGGGAGTTTTTCTTGTCTTACATTTTAAATTGTTTTTAATGTACTTGATACCTTGATTTACACGGATAATATAAGGGACCAGGCTTGCTGCCAAAGGACCTTTTAAACCACCTACAGAAAGGGATCCACTCACCTCTTCAGCTCCTCGCCTGTCTCACCTGGAAATGGCCATCTAGGTAGGCGCGTGAGTAACCTGTGAAGAACAAAACCAACTGTTTTAAGAGTGTGCACACTGAAGCCTTGGTTTTAAAGACTTTGAGCAGCCATTTACAGGGAACACCATTCTCCCTGAGGAGAAGCTAACCTCCTATGGACAGCCTGTGAGTTACCTCAGCCCCTTGAGTCCTCATTTAGGTCCAAGTTGTTACATGTTTTTACCCACTTCCCCCCAACCATCCTCCTATTTTGTGTCCTTTTCCAATTTGTAGGTCAAAATTGTGGGTAGCTTTCCGTCCTCATGGCTTCTTAGTTAGCATTAGCCGTGATTAGCATTAGCGTTAGCCTGTCATACCTGTATTGCATGTTTTTAATGGATGTTCTCTGTCTCTGTACACTCAGACTACGTACTTCTCCTAGCCTTTTAGAGCTCTTACTATGCCGAACCGTAGACCGGATCGTGGGAAGCCTTACTCTCGCTCAGTCCCTGGTGAGTCACAATTCAGGAACCAGCTTCCTGCTAGACCTCCTGGGTCAGCGCCCCCAGAGGGGGCTCCCATTAACGTGGTACTCACCAGACAATATTTTAAGCTTCTCCAAGCTATACATCATGCGGAGATCTTAGAGCTAGCCGCTAGACAGGGCCAAGCCCCCGTTGGGATGCAGAGACAGGTAGCCAAATTAGCTACCTTTATTAAACCCTCCTCTCCCAACCCTGAGACACTAGCCAAAGTGAGAGATAACACCAGCGCTTGGCTGAACAACAACCTGTCCATTCTGGGCGATCACTATGATAGGGTCATAGCAGAGCTGCTCACAGATCTGGTGGGCCTCGATGAAGGGGCGCTGGCCCGGGCGGCTATCTGGGCGAGAAACCGATATAGGAGAAAGTACACAGAGAGCTCCATTAACACTCTCCGCGACATGCTCAACAGGTTGGGGAACCAACAACCACCCCCACGATATCCAGGTGGCCTGACCGATGAGGATTTCCCATCCCTCCCTCTGGCTAAACCTGACTGCTTAGACGCAGCGCACATACCGTCCTTGTTGGCGTGGAAAGCATCAGCACCGTCTTTAGTGGCGTGGGAAGCACAGGCCCAGCAGTCTCCTCCGAGGCCCCGGCCCCTCCTTCCCTCCCCTCAGTCAGCGAGGCAGCCCAGCAGCCCCCCTACAGGTAACAAACAGCTACACAGGTTTAGGGAGGTCCAGTCCCCCACCACATCCTGTAGGGTAGTTCAGGCTGCCCCTGGCTCAGCACCCGAGGGGGGAGAGGAACAGGCCCCTACACCGTCGACTAGTGGGCCCCGGGGGGTTCCATCCTCCCGTTCTCCAGCGTGGTCCCTAGTCCCCAGGCCCTCGCGGTCGGCTCGCCGTCCTGTTAGCGCCTCTGCAGATACCATCAAGCGTAGTCCCGGGAGAGACACCCCTCGTATGAGCAACAGGTTGGAAGTCCAGACCCCATCCACACTCTGCAGTCCAGCGCAGGCGGCCCCCGCTGGAGTCCATGACTCCAGCGGGGTCCTGGCCACTCCACTCCACCGCCTGGCCTCTCTCTCCCCTCGGGCAGGGGCCCCCCTTCCCCTTACCCCTCCATCTCCTGGTTTGGGAATTACTACAGGCAACACCATGTACGGGTCTAGGGAGGTCCAGTCCCCCACCAAGACTTGTAGTTCCACCCCACAACCAGAACAGCAGCGCCCCCTGGGTGCGGTAGAGCCCGCCGATTCCCGCCGCCCATCCAGACTACGTCTGCGCGACCGTGTTAGGCACTCTCCAGCTGCCCCCCCCTTACCATCTGGGCTAGGGGGCTGTGATGTCCACCCTCCCTCCCCCTCTGTTGGGCCCCTATTACATCTAGGGCCAGCTAGACCCCCAGGTCCCGCCCCAACTAGAGCTATAGTGGAGGATTACCCGTCACAAGCACCTGACCTCCTCTCCCAGGGGGAGCCCTCTGTAGAGTTGCAGTCTCCTTCGCCATCTCCATCCTCAGGACAGGAAAGCCCCAGGGCCCTTAGCGAGTTCTCGCCGTCACCATCCTCTCCAGACCCACGGGGCCCCGTCCGGCCATTCCAGCTAGGGGTGTCTCCTGGGGGGAGGGTGAGCGGGGCGGAGGCGGGGGGCGGGGGGGACCTAGGTCAGGGGTTAATAACATCTACCAGGACAGCTTATAGCAATGTTGTAATACCATCTGACGATAACATCTGTGTCCTCTCCCAACCTTCTCCAACAGAGCCCGGGGATGCTGGTGCCTTGGCCGTGAGAGCTCAAAAAATCCGCCAGGGACATAACGTGATGAAAGGGAGCGCTCTGTGTGATAACAAAAGACGCTTGAGTCAGTCCCTACCTGAGTCCCTTCATGTACATCACGTCAAGCCATCTGTCCCGGCTGAGCTCTCGCGGTCTTCTGGCCCAGCGTCCCCTGTGTCTCGGGCTTCTGGGAGTTTGTCAAACGGGAGCCTGGCCGAGGCCGTACCCCCGACCCCCTGGCCCCCCTCCCTCCCCCCTGGGGACAACACCACCCCTCGGGGCGGGGTCCCTTGCTCGGGTTCTGCGCCCGCTAGACAGATAGGGCCGGTCGCCGAGGAGGGAGGGTCCTGGGAGCCTACCAAACATCCTAACACTTTCTATAAGCTTACACAGTGGCAGCTGAGGATTAGGAAACCCGTAGTCTTCCTAGGAGATTCCAACCTGGCGCGTATCCCAGCTTTTAGAGACCCGCATATACAGGTAGAGGCCTACCCGGGCGCTACATACCATCACCTGCAAGCCCTGCTGAAACGAGCAGATCCGCACCCCCAAGTGGAGACAGTAGTCATTGCCGCAGGTTTAAACAACTGTCTGGGTCCTCAAAGTTCCAAAACTACCTGGAAACAGCTGCAGCAGGTTCTAAAGATAGCTCACGTAGTCTTCCCTAATGCTGAGATATGTGTCCCTGTCATCAACTTCTCTGACCGCCTTGAGAAACACAAGCAGGCCCTTCTCGCAACCTTGAACGATACCATCGTGAGGGAGTGTCACTCTCTCTATGAGATCAGTCCTCTTGAGTTCCGAACAGAGCCCCGCGATCCAGTCCATTGGACCGCGGAGACGGCGGCGGCCATCTTTAAAAATTGGTTGAGTCAGGTAATCGGTGACGAGTAGACGAGCTTACACTTGCACCTCCCCACGCATCCAATATAGGCTGCTCCAAACCATGGATCCCCAGGGCCTAAATGACATTCTAAAAACCTCCTCTGGCGCCATCTAGTGACCGTTTTTAATCATTGCGTATTTGCACATTCATTTCTGATTGTGGTCTGGAGAAGATGTAGCCTCTGTTCTCCCTTGCTGTACTATGATTTCATTGTTGTATGTGGATGTATATGTGATTTTAATGACACTTTACGCCTCGACATCCCCCACTGAGCCTTTGAAAGGACTTTGAGTGCTCTTAAGCATACCCTCCCATGGACCTTGAACCAGTTTCTGGACTGCTGTCGCCTATGGTGAAGAAGGAGAGGAAATATTGAGTCAGTGTGGAGTGTACCCCAACTTGAAGCACTTAACCCTCCCTCCTCAAGCACTTATTTACTCTGCATGCTGTGTGAACCACTGTGACATTGTATCATTATGATTTTGGTTTTACAGTATTACTGTAACCTTATTTTCTATTTTTTGTGTGTGTGATGTATGACTTACCTCATGATTACTCCTTTCTAAGTCCAGGCGCCTCCTCCAGCGGGTCCGGTGGTATGCCTGTGGGAAAATTAAAAACAACAACTGTTACCTTATGTTAACCATGTTATGGTTTAACATAAGTGGAAAGCACTTACCTTAGGGTTCAGCCATTTTTAAACCTCCCTGGTCACTGGCCCCCTCTGTGTAGATATCTGCAATGGGATAATGTCGAGGCCCCTCCTTGTAGCACTTACTTTTTATTGCTGCGCTTCTCCATTCTTTTATACCTGGGGAGTTTAAAGATTAGTGCGCGTTCCTAAGTTGCCCAAGCCTATGCGCCCCCTTAGATTAAATAACCCCCTACACTAAGCAACAAATAAGAAAATCTGGGTGTCTGAGATGAGGTCCCCCTCTGTTAGTGACAACAGCACTTCTATTTATTTATTTATTCCTATGGTGTGTGGTGTGCAGTGCTATTTTACCTATGTGACTTCATGCACCTTACAGCTATTGTAATAGCTCTTTTGCACTTATTAAAATGATTTTAATATCTTTCAGTGTGGGGACTCTCCATCCGGCCCAGGTTTTCTCTTAATGGGCCTCCTGCCCTCATCCTCCTTGGGTTAATTTGGACGCGCTGTCTCTCTCTCCTCCCCTCTTTATGGTCACTAGTATGTTGCCCACTTCCAGACCTGGGTTCTTGGCCTCCAGCCTACTTCACTACCCCCTCCCCCACCCTGAATCCTTACCCTAAGGTCTCCCACTCCGCCACCTCAACCTAATCACTCCTCCCTCCCTACCTAACCCTAAACCCTACCCCCTCTTGTCTTCCCTCCCCATGTGCACTAACCCCCATTGCCTGTCCCTCCCCCCTAGGCCTCTTAGCACATTCACTACCTCCTGAGGGAACTTTAAGCTCCACGAAGCCCCTGGGGACAACATAAGCCACCTACCACTTTGGCGTCCTCTGGTGGCCTCCTCTGGAACCCTGGGTGGGGTATGGGTTGTTTTGTCCTTGTCCTTGTCCTTGTTGTACTGTTTTTGTCCTTGGTGTTGTATGTATATTTCATTTTTATTTATTTATTCTAGAATAGGTTCACCAGTTCAGTGGCGTGCAGCCCGCGCACACCTCAGCACTCTGTGCTTGAGCCTATCTCCAAACCTAACCCAGCCAGTGCCTAGTCACTGAGGTTGAACCTATTCTATTAAGAATCCTTTCTTTTATAAGCATCGGTGAATGACATTGGTGGACTTTTTTTGATGTCTCCTAAGACTGGTATAAACTTTCTGCCCAGTAGGGGTCACCTGTGTGTTTGTTTTGGAGATGACATCATCATGGGGGTCAAAGTTTAATTGTTTACCTTTGGGAGAGACCACGCCTACTTGACTCCCATATAGGAACTCATTCTGCCACTGTCATCCCATGCTTCCTCTGATGAAGACCTCGACGGTCGAAACGTTAGGGAGTTTTTCTTGTCTTACATTTTAAATTGTTTTTAATGTACTTGATACCTTGATTTACACGGATAATATAAGGGACCAGGCTTGCTGCCAAAGGACCTTTTAAACCACCTACAGAAAGGGATCCACTCACCTCTTCAGCTCCTCGCCTGTCTC
Source organism: Borostomias antarcticus (assembly GCF_949987555.1). Taxonomy (NCBI): domain Eukaryota; kingdom Metazoa; phylum Chordata; class Actinopteri; order Stomiiformes; family Stomiidae; genus Borostomias; species Borostomias antarcticus. The sequence continues at coordinate 32,762,833 of NC_140239.1, read as the reverse complement.
ACCTGGAAATGGCCATCTAGGTAGGCGCGTGAGTAACCTGTGAAGAACAAAACCAACTGTTTTAAGAGTGTGCACACTGAAGCCTTGGTTTTAAAGACTTTGAGCAGCCATTTACAGGGAACACCATTCTCCCTGAGGAGAAGCTAACCTCCTATGGACAGCCTGTGAGTTACCTCAGCCCCTTGAGTCCTCATTTAGGTCCAAGTTGTTACATGTTTTTACCCACTTCCCCCCAACCATCCTCCTATTTTGTGTCCTTTTCCAATTTGTAGGTCAAAATTGTGGGTAGCTTTCCGTCCTCATGGCTTCTTAGTTAGCATTAGCCGTGATTAGCATTAGCGTTAGCCTGTCATACCTGTATTGCATGTTTTTAATGGATGTTCTCTGTCTCTGTACACTCAGACTACGTACTTCTCCTAGCCTTTTAGAGCTCTTACTATGCCGAACCGTAGACCGGATCGTGGGAAGCCTTACTCTCGCTCAGTCCCTGGTGAGTCACAATTCAGGAACCAGCTTCCTGCTAGACCTCCTGGGTCAGCGCCCCCAGAGGGGGCTCCCATTAACGTGGTACTCACCAGACAATATTTTAAGCTTCTCCAAGCTATACATCATGCGGAGATCTTAGAGCTAGCCGCTAGACAGGGCCAAGCCCCCGTTGGGATGCAGAGACAGGTAGCCAAATTAGCTACCTTTATTAAACCCTCCTCTCCCAACCCTGAGACACTAGCCAAAGTGAGAGATAACACCAGCGCTTGGCTGAACAACAACCTGTCCATTCTGGGCGATCACTATGATAGGGTCATAGCAGAGCTGCTCACAGATCTGGTGGGCCTCGATGAAGGGGCGCTGGCCCGGGCGGCTATCTGGGCGAGAAACCGATATAGGAGAAAGTACACAGAGAGCTCCATTAACACTCTCCGCGACATGCTCAACAGGTTGGGGAACCAACAACCACCCCCACGATATCCAGGTGGCCTGACCGATGAGGATTTCCCATCCCTCCCTCTGGCTAAACCTGACTGCTTAGACGCAGCGCACATACCGTCCTTGTTGGCGTGGAAAGCATCAGCACCGTCTTTAGTGGCGTGGGAAGCACAGGCCCAGCAGTCTCCTCCGAGGCCCCGGCCCCTCCTTCCCTCCCCTCAGTCAGCGAGGCAGCCCAGCAGCCCCCCTACAGGTAACAAACAGCTACACAGGTTTAGGGAGGTCCAGTCCCCCACCACATCCTGTAGGGTAGTTCAGGCTGCCCCTGGCTCAGCACCCGAGGGGGGAGAGGAACAGGCCCCTACACCGTCGACTAGTGGGCCCCGGGGGGTTCCATCCTCCCGTTCTCCAGCGTGGTCCCTAGTCCCCAGGCCCTCGCGGTCGGCTCGCCGTCCTGTTAGCGCCTCTGCAGATACCATCAAGCGTAGTCCCGGGAGAGACACCCCTCGTATGAGCAACAGGTTGGAAGTCCAGACCCCATCCACACTCTGCAGTCCAGCGCAGGCGGCCCCCGCTGGAGTCCATGACTCCAGCGGGGTCCTGGCCACTCCACTCCACCGCCTGGCCTCTCTCTCCCCTCGGGCAGGGGCCCCCCTTCCCCTTACCCCTCCATCTCCTGGTTTGGGAATTACTACAGGCAACACCATGTACGGGTCTAGGGAGGTCCAGTCCCCCACCAAGACTTGTAGTTCCACCCCACAACCAGAACAGCAGCGCCCCCTGGGTGCGGTAGAGCCCGCCGATTCCCGCCGCCCATCCAGACTACGTCTGCGCGACCGTGTTAGGCACTCTCCAGCTGCCCCCCCCTTACCATCTGGGCTAGGGGGCTGTGATGTCCACCCTCCCTCCCCCTCTGTTGGGCCCCTATTACATCTAGGGCCAGCTAGACCCCCAGGTCCCGCCCCAACTAGAGCTATAGTGGAGGATTACCCGTCACAAGCACCTGACCTCCTCTCCCAGGGGGAGCCCTCTGTAGAGTTGCAGTCTCCTTCGCCATCTCCATCCTCAGGACAGGAAAGCCCCAGGGCCCTTAGCGAGTTCTCGCCGTCACCATCCTCTCCAGACCCACGGGGCCCCGTCCGGCCATTCCAGCTAGGGGTGTCTCCTGGGGGGAGGGTGAGCGGGGCGGAGGCGGGGGGCGGGGGGGACCTAGGTCAGGGGTTAATAACATCTACCAGGACAGCTTATAGCAATGTTGTAATACCATCTGACGATAACATCTGTGTCCTCTCCCAACCTTCTCCAACAGAGCCCGGGGATGCTGGTGCCTTGGCCGTGAGAGCTCAAAAAATCCGCCAGGGACATAACGTGATGAAAGGGAGCGCTCTGTGTGATAACAAAAGACGCTTGAGTCAGTCCCTACCTGAGTCCCTTCATGTACATCACGTCAAGCCATCTGTCCCGGCTGAGCTCTCGCGGTCTTCTGGCCCAGCGTCCCCTGTGTCTCGGGCTTCTGGGAGTTTGTCAAACGGGAGCCTGGCCGAGGCCGTACCCCCGACCCCCTGGCCCCCCTCCCTCCCCCCTGGGGACAACACCACCCCTCGGGGCGGGGTCCCTTGCTCGGGTTCTGCGCCCGCTAGACAGATAGGGCCGGTCGCCGAGGAGGGAGGGTCCTGGGAGCCTACCAAACATCCTAACACTTTCTATAAGCTTACACAGTGGCAGCTGAGGATTAGGAAACCCGTAGTCTTCCTAGGAGATTCCAACCTGGCGCGTATCCCAGCTTTTAGAGACCCGCATATACAGGTAGAGGCCTACCCGGGCGCTACATACCATCACCTGCAAGCCCTGCTGAAACGAGCAGATCCGCACCCCCAAGTGGAGACAGTAGTCATTGCCGCAGGTTTAAACAACTGTCTGGGTCCTCAAAGTTCCAAAACTACCTGGAAACAGCTGCAGCAGGTTCTAAAGATAGCTCACGTAGTCTTCCCTAATGCTGAGATATGTGTCCCTGTCATCAACTTCTCTGACCGCCTTGAGAAACACAAGCAGGCCCTTCTCGCAACCTTGAACGATACCATCGTGAGGGAGTGTCACTCTCTCTATGAGATCAGTCCTCTTGAGTTCCGAACAGAGCCCCGCGATCCAGTCCATTGGACCGCGGAGACGGCGGCGGCCATCTTTAAAAATTGGTTGAGTCAGGTAATCGGTGACGAGTAGACGAGCTTACACTTGCACCTCCCCACGCATCCAATATAGGCTGCTCCAAACCATGGATCCCCAGGGCCTAAATGACATTCTAAAAACCTCCTCTGGCGCCATCTAGTGACCGTTTTTAATCATTGCGTATTTGCACATTCATTTCTGATTGTGGTCTGGAGAAGATGTAGCCTCTGTTCTCCCTTGCTGTACTATGATTTCATTGTTGTATGTGGATGTATATGTGATTTTAATGACACTTTACGCCTCGACATCCCCCACTGAGCCTTTGAAAGGACTTTGAGTGCTCTTAAGCATACCCTCCCATGGACCTTGAACCAGTTTCTGGACTGCTGTCGCCTATGGTGAAGAAGGAGAGGAAATATTGAGTCAGTGTGGAGTGTACCCCAACTTGAAGCACTTAACCCTCCCTCCTCAAGCACTTATTTACTCTGCATGCTGTGTGAACCACTGTGACATTGTATCATTATGATTTTGGTTTTACAGTATTACTGTAACCTTATTTTCTATTTTTTGTGTGTGTGATGTATGACTTACCTCATGATTACTCCTTTCTAAGTCCAGGCGCCTCCTCCAGCGGGTCCGGTGGTATGCCTGTGGGAAAATTAAAAACAACAACTGTTACCTTATGTTAACCATGTTATGGTTTAACATAAGTGGAAAGCACTTACCTTAGGGTTCAGCCATTTTTAAACCTCCCTGGTCACTGGCCCCCTCTGTGTAGATATCTGCAATGGGATAATGTCGAGGCCCCTCCTTGTAGCACTTACTTTTTATTGCTGCGCTTCTCCATTCTTTTATACCTGGGGAGTTTAAAGATTAGTGCGCGTTCCTAAGTTGCCCAAGCCTATGCGCCCCCTTAGATTAAATAACCCCCTACACTAAGCAACAAATAAGAAAATCTGGGTGTCTGAGATGAGGTCCCCCTCTGTTAGTGACAACAGCACTTCTATTTATTTATTTATTCCTATGGTGTGTGGTGTGCAGTGCTATTTTACCTATGTGACTTCATGCACCTTACAGCTATTGTAATAGCTCTTTTGCACTTATTAAAATGATTTTAATATCTTTCAGTGTGGGGACTCTCCATCCGGCCCAGGTTTTCTCTTAATGGGCCTCCTGCCCTCATCCTCCTTGGGTTAATTTGGACGCGCTGTCTCTCTCTCCTCCCCTCTTTATGGTCACTAGTATGTTGCCCACTTCCAGACCTGGGTTCTTGGCCTCCAGCCTACTTCACTACCCCCTCCCCCACCCTGAATCCTTACCCTAAGGTCTCCCACTCCGCCACCTCAACCTAATCACTCCTCCCTCCCTACCTAACCCTAAACCCTACCCCCTCTTGTCTTCCCTCCCCATGTGCACTAACCCCCATTGCCTGTCCCTCCCCCCTAGGCCTCTTAGCACATTCACTACCTCCTGAGGGAACTTTAAGCTCCACGAAGCCCCTGGGGACAACATAAGCCACCTACCACTTTGGCGTCCTCTGGTGGCCTCCTCTGGAACCCTGGGTGGGGTATGGGTTGTTTTGTCCTTGTCCTTGTCCTTGTTGTACTGTTTTTGTCCTTGGTGTTGTATGTATATTTCATTTTTATTTATTTATTCTAGAATAGGTTCACCAGTTCAGTGGCGTGCAGCCCGCGCACACCTCAGCACTCTGTGCTTGAGCCTATCTCCAAACCTAACCCAGCCAGTGCCTAGTCACTGAGGTTGAACCTATTCTATTAAGAATCCTTTCTTTTATAAGCATCGGTGAATGACATTGGTGGACTTTTTTTGATGTCTCCTAAGACTGGTATAAACTTTCTGCCCAGTAGGGGTCACCTGTGTGTTTGTTTTGGAGATGACATCATCATGGGGGTCAAAGTTTAATTGTTTACCTTTGGGAGAGACCACGCCTACTTGACTCCCATATAGGAACTCATTCTGCCACTGTCATCCCATGCTTCCTCTGATGAAGACCTCGACGGTCGAAACGTTAGGGAGTTTTTCTTGTCTTACATTTTAAATTGTTTTTAATGTACTTGATACCTTGATTTACACGGATAATATAAGGGACCAGGCTTGCTGCCAAAGGACCTTTTAAACCACCTACAGAAAGGGATCCACTCACCTCTTCAGCTCCTCGCCTGTCTCACCTGGAAATGGCCATCTAGGTAGGCGCGTGAGTAACCTGTGAAGAACAAAACCAACTGTTTTAAGAGTGTGCACACTGAAGCCTTGGTTTTAAAGACTTTGAGCAGCCATTTACAGGGAACACCATTCTCCCTGAGGAGAAGCTAACCTCCTATGGACAGCCTGTGAGTTACCTCAGCCCCTTGAGTCCTCATTTAGGTCCAAGTTGTTACATGTTTTTACCCACTTCCCCCCAACCATCCTCCTATTTTGTGTCCTTTTCCAATTTGTAGGTCAAAATTGTGGGTAGCTTTCCGTCCTCATGGCTTCTTAGTTAGCATTAGCCGTGATTAGCATTAGCGTTAGCCTGTCATACCTGTATTGCATGTTTTTAATGGATGTTCTCTGTCTCTGTACACTCAGACTACGTACTTCTCCTAGCCTTTTAGAGCTCTTACTATGCCGAACCGTAGACCGGATCGTGGGAAGCCTTACTCTCGCTCAGTCCCTGGTGAGTCACAATTCAGGAACCAGCTTCCTGCTAGACCTCCTGGGTCAGCGCCCCCAGAGGGGGCTCCCATTAACGTGGTACTCACCAGACAATATTTTAAGCTTCTCCAAGCTATACATCATGCGGAGATCTTAGAGCTAGCCGCTAGACAGGGCCAAGCCCCCGTTGGGATGCAGAGACAGGTAGCCAAATTAGCTACCTTTATTAAACCCTCCTCTCCCAACCCTGAGACACTAGCCAAAGTGAGAGATAACACCAGCGCTTGGCTGAACAACAACCTGTCCATTCTGGGCGATCACTATGATAGGGTCATAGCAGAGCTGCTCACAGATCTGGTGGGCCTCGATGAAGGGGCGCTGGCCCGGGCGGCTATCTGGGCGAGAAACCGATATAGGAGAAAGTACACAGAGAGCTCCATTAACACTCTCCGCGACATGCTCAACAGGTTGGGGAACCAACAACCACCCCCACGATATCCAGGTGGCCTGACCGATGAGGATTTCCCATCCCTCCCTCTGGCTAAACCTGACTGCTTAGACGCAGCGCACATACCGTCCTTGTTGGCGTGGAAAGCATCAGCACCGTCTTTAGTGGCGTGGGAAGCACAGGCCCAGCAGTCTCCTCCGAGGCCCCGGCCCCTCCTTCCCTCCCCTCAGTCAGCGAGGCAGCCCAGCAGCCCCCCTACAGGTAACAAACAGCTACACAGGTTTAGGGAGGTCCAGTCCCCCACCACATCCTGTAGGGTAGTTCAGGCTGCCCCTGGCTCAGCACCCGAGGGGGGAGAGGAACAGGCCCCTACACCGTCGACTAGTGGGCCCCGGGGGGTTCCATCCTCCCGTTCTCCAGCGTGGTCCCTAGTCCCCAGGCCCTCGCGGTCGGCTCGCCGTCCTGTTAGCGCCTCTGCAGATACCATCAAGCGTAGTCCCGGGAGAGACACCCCTCGTATGAGCAACAGGTTGGAAGTCCAGACCCCATCCACACTCTGCAGTCCAGCGCAGGCGGCCCCCGCTGGAGTCCATGACTCCAGCGGGGTCCTGGCCACTCCACTCCACCGCCTGGCCTCTCTCTCCCCTCGGGCAGGGGCCCCCCTTCCCCTTACCCCTCCATCTCCTGGTTTGGGAATTACTACAGGCAACACCATGTACGGGTCTAGGGAGGTCCAGTCCCCCACCAAGACTTGTAGTTCCACCCCACAACCAGAACAGCAGCGCCCCCTGGGTGCGGTAGAGCCCGCCGATTCCCGCCGCCCATCCAGACTACGTCTGCGCGACCGTGTTAGGCACTCTCCAGCTGCCCCCCCCTTACCATCTGGGCTAGGGGGCTGTGATGTCCACCCTCCCTCCCCCTCTGTTGGGCCCCTATTACATCTAGGGCCAGCTAGACCCCCAGGTCCCGCCCCAACTAGAGCTATAGTGGAGGATTACCCGTCACAAGCACCTGACCTCCTCTCCCAGGGGGAGCCCTCTGTAGAGTTGCAGTCTCCTTCGCCATCTCCATCCTCAGGACAGGAAAGCCCCAGGGCCCTTAGCGAGTTCTCGCCGTCACCATCCTCTCCAGACCCACGGGGCCCCGTCCGGCCATTCCAGCTAGGGGTGTCTCCTGGGGGGAGGGTGAGCGGGGCGGAGGCGGGGGGCGGGGGGGACCTAGGTCAGGGGTTAATAACATCTACCAGGACAGCTTATAGCAATGTTGTAATACCATCTGACGATAACATCTGTGTCCTCTCCCAACCTTCTCCAACAGAGCCCGGGGATGCTGGTGCCTTGGCCGTGAGAGCTCAAAAAATCCGCCAGGGACATAACGTGATGAAAGGGAGCGCTCTGTGTGATAACAAAAGACGCTTGAGTCAGTCCCTACCTGAGTCCCTTCATGTACATCACGTCAAGCCATCTGTCCCGGCTGAGCTCTCGCGGTCTTCTGGCCCAGCGTCCCCTGTGTCTCGGGCTTCTGGGAGTTTGTCAAACGGGAGCCTGGCCGAGGCCGTACCCCCGACCCCCTGGCCCCCCTCCCTCCCCCCTGGGGACAACACCACCCCTCGGGGCGGGGTCCCTTGCTCGGGTTCTGCGCCCGCTAGACAGATAGGGCCGGTCGCCGAGGAGGGAGGGTCCTGGGAGCCTACCAAACATCCTAACACTTTCTATAAGCTTACACAGTGGCAGCTGAGGATTAGGAAACCCGTAGTCTTCCTAGGAGATTCCAACCTGGCGCGTATCCCAGCTTTTAGAGACCCGCATATACAGGTAGAGGCCTACCCGGGCGCTACATACCATCACCTGCAAGCCCTGCTGAAACGAGCAGATCCGCACCCCCAAGTGGAGACAGTAGTCATTGCCGCAGGTTTAAACAACTGTCTGGGTCCTCAAAGTTCCAAAACTACCTGGAAACAGCTGCAGCAGGTTCTAAAGATAGCTCACGTAGTCTTCCCTAATGCTGAGATATGTGTCCCTGTCATCAACTTCTCTGACCGCCTTGAGAAACACAAGCAGGCCCTTCTCGCAACCTTGAACGATACCATCGTGAGGGAGTGTCACTCTCTCTATGAGATCAGTCCTCTTGAGTTCCGAACAGAGCCCCGCGATCCAGTCCATTGGACCGCGGAGACGGCGGCGGCCATCTTTAAAAATTGGTTGAGTCAGGTAATCGGTGACGAGTAGACGAGCTTACACTTGCACCTCCCCACGCATCCAATATAGGCTGCTCCAAACCATGGATCCCCAGGGCCTAAATGACATTCTAAAAACCTCCTCTGGCGCCATCTAGTGACCGTTTTTAATCATTGCGTATTTGCACATTCATTTCTGATTGTGGTCTGGAGAAGATGTAGCCTCTGTTCTCCCTTGCTGTACTATGATTTCATTGTTGTATGTGGATGTATATGTGATTTTAATGACACTTTACGCCTCGACATCCCCCACTGAGCCTTTGAAAGGACTTTGAGTGCTCTTAAGCATACCCTCCCATGGACCTTGAACCAGTTTCTGGACTGCTGTCGCCTATGGTGAAGAAGGAGAGGAAATATTGAGTCAGTGTGGAGTGTACCCCAACTTGAAGCACTTAACCCTCCCTCCTCAAGCACTTATTTACTCTGCATGCTGTGTGAACCACTGTGACATTGTATCATTATGATTTTGGTTTTACAGTATTACTGTAACCTTATTTTCTATTTTTTGTGTGTGTGATGTATGACTTACCTCATGATTACTCCTTTCTAAGTCCAGGCGCCTCCTCCAGCGGGTCCGGTGGTATGCCTGTGGGAAAATTAAAAACAACAACTGTTACCTTATGTTAACCATGTTATGGTTTAACATAAGTGGAAAGCACTTACCTTAGGGTTCAGCCATTTTTAAACCTCCCTGGTCACTGGCCCCCTCTGTGTAGATATCTGCAATGGGATAATGTCGAGGCCCCTCCTTGTAGCACTTACTTTTTATTGCTGCGCTTCTCCATTCTTTTATACCTGGGGAGTTTAAAGATTAGTGCGCGTTCCTAAGTTGCCCAAGCCTATGCGCCCCCTTAGATTAAATAACCCCCTACACTAAGCAACAAATAAGAAAATCTGGGTGTCTGAGATGAGGTCCCCCTCTGTTAGTGACAACAGCACTTCTATTTATTTATTTATTCCTATGGTGTGTGGTGTGCAGTGCTATTTTACCTATGTGACTTCATGCACCTTACAGCTATTGTAATAGCTCTTTTGCACTTATTAAAATGATTTTAATATCTTTCAGTGTGGGGACTCTCCATCCGGCCCAGGTTTTCTCTTAATGGGCCTCCTGCCCTCATCCTCCTTGGGTTAATTTGGACGCGCTGTCTCTCTCTCCTCCCCTCTTTATGGTCACTAGTATGTTGCCCACTTCCAGACCTGGGTTCTTGGCCTCCAGCCTACTTCACTACCCCCTCCCCCACCCTGAATCCTTACCCTAAGGTCTCCCACTCCGCCACCTCAACCTAATCACTCCTCCCTCCCTACCTAACCCTAAACCCTACCCCCTCTTGTCTTCCCTCCCCATGTGCACTAACCCCCATTGCCTGTCCCTCCCCCCTAGGCCTCTTAGCACATTCACTACCTCCTGAGGGAACTTTAAGCTCCACGAAGCCCCTGGGGACAACATAAGCCACCTACCACTTTGGCGTCCTCTGGTGGCCTCCTCTGGAACCCTGGGTGGGGTATGGGTTGTTTTGTCCTTGTCCTTGTCCTTGTTGTACTGTTTTTGTCCTTGGTGTTGTATGTATATTTCATTTTTATTTATTTATTCTAGAATAGGTTCACCAGTTCAGTGGCGTGCAGCCCGCGCACACCTCAGCACTCTGTGCTTGAGCCTATCTCCAAACCTAACCCAGCCAGTGCCTAGTCACTGAGGTTGAACCTATTCTATTAAGAATCCTTTCTTTTATAAGCATCGGTGAATGACATTGGTGGACTTTTTTTGATGTCTCCTAAGACTGGTATAAACTTTCTGCCCAGTAGGGGTCACCTGTGTGTTTGTTTTGGAGATGACATCATCATGGGGGTCAAAGTTTAATTGTTTACCTTTGGGAGAGACCACGCCTACTTGACTCCCATATAGGAACTCATTCTGCCACTGTCATCCCATGCTTCCTCTGATGAAGACCTCGACGGTCGAAACGTTAGGGAGTTTTTCTTGTCTTACATTTTAAATTGTTTTTAATGTACTTGATACCTTGATTTACACGGATAATATAAGGGACCAGGCTTGCTGCCAAAGGACCTTTTAAACCACCTACAGAAAGGGATCCACTCACCTCTTCAGCTCCTCGCCTGTCTCACCTGGAAATGGCCATCTAGGTAGGCGCGTGAGTAACCTGTGAAGAACAAAACCAACTGTTTTAAGAGTGTGCACACTGAAGCCTTGGTTTTAAAGACTTTGAGCAGCCATTTACAGGGAACACCATTCTCCCTGAGGAGAAGCTAACCTCCTATGGACAGCCTGTGAGTTACCTCAGCCCCTTGAGTCCTCATTTAGGTCCAAGTTGTTACATGTTTTTACCCACTTCCCCCCAACCATCCTCCTATTTTGTGTCCTTTTCCAATTTGTAGGTCAAAATTGTGGGTAGCTTTCCGTCCTCATGGCTTCTTAGTTAGCATTAGCCGTGATTAGCATTAGCGTTAGCCTGTCATACCTGTATTGCATGTTTTTAATGGATGTTCTCTGTCTCTGTACACTCAGACTACGTACTTCTCCTAGCCTTTTAGAGCTCTTACTATGCCGAACCGTAGACCGGATCGTGGGAAGCCTTACTCTCGCTCAGTCCCTGGTGAGTCACAATTCAGGAACCAGCTTCCTGCTAGACCTCCTGGGTCAGCGCCCCCAGAGGGGGCTCCCATTAACGTGGTACTCACCAGACAATATTTTAAGCTTCTCCAAGCTATACATCATGCGGAGATCTTAGAGCTAGCCGCTAGACAGGGCCAAGCCCCCGTTGGGATGCAGAGACAGGTAGCCAAATTAGCTACCTTTATTAAACCCTCCTCTCCCAACCCTGAGACACTAGCCAAAGTGAGAGATAACACCAGCGCTTGGCTGAACAACAACCTGTCCATTCTGGGCGATCACTATGATAGGGTCATAGCAGAGCTGCTCACAGATCTGGTGGGCCTCGATGAAGGGGCGCTGGCCCGGGCGGCTATCTGGGCGAGAAACCGATATAGGAGAAAGTACACAGAGAGCTCCATTAACACTCTCCGCGACATGCTCAACAGGTTGGGGAACCAACAACCACCCCCACGATATCCAGGTGGCCTGACCGATGAGGATTTCCCATCCCTCCCTCTGGCTAAACCTGACTGCTTAGACGCAGCGCACATACCGTCCTTGTTGGCGTGGAAAGCATCAGCACCGTCTTTAGTGGCGTGGGAAGCACAGGCCCAGCAGTCTCCTCCGAGGCCCCGGCCCCTCCTTCCCTCCCCTCAGTCAGCGAGGCAGCCCAGCAGCCCCCCTACAGGTAACAAACAGCTACACAGGTTTAGGGAGGTCCAGTCCCCCACCACATCCTGTAGGGTAGTTCAGGCTGCCCCTGGCTCAGCACCCGAGGGGGGAGAGGAACAGGCCCCTACACCGTCGACTAGTGGGCCCCGGGGGGTTCCATCCTCCCGTTCTCCAGCGTGGTCCCTAGTCCCCAGGCCCTCGCGGTCGGCTCGCCGTCCTGTTAGCGCCTCTGCAGATACCATCAAGCGTAGTCCCGGGAGAGACACCCCTCGTATGAGCAACAGGTTGGAAGTCCAGACCCCATCCACACTCTGCAGTCCAGCGCAGGCGGCCCCCGCTGGAGTCCATGACTCCAGCGGGGTCCTGGCCACTCCACTCCACCGCCTGGCCTCTCTCTCCCCTCGGGCAGGGGCCCCCCTTCCCCTTACCCCTCCATCTCCTGGTTTGGGAATTACTACAGGCAACACCATGTACGGGTCTAGGGAGGTCCAGTCCCCCACCAAGACTTGTAGTTCCACCCCACAACCAGAACAGCAGCGCCCCCTGGGTGCGGTAGAGCCCGCCGATTCCCGCCGCCCATCCAGACTACGTCTGCGCGACCGTGTTAGGCACTCTCCAGCTGCCCCCCCCTTACCATCTGGGCTAGGGGGCTGTGATGTCCACCCTCCCTCCCCCTCTGTTGGGCCCCTATTACATCTAGGGCCAGCTAGACCCCCAGGTCCCGCCCCAACTAGAGCTATAGTGGAGGATTACCCGTCACAAGCACCTGACCTCCTCTCCCAGGGGGAGCCCTCTGTAGAGTTGCAGTCTCCTTCGCCATCTCCATCCTCAGGACAGGAAAGCCCCAGGGCCCTTAGCGAGTTCTCGCCGTCACCATCCTCTCCAGACCCACGGGGCCCCGTCCGGCCATTCCAGCTAGGGGTGTCTCCTGGGGGGAGGGTGAGCGGGGCGGAGGCGGGGGGCGGGGGGGACCTAGGTCAGGGGTTAATAACATCTACCAGGACAGCTTATAGCAATGTTGTAATACCATCTGACGATAACATCTGTGTCCTCTCCCAACCTTCTCCAACAGAGCCCGGGGATGCTGGTGCCTTGGCCGTGAGAGCTCAAAAAATCCGCCAGGGACATAACGTGATGAAAGGGAGCGCTCTGTGTGATAACAAAAGACGCTTGAGTCAGTCCCTACCTGAGTCCCTTCATGTACATCACGTCAAGCCATCTGTCCCGGCTGAGCTCTCGCGGTCTTCTGGCCCAGCGTCCCCTGTGTCTCGGGCTTCTGGGAGTTTGTCAAACGGGAGCCTGGCCGAGGCCGTACCCCCGACCCCCTGGCCCCCCTCCCTCCCCCCTGGGGACAACACCACCCCTCGGGGCGGGGTCCCTTGCTCGGGTTCTGCGCCCGCTAGACAGATAGGGCCGGTCGCCGAGGAGGGAGGGTCCTGGGAGCCTACCAAACATCCTAACACTTTCTATAAGCTTACACAGTGGCAGCTGAGGATTAGGAAACCCGTAGTCTTCCTAGGAGATTCCAACCTGGCGCGTATCCCAGCTTTTAGAGACCCGCATATACAGGTAGAGGCCTACCCGGGCGCTACATACCATCACCTGCAAGCCCTGCTGAAACGAGCAGATCCGCACCCCCAAGTGGAGACAGTAGTCATTGCCGCAGGTTTAAACAACTGTCTGGGTCCTCAAAGTTCCAAAACTACCTGGAAACAGCTGCAGCAGGTTCTAAAGATAGCTCACGTAGTCTTCCCTAATGCTGAGATATGTGTCCCTGTCATCAACTTCTCTGACCGCCTTGAGAAACACAAGCAGGCCCTTCTCGCAACCTTGAACGATACCATCGTGAGGGAGTGTCACTCTCTCTATGAGATCAGTCCTCTTGAGTTCCGAACAGAGCCCCGCGATCCAGTCCATTGGACCGCGGAGACGGCGGCGGCCATCTTTAAAAATTGGTTGAGTCAGGTAATCGGTGACGAGTAGACGAGCTTACACTTGCACCTCCCCACGCATCCAATATAGGCTGCTCCAAACCATGGATCCCCAGGGCCTAAATGACATTCTAAAAACCTCCTCTGGCGCCATCTAGTGACCGTTTTTAATCATTGCGTATTTGCACATTCATTTCTGATTGTGGTCTGGAGAAGATGTAGCCTCTGTTCTCCCTTGCTGTACTATGATTTCATTGTTGTATGTGGATGTATATGTGATTTTAATGACACTTTACGCCTCGACATCCCCCACTGAGCCTTTGAAAGGACTTTGAGTGCTCTTAAGCATACCCTCCCATGGACCTTGAACCAGTTTCTGGACTGCTGTCGCCTATGGTGAAGAAGGAGAGGAAATATTGAGTCAGTGTGGAGTGTACCCCAACTTGAAGCACTTAACCCTCCCTCCTCAAGCACTTATTTACTCTGCATGCTGTGTGAACCACTGTGACATTGTATCATTATGATTTTGGTTTTACAGTATTACTGTAACCTTATTTTCTATTTTTTGTGTGTGTGATGTATGACTTACCTCATGATTACTCCTTTCTAAGTCCAGGCGCCTCCTCCAGCGGGTCCGGTGGTATGCCTGTGGGAAAATTAAAAACAACAACTGTTACCTTATGTTAACCATGTTATGGTTTAACATAAGTGGAAAGCACTTACCTTAGGGTTCAGCCATTTTTAAACCTCCCTGGTCACTGGCCCCCTCTGTGTAGATATCTGCAATGGGATAATGTCGAGGCCCCTCCTTGTAGCACTTACTTTTTATTGCTGCGCTTCTCCATTCTTTTATACCTGGGGAGTTTAAAGATTAGTGCGCGTTCCTAAGTTGCCCAAGCCTATGCGCCCCCTTAGATTAAATAACCCCCTACACTAAGCAACAAATAAGAAAATCTGGGTGTCTGAGATGAGGTCCCCCTCTGTTAGTGACAACAGCACTTCTATTTATTTATTTATTCCTATGGTGTGTGGTGTGCAGTGCTATTTTACCTATGTGACTTCATGCACCTTACAGCTATTGTAATAGCTCTTTTGCACTTATTAAAATGATTTTAATATCTTTCAGTGTGGGGACTCTCCATCCGGCCCAGGTTTTCTCTTAATGGGCCTCCTGCCCTCATCCTCCTTGGGTTAATTTGGACGCGCTGTCTCTCTCTCCTCCCCTCTTTATGGTCACTAGTATGTTGCCCACTTCCAGACCTGGGTTCTTGGCCTCCAGCCTACTTCACTACCCCCTCCCCCACCCTGAATCCTTACCCTAAGGTCTCCCACTCCGCCACCTCAACCTAATCACTCCTCCCTCCCTACCTAACCCTAAACCCTACCCCCTCTTGTCTTCCCTCCCCATGTGCACTAACCCCCATTGCCTGTCCCTCCCCCCTAGGCCTCTTAGCACATTCACTACCTCCTGAGGGAACTTTAAGCTCCACGAAGCCCCTGGGGACAACATAAGCCACCTACCACTTTGGCGTCCTCTGGTGGCCTCCTCTGGAACCCTGGGTGGGGTATGGGTTGTTTTGTCCTTGTCCTTGTCCTTGTTGTACTGTTTTTGTCCTTGGTGTTGTATGTATATTTCATTTTTATTTATTTATTCTAGAATAGGTTCACCAGTTCAGTGGCGTGCAGCCCGCGCACACCTCAGCACTCTGTGCTTGAGCCTATCTCCAAACCTAACCCAGCCAGTGCCTAGTCACTGAGGTTGAACCTATTCTATTAAGAATCCTTTCTTTTATAAGCATCGGTGAATGACATTGGTGGACTTTTTTTGATGTCTCCTAAGACTGGTATAAACTTTCTGCCCAGTAGGGGTCACCTGTGTGTTTGTTTTGGAGATGACATCATCATGGGGGTCAAAGTTTAATTGTTTACCTTTGGGAGAGACCACGCCTACTTGACTCCCATATAGGAACTCATTCTGCCACTGTCATCCCATGCTTCCTCTGATGAAGACCTCGACGGTCGAAACGTTAGGGAGTTTTTCTTGTCTTACATTTTAAATTGTTTTTAATGTACTTGATACCTTGATTTACACGGATAATATAAGGGACCAGGCTTGCTGCCAAAGGACCTTTTAAACCACCTACAGAAAGGGATCCACTCACCTCTTCAGCTCCTCGCCTGTCTCACCTGGAAATGGCCATCTAGGTAGGCGCGTGAGTAACCTGTGAAGAACAAAACCAACTGTTTTAAGAGTGTGCACACTGAAGCCTTGGTTTTAAAGACTTTGAGCAGCCATTTACAGGGAACACCATTCTCCCTGAGGAGAAGCTAACCTCCTATGGACAGCCTGTGAGTTACCTCAGCCCCTTGAGTCCTCATTTAGGTCCAAGTTGTTACATGTTTTTACCCACTTCCCCCCAACCATCCTCCTATTTTGTGTCCTTTTCCAATTTGTAGGTCAAAATTGTGGGTAGCTTTCCGTCCTCATGGCTTCTTAGTTAGCATTAGCCGTGATTAGCATTAGCGTTAGCCTGTCATACCTGTATTGCATGTTTTTAATGGATGTTCTCTGTCTCTGTACACTCAGACTACGTACTTCTCCTAGCCTTTTAGAGCTCTTACTATGCCGAACCGTAGACCGGATCGTGGGAAGCCTTACTCTCGCTCAGTCCCTGGTGAGTCACAATTCAGGAACCAGCTTCCTGCTAGACCTCCTGGGTCAGCGCCCCCAGAGGGGGCTCCCATTAACGTGGTACTCACCAGACAATATTTTAAGCTTCTCCAAGCTATACATCATGCGGAGATCTTAGAGCTAGCCGCTAGACAGGGCCAAGCCCCCGTTGGGATGCAGAGACAGGTAGCCAAATTAGCTACCTTTATTAAACCCTCCTCTCCCAACCCTGAGACACTAGCCAAAGTGAGAGATAACACCAGCGCTTGGCTGAACAACAACCTGTCCATTCTGGGCGATCACTATGATAGGGTCATAGCAGAGCTGCTCACAGATCTGGTGGGCCTCGATGAAGGGGCGCTGGCCCGGGCGGCTATCTGGGCGAGAAACCGATATAGGAGAAAGTACACAGAGAGCTCCATTAACACTCTCCGCGACATGCTCAACAGGTTGGGGAACCAACAACCACCCCCACGATATCCAGGTGGCCTGACCGATGAGGATTTCCCATCCCTCCCTCTGGCTAAACCTGACTGCTTAGACGCAGCGCACATACCGTCCTTGTTGGCGTGGAAAGCATCAGCACCGTCTTTAGTGGCGTGGGAAGCACAGGCCCAGCAGTCTCCTCCGAGGCCCCGGCCCCTCCTTCCCTCCCCTCAGTCAGCGAGGCAGCCCAGCAGCCCCCCTACAGGTAACAAACAGCTACACAGGTTTAGGGAGGTCCAGTCCCCCACCACATCCTGTAGGGTAGTTCAGGCTGCCCCTGGCTCAGCACCCGAGGGGGGAGAGGAACAGGCCCCTACACCGTCGACTAGTGGGCCCCGGGGGGTTCCATCCTCCCGTTCTCCAGCGTGGTCCCTAGTCCCCAGGCCCTCGCGGTCGGCTCGCCGTCCTGTTAGCGCCTCTGCAGATACCATCAAGCGTAGTCCCGGGAGAGACACCCCTCGTATGAGCAACAGGTTGGAAGTCCAGACCCCATCCACACTCTGCAGTCCAGCGCAGGCGGCCCCCGCTGGAGTCCATGACTCCAGCGGGGTCCTGGCCACTCCACTCCACCGCCTGGCCTCTCTCTCCCCTCGGGCAGGGGCCCCCCTTCCCCTTACCCCTCCATCTCCTGGTTTGGGAATTACTACAGGCAACACCATGTACGGGTCTAGGGAGGTCCAGTCCCCCACCAAGACTTGTAGTTCCACCCCACAACCAGAACAGCAGCGCCCCCTGGGTGCGGTAGAGCCCGCCGATTCCCGCCGCCCATCCAGACTACGTCTGCGCGACCGTGTTAGGCACTCTCCAGCTGCCCCCCCCTTACCATCTGGGCTAGGGGGCTGTGATGTCCACCCTCCCTCCCCCTCTGTTGGGCCCCTATTACATCTAGGGCCAGCTAGACCCCCAGGTCCCGCCCCAACTAGAGCTATAGTGGAGGATTACCCGTCACAAGCACCTGACCTCCTCTCCCAGGGGGAGCCCTCTGTAGAGTTGCAGTCTCCTTCGCCATCTCCATCCTCAGGACAGGAAAGCCCCAGGGCCCTTAGCGAGTTCTCGCCGTCACCATCCTCTCCAGACCCACGGGGCCCCGTCCGGCCATTCCAGCTAGGGGTGTCTCCTGGGGGGAGGGTGAGCGGGGCGGAGGCGGGGGGCGGGGGGGACCTAGGTCAGGGGTTAATAACATCTACCAGGACAGCTTATAGCAATGTTGTAATACCATCTGACGATAACATCTGTGTCCTCTCCCAACCTTCTCCAACAGAGCCCGGGGATGCTGGTGCCTTGGCCGTGAGAGCTCAAAAAATCCGCCAGGGACATAACGTGATGAAAGGGAGCGCTCTGTGTGATAACAAAAGACGCTTGAGTCAGTCCCTACCTGAGTCCCTTCATGTACATCACGTCAAGCCATCTGTCCCGGCTGAGCTCTCGCGGTCTTCTGGCCCAGCGTCCCCTGTGTCTCGGGCTTCTGGGAGTTTGTCAAACGGGAGCCTGGCCGAGGCCGTACCCCCGACCCCCTGGCCCCCCTCCCTCCCCCCTGGGGACAACACCACCCCTCGGGGCGGGGTCCCTTGCTCGGGTTCTGCGCCCGCTAGACAGATAGGGCCGGTCGCCGAGGAGGGAGGGTCCTGGGAGCCTACCAAACATCCTAACACTTTCTATAAGCTTACACAGTGGCAGCTGAGGATTAGGAAACCCGTAGTCTTCCTAGGAGATTCCAACCTGGCGCGTATCCCAGCTTTTAGAGACCCGCATATACAGGTAGAGGCCTACCCGGGCGCTACATACCATCACCTGCAAGCCCTGCTGAAACGAGCAGATCCGCACCCCCAAGTGGAGACAGTAGTCATTGCCGCAGGTTTAAACAACTGTCTGGGTCCTCAAAGTTCCAAAACTACCTGGAAACAGCTGCAGCAGGTTCTAAAGATAGCTCACGTAGTCTTCCCTAATGCTGAGATATGTGTCCCTGTCATCAACTTCTCTGACCGCCTTGAGAAACACAAGCAGGCCCTTCTCGCAACCTTGAACGATACCATCGTGAGGGAGTGTCACTCTCTCTATGAGATCAGTCCTCTTGAGTTCCGAACAGAGCCCCGCGATCCAGTCCATTGGACCGCGGAGACGGCGGCGGCCATCTTTAAAAATTGGTTGAGTCAGGTAATCGGTGACGAGTAGACGAGCTTACACTTGCACCTCCCCACGCATCCAATATAGGCTGCTCCAAACCATGGATCCCCAGGGCCTAAATGACATTCTAAAAACCTCCTCTGGCGCCATCTAGTGACCGTTTTTAATCATTGCGTATTTGCACATTCATTTCTGATTGTGGTCTGGAGAAGATGTAGCCTCTGTTCTCCCTTGCTGTACTATGATTTCATTGTTGTATGTGGATGTATATGTGATTTTAATGACACTTTACGCCTCGACATCCCCCACTGAGCCTTTGAAAGGACTTTGAGTGCTCTTAAGCATACCCTCCCATGGACCTTGAACCAGTTTCTGGACTGCTGTCGCCTATGGTGAAGAAGGAGAGGAAATATTGAGTCAGTGTGGAGTGTACCCCAACTTGAAGCACTTAACCCTCCCTCCTCAAGCACTTATTTACTCTGCATGCTGTGTGAACCACTGTGACATTGTATCATTATGATTTTGGTTTTACAGTATTACTGTAACCTTATTTTCTATTTTTTGTGTGTGTGATGTATGACTTACCTCATGATTACTCCTTTCTAAGTCCAGGCGCCTCCTCCAGCGGGTCCGGTGGTATGCCTGTGGGAAAATTAAAAACAACAACTGTTACCTTATGTTAACCATGTTATGGTTTAACATAAGTGGAAAGCACTTACCTTAGGGTTCAGCCATTTTTAAACCTCCCTGGTCACTGGCCCCCTCTGTGTAGATATCTGCAATGGGATAATGTCGAGGCCCCTCCTTGTAGCACTTACTTTTTATTGCTGCGCTTCTCCATTCTTTTATACCTGGGGAGTTTAAAGATTAGTGCGCGTTCCTAAGTTGCCCAAGCCTATGCGCCCCCTTAGATTAAATAACCCCCTACACTAAGCAACAAATAAGAAAATCTGGGTGTCTGAGATGAGGTCCCCCTCTGTTAGTGACAACAGCACTTCTATTTATTTATTTATTCCTATGGTGTGTGGTGTGCAGTGCTATTTTACCTATGTGACTTCATGCACCTTACAGCTATTGTAATAGCTCTTTTGCACTTATTAAAATGATTTTAATATCTTTCAGTGTGGGGACTCTCCATCCGGCCCAGGTTTTCTCTTAATGGGCCTCCTGCCCTCATCCTCCTTGGGTTAATTTGGACGCGCTGTCTCTCTCTCCTCCCCTCTTTATGGTCACTAGTATGTTGCCCACTTCCAGACCTGGGTTCTTGGCCTCCAGCCTACTTCACTACCCCCTCCCCCACCCTGAATCCTTACCCTAAGGTCTCCCACTCCGCCACCTCAACCTAATCACTCCTCCCTCCCTACCTAACCCTAAACCCTACCCCCTCTTGTCTTCCCTCCCCATGTGCACTAACCCCCATTGCCTGTCCCTCCCCCCTAGGCCTCTTAGCACATTCACTACCTCCTGAGGGAACTTTAAGCTCCACGAAGCCCCTGGGGACAACATAAGCCACCTACCACTTTGGCGTCCTCTGGTGGCCTCCTCTGGAACCCTGGGTGGGGTATGGGTTGTTTTGTCCTTGTCCTTGTCCTTGTTGTACTGTTTTTGTCCTTGGTGTTGTATGTATATTTCATTTTTATTTATTTATTCTAGAATAGGTTCACCAGTTCAGTGGCGTGCAGCCCGCGCACACCTCAGCACTCTGTGCTTGAGCCTATCTCCAAACCTAACCCTAACCCTAACCCTAACCCTAACCCTAACCCCTAACCCTAACCCTAACCCTAGGGAACAGCTGGGGTGGTCTTAACCCTAACCCTAACCCTAGGGAACAGCTGGGGTGGTCTTAACCCTAACCCTAACCCTAGGGAACAGCTGGGGTGGTCTTAACCCTAACCCTAACCCTAGGGAACAGCTGGGGTGGTCTTAACCCTAACCCTAACCCTAGGGAACAGCTGGGGTGGTCTTAACCCTAACCCTAACCCTAGGGAACAGCTGGGGTGGTCTTAACCCTAACCCTAACCCTAGGGAACAGCTGGGGTGGTCTTAACCCTAACCCTAACCCTAGGGAACAGCTGGGGTGGTCTTAACCCTAACCCTAACCCTAGGGAACAGCTGGGGTGGTCTTAACCCTAACCCTAACCCTAGGGAACAGCTGGGGTGGTCTTAACCCTAACCCTAACCCTAGGGAACAGCTGGGGTGGTCTTAACCCTAACCCTAACCCTAGGGAACAGCTGGGGTGGTCTTAACCCTAACCCTAACCCTAGGGAACAGCTGGGGTGGTCTTAACCCTAACCCTAACCCTAGGGAACAGCTGGGGTGGTCTTAACCCTAACCCTAACCCTAGGGAACAGCTGGGGTGGTCTTAACCCTAACCCTAACCCTAGGGAACAGCTGGGGTGGTCTTAACCCTAACCCTAACCCTAGGGAACAGCTGGGGTGGTCTTAACCCTAACCCTAACCCTAGGGAACAGCTGGGGTGGTCTTAACCCTAACCCTAACCCTAGGGAACAGCTGGGGTGGTCTTAACCCTAACCCTAACCCTAGGGAACAGCTGGGGTGGTCTTAACCCTAACCCTAACCCTAGGGAACAGCTGGGGTGGTCTTAACCCTAACCCTAACCCTAGGGAACAGCTGGGGTGGTCTTAACCCTAACCCTAACCCTAGGGAACAGCTGGGGTGGTCTTAACCCTAACCCTAACCCTAGGGAACAGCTGGGGTGGTCTTAACCCTAACCCTAACCCTAGGGAACAGCTGGGGTGGTCTTAACCCTAACCCTAACCCTAGGGAACAGCTGGGGTGGTCTTAACCCTAACCCTAACCCTAGGGAACAGCTGGGGTGGTCTTAACCCTAACCCTAACCCTAGGGAACAGCTGGGGTGGTCTTAACCCTAACCCTAACCCTAGGGAACAGCTGGGGTGGTCTTAACCCTAACCCTAACCCTAGGGAACAGCTGGGGTGGTCTTAACCCTAACCCTAACCCTAGGGAACAGCTGGGGTGGTCTTAACCCTAACCCTAACCCTAGGGAACAGCTGGGGTGGTCTTAACCCTAACCCTAACCCTAGGGAACAGCTGGGGTGGTCTTAACCCTAACCCTAACCCTAGGGAACAGCTGGGGTGGTCTTAACCCTAACCCTAACCCTAGGGAACAGCTGGGGTGGTCTTAACCCTAACCCTAACCCTAGGGAACAGCTGGGGTGGTCTTAACCCTAACCCTAACCCTAGGGAACAGCTGGGGTGGTCTTAACCCTAACCCTAACCCTAGGGAACAGCTGGGGTGGTCTTAACCCTAACCCTAACCCTAGGGAACAGCTGGGGTGGTCTTAACCCTAACCCTAACCCTAGGGAACAGCTGGGGTGGTCTTAACCCTAACCCTAACCCTAGGGAACAGCTGGGGTGGTCTTAACCCTAACCCTAACCCTAGGGAACAGCTGGGGTGGTCTTAACCCTAACCCTAACCCTAGGGAACAGCTGGGGTGGTCTTAACCCTAACCCTAACCCTAGGGAACAGCTGGGGTGGTCTTAACCCTAACCCTAACCCTAGGGAACAGCTGGGGTGGTCTTAACCCTAACCCTAACCCTAGGGAACAGCTGGGGTGGTCTTAACCCTAACCCTAACCCTAGGGAACAGCTGGGGTGGTCTTAACCCTAACCCTAACCCTAGGGAACAGCTGGGGTGGTCTTAACCCTAACCCTAACCCTAGGGAACAGCTGGGGTGGTCTTAACCCTAACCCTAACCCTAGGGAACAGCTGGGGTGGTCTTAACCCTAACCCTAACCCTAGGGAACAGCTGGGGTGGTCTTAACCCTAACCCTAACCCTAGGGAACAGCTGGGGTGGTCTTAACCCTAACCCTAACCCTAGGGAACAGCTGGGGTGGTCTTAACCCTAACCCTAACCCTAGGGAACAGCTGGGGTGGTCTTAACCCTAACCCTAACCCTAGGGAACAGCTGGGGTGGTCTTAACCCTAACCCTAACCCTAGGGAACAGCTGGGGTGGTCTTAACCCTAACCCTAACCCTAGGGAACAGCTGGGGTGGTCTTAACCCTAACCCTAACCCTAGGGAACAGCTGGGGTGGTCTTAACCCTAACCCTAACCCTAGGGAACAGCTGGGGTGGTCTTAACCCTAACCCTAACCCTAGGGAACAGCTGGGGTGGTCTTAACCCTAACCCTAACCCTAGGGAACAGCTGGGGTGGTCTTAACCCTAACCCTAACCCTAGGGAACAGCTGGGGTGGTCTTAACCCTAACCCTAACCCTAGGGAACAGCTGGGGTGGTCTTAACCCTAACCCTAACCCTAGGGAACAGCTGGGGTGGTCTTAACCCTAACCCTAACCCTAGGGAACAGCTGGGGTGGTCTTAACCCTAACCCTAACCCTAGGGAACAGCTGGGGTGGTCTTAACCCTAACCCTAACCCTAGGGAACAGCTGGGGTGGTCTTAACCCTAACCCTAACCCTAGGGAACAGCTGGGGTGGTCTTAACCCTAACCCTAACCCTAGGGAACAGCTGGGGTGGTCTTAACCCTAACCCTAACCCTAGGGAACAGCTGGGGTGGTCTTAACCCTAACCCTAACCCTAGGGAACAGCTGGGGTGGTCTTAACCCTAACCCTAACCCTAGGGAACAGCTGGGGTGGTCTTAACCCTAACCCTAACCCTAGGGAACAGCTGGGGTGGTCTTAACCCTAACCCTAACCCTAGGGAACAGCTGGGGTGGTCTTAACCCTAACCCTAACCCTAGGGAACAGCTGGGGTGGTCTTAACCCTAACCCTAACCCTAGGGAACAGCTGGGGTGGTCTTAACCCTAACCCTAACCCTAGGGAACAGCTGGGGTGGTCTTAACCCTAACCCTAACCCTAGGGAACAGCTGGGGTGGTCTTAACCCTAACCCTAACCCTAGGGAACAGCTGGGGTGGTCTTAACCCTAACCCTAACCCTAGGGAACAGCTGGGGTGGTCTTAACCCTAACCCTAACCCTAGGGAACAGCTGGGGTGGTCTTAACCCTAACCCTAACCCTAGGGAACAGCTGGGGTGGTCTTAACCCTAACCCTAACCCTAGGGAACAGCTGGGGTGGTCTTAACCCTAACCCTAACCCTAGGGAACAGCTGGGGTGGTCTTAACCCTAACCCTAACCCTAGGGAACAGCTGGGGTGGTCTTAACCCTAACCCTAACCCTAGGGAACAGCTGGGGTGGTCTTAACCCTAACCCTAACCCTAGGGAACAGCTGGGGTGGTCTTAACCCTAACCCTAACCCTAGGGAACAGCTGGGGTGGTCTTAACCCTAACCCTAACCCTAGGGAACAGCTGGGGTGGTCTTAACCCTAACCCTAACCCTAGGGAACAGCTGGGGTGGTCTTAACCCTAACCCTAACCCTAGGGAACAGCTGGGGTGGTCTTAACCCTAACCCTAACCCTAGGGAACAGCTGGGTGGTCTTAACCCTAACCCTAACCCTAGGGAACAGCTGGGGTGGTCTTAACCCTAACCCTAACCCTAGGGAACAGCTGGGGTGGTCTTAACCCTAACCCTAACCCTAGGGAACAGCTGGGGTGGTCTTAACCCTAACCCTAACCCTAGGGAACAGCTGGGGTGGTCTTAACCCTAACCCTAACCCTAGGGAACAGCTGGGGTGGTCTTAACCCTAACCCTAACCCTAGGGAACAGCTGGGGTGGTCTTAACCCTAACCCTAACCCTAGGGAACAGCTGGGGTGGTCTTAACCCTAACCCTAACCCTAGGGAACAGCTGGGGTGGTCTTAACCCTAACCCTAACCCTAGGGAACAGCTGGGGTGGTCTTAACCCTAACCCTAACCCTAGGGAACAGCTGGGGTGGTCTTAACCCTAACCCTAACCCTAGGGAACAGCTGGGGTGGTCTTAACCCTAACCCTAACCCTAGGGAACAGCTGGGGTGGTCTTAACCCTAACCCTAACCCTAGGGAACAGCTGGGGTGGTCTTAACCCTAACCCTAACCCTAGGGAACAGCTGGGGTGGTCTTAACCCTAACCCTAACCCTAGGGAACAGCTGGGGTGGTCTTAACCCTAACCCTAACCCTAGGGAACAGCTGGGGTGGTCTTAACCCTAACCCTAACCCTAGGGAACAGCTGGGGTGGTCTTAACCCTAACCCTAACCCTAGGGAACAGCTGGGGTGGTCTTAACCCTAACCCTAACCCTAGGGAACAGCTGGGGTGGTCTTAACCCTAACCCTAACCCTAGGGAACAGCTGGGGTGGTCTTAACCCTAACCCTAACCCTAGGGAACAGCTGGGGTGGTCTTAACCCTAACCCTAACCCTAGGGAACAGCTGGGGTGGTCTTAACCCTAACCCTAACCCTAGGGAACAGCTGGGGTGGTCTTAACCCTAACCCTAACCCTAGGGAACAGCTGGGGTGGTCTTAACCCTAACCCTAACCCTAGGGAACAGCTGGGGTGGTCTTAACCCTAACCCTAACCCTAGGGAACAGCTGGGGTGGTCTTAACCCTAACCCTAACCCTAGGGAACAGCTGGGGTGGTCTTAACCCTAACCCTAACCCTAGGGAACAGCTGGGGTGGTCTTAACCCTAACCCTAACCCTAGGGAACAGCTGGGGTGGTCTTAACCCTAACCCTAACCCTAGGGAACAGCTGGGGTGGTCTTAACCCTAACCCTAACCCTAGGGAACAGCTGGGGTGGTCTTAACCCTAACCCTAACCCTAGGGAACAGCTGGGGTGGTCTTAACCCTAACCCTAACCCTAGGGAACAGCTGGGGTGGTCTTAACCCTAACCCTAACCCTAGGGAACAGCTGGGGTGGTCTTAACCCTAACCCTAACCCTAGGGAACAGCTGGGGTGGTCTTAACCCTAACCCTAACCCTAGGGAACAGCTGGGGTGGTCTTAACCCTAACCCTAACCCTAGGGAACAGCTGGGGTGGTCTTAACCCTAACCCTAACCCTAGGGAACAGCTGGGGTGGTCTTAACCCTAACCCTAACCCTAGGGAACAGCTGGGGTGGTCTTAACCCTAACCCTAACCCTAGGGAACAGCTGGGGTGGTCTTAACCCTAACCCTAACCCTAGGGAACAGCTGGGGTGGTCTTAACCCTAACCCTAACCCTAGGGAACAGCTGGGGTGGTCTTAACCCTAACCCTAACCCTAGGGAACAGCTGGGGTGGTCTTAACCCTAACCCTAACCCTAGGGAACAGCTGGGGTGGTCTTAACCCTAACCCTAACCCTAGGGAACAGCTGGGGTGGTCTTAACCCTAACCCTAACCCTAGGGAACAGCTGGGGTGGTCTTAACCCTAACCCTAACCCTAGGGAACAGCTGGGGTGGTCTTAACCCTAACCCTAACCCTAGGGAACAGCTGGGGTGGTCTTAACCCTAACCCTAACCCTAGGGAACAGCTGGGGTGGTCTTAACCCTAACCCTAACCCTAGGGAACAGCTGGGGTGGTCTTAACCCTAACCCTAACCCTAGGGAACAGCTGGGGTGGTCTTAACCCTAACCCTAACCCTAGGGAACAGCTGGGGTGGTCTTAACCCTAACCCTAACCCTAGGGAACAGCTGGGGTGGTCTTAACCCTAACCCTAACCCTAGGGAACAGCTGGGGTGGTCTTAACCCTAACCCTAACCCTAGGGAACAGCTGGGGTGGTCTTAACCCTAACCCTAACCCTAGGGAACAGCTGGGGTGGTCTTAACCCTAACCCTAACCCTAGGGAACAGCTGGGGTGGTCTTAACCCTAACCCTAACCCTAGGGAACAGCTGGGGTGGTCTTGTCCATAAAACCTGGCCCTGGGGGACTCCACCTGGCCCTAGGGTAAAGGAATAAGCCAAAAATTGGTATATTCGCTTATTTGCCATATTCCCCAGAGACAGACAAAGACACACCCTTCTCTTCTCTATGCATACAATAGGAAACATCGACACCTTTGCCTTTAGCCTAAGATGGGCTAATAGCACAGGCCTCGATACTTCCCATTGTGTGCACAGAGAAGAGAAGGGTGTGTCTTTGTCTGACTCTGGAGAAGATGGCAAATAAGTGAATGTACCAAAATTTTGGCTTGTTCCTTTAAGTTAGGGTTCAGTTAAACAGTTTAACTAGTCTCAAATTTGGTAGTTGGAATTCTGGGAAGATGACAAAACTAAGCACATGGTCACTGAGCTTGTTAGGGTTAGTTCAGTACTGCTGAATGCAACGTCAACTGGAAAATGTTCAATCTCATAGCTTGCTAGCTGCATCACTGAAAGCCAATGTGGGAAAGTAAGTGCCGTGCACTTGACCAGGACTATGATCTGTCTACTTTAGATCTGTCAGAGAGAGACATCACAGCCTACTCCCATCAAAGACCGTAATGCCGAGAATGAAAGATGGCGAAAATGACATACCATAATGTCTAGGTCTCCAACCCAACTTCACTTGAAGGGATCAAGCTCAGAAAGGTTTGACAAACAGGATGGAACTCTGACAGAACTCGTAGACATTCATGTTGCAATAAGAGAACCCATCCCAATAAATAGAGTGAGCAAGTAGAGTTTAATGCTGAGATTAGTTTGCAGAGAAAGGTTTGAAAAAACGGATGGAACTCTGACAGAACTCGTAGACATTCATGTTGCAATAAGAGAACCCATCCCGATAAATAGGGTGAGCAAGTAGAGTTTAATGCTGAGATTAGTTTGCAGAGAAAGGTTTGAAAAACAGGATAGAACTCGTAGACATTCATGTTGCAATAAGAGAACCCATCCCGATAAATAGGGTGAGCAAGTAGAGTTTAATGCTGAGATTAGTTTGCAGAGAAAGGTTTGACAAACAGGATGGAACTCTGACTGAACTCGTAGACATTCATGTTGCAATAAGAGAACCCATCCCGATAAATAGGGTGAGCAAGTAGAGTTTAATGCTGAGATTAGTTTGCAGAGAAAGGTTTGAAAAACAGGATGGAACTCTGACAACTCGTAGACATTCATGTTGCAATAAGAGAACCCATCCCGATAAATAGGGTGAGCAAGTAGAGTTTAATGCTGAGATTAGTTTGCAGAGAAAGGTTTGAAAAACAGGATGGAACTCTGACAGAACTCGTAGACATTCATGTTGCAATAAGAGAACCCATCCCGATAAATAGGGTGAGCAAGTAGAGTTTAATGCTGAGATTAGTTTGCAGAGAAAGGTTTGAAAAACAGGATGGAACTCTGACAACTCGTAGACATTCATGTTGCAATAAGAGAACCCATCCCGATAAATAGGGTGAGCAAGTAGTTTAATGCTGAGATTAGTTTGCAGAGAAAGGTTTGAAAAACAGGATAGAACTCGTAGACATTCATGTTGCAATAAGAGAACCCATCCCGATAAATAGGGTGAGCAAGTAGAGTTTAATGCTGAGATTAGTTTGCAGAGAAAGGTTTGACAAACAGGATGGAACTCTGACTGAACTCGTAGACATTCATGTTGCAATAAGAGAACCCATCCCGATAAATAGGGTGAGCAAGTAGAGTTTAATGCTGAGATTAGTTTGCAGAGAAAGGTTTGAAAAACAGGATGGAACTCTGACAACTCGTAGACATTCATGTTGCAATAAGAGAACCCATCCCGATAAATAGGGTGAGCAAGTAGAGTTTAATGCTGAGATTAGTTTGCAGAGAAAGGTTTGAAAAACAGGATGGAACTCTGACAGAACTCGTAGACATTCATGTTGCAATAAGAGAACCCATCCCGATAAATAGGGTGAGCAAGTAGAGTTTAATGCTGAGATTAGTTTGCAGAGAAAGGTTTGAAAAACAGGATGGAACTCTGACAACTCGTAGACATTCATGTTGCAATAAGAGAACCCATCCCGATAAATAGGGTGAGCAAGTAGTTTAATGCTGAGATTAGTTTGCAGAGAAAGGTTTGAAAAACAGGATAGAACTCGTAGACATTCATGTTGCAATAAGAGAACCCATCCCGATAAATAGGGTGAGCAAGTAGAGTTTAATGCTGAGATTAGTTTGCAGAGAAAGGTTTGACAAACAGGATGGAACTCTGACAACTCGTAGACATTCATGTTGCAATAAGAGAACCCATCCCGATAAATAGGGTGAGCAAGTAGAGTTTAATGCTGAGATTAGTTTGCAGAGAAAGGTTTGAAAAACAGGATGGAACTCTGACAGAACTCGTAGACATTCATGTTGCAATAAGAGAACCCATCCCGATAAATAGGGTGAGCAAGTAGAGTTTAATGCTGAGATTAGTTTGCAGAGAAAGGTTTGAAAAACAGGATGGAACTCTGACAACTCGTAGACATTCATGTTGCAATAAGAGAACCCATCCCGATAAATAGGGTGAGCAAGTAGTTTAATGCTGAGATTAGTTTGCAGAGAAAGGTTTGAAAAACAGGATAGAACTCGTAGACATTCATGTTGCAATAAGAGAACCCATCCCGATAAATAGGGTGAGCAAGTAGTTTAATGCTGAGATTAGTTTGCAGAGAAAGGTTTGAAAAACAGGATAGAACTCGTAGACATTCATGTTGCAATAAGAGAACCCATCCCGATAAATAGGGTGAGCAAGTAGAGTTTAATGCTGAGATTAGTTTGCAGAGAAAGGTTTGACAAACAGGATGGAACTCTGACAACTCGTAGACATTCATGTTGCAATAAGAGAACCCATCCCGATAAATAGGGTGAGCAAGTAGAGTTTAATGCTGAGATTAGTTTGCAGAGAAAGGTTTGAAAAACAGGATGGAACTCTGACAACTCGTAGACATTCATGTTGCAATAAGAGAACCCATCCCGATAAATAGGGTGAGCAAGTAGAGTTTAATGCTGAGATTAGTTTGCAGAGAAAGGTTTGAAAAACAGGATGGAACTCTGACAACTCGTAGACATTCATGTTGCAATAAGAGAACCCATCCCGATAAATAGGGTGAGCAAGTAGAGTTTAATGCTGAGATTAGTTTGCAGAGAAAGGTTTGAAAAACAGGATGGAACTCTGACAGAACTCGTAGACATTCATGTTGCAATAAGAGAACCCATCCCGATAAATAGGGTGAGCAAGTAGAGTTTAATGCTGAGATTAGTTTGCAGAGAAAGGTTTGAAAAACAGGATGGAACTGACAACTCGTAGACATTCATGTTCAATAAGAGAACCCATCCCGATAAATAGGGTGAGCAAGTAGTTTAATGCTGAGATTAGTTTGCAGAGAAAGGTTTGAAAAACAGGATAGAACTCGTAGACATTCATGTTGCAATAAGAGAACCCATCCCGATAAATAGGGTGAGCAAGTAGAGTTTAATGCTGAGATTAGTTTGCAGAGAAAGGTTTGAAAAACAGGATGGAACTCTGACAGAACTCGTACATTCATGTTGCAATAAGAGAACCCATCCCGATAAATAGGGTGAGCAAGTAGAGTTTAATGCTGAGATTAGTTTGCAGAGAAAGGTTTGAAAAACAGGATGGAACTCTGACTGAACTCGTAGACATTCATGTTGCAATAAGAGAACCCATCCCGATAAATAGGGTGAGCAAGTAGAGTTTAATGCTGAGATTAGTTCGCAGAGAAAGTTGTTCACCTCAAAACAAATGTCAACACTCCTGAGAGACAAGGAGGTGAAGACCAAAGTCAGAGCTTGAGAGAAGATTGAACTTGTGGGTTAATGGAATGAAAGGAAGACAAATCCGAGTTAGGACGTTCTGTCTCCTTAGCAAGATCGCTCCCCCACCGTCACCAAAGTTGGAGGATGTAGTGGACTTCGGATCGGGAGGAAAGAGGAGTAGACAGTGACAGATGATCATGCAATTCTCCATGCGTCGATATCAGGACGAGTTTGCAAGATCACAAAGACATCTGCAATCTGCAGAGAACACAAGGTTCAAAGAGAACTTCACCAAGGAGGACCGTGATGCAAACTGCCCTTTAGTAGACGTTAATTGGGAAAGCAAGAAGATCCGGAGTAAAGTCCTACTAGAGGAGTCCACCCTTAAGTCATTGAATGCCATATCACTGAATTGGACAAGTAAGAAACCTGATCCACATAAGTCATGTACATCTGAGACTCATGATGGAGGGGAAAATGAGACTTGCTAACTTTGTGGAATTATTTTACTCAGACCACTTTCTTCTCTTTACTGGTTGATCCAATGTTCAAGAGCCAGTTCTCATTGTGTTTAATAAAAAATACTCAATTGTCATTGTTAATTGAACTCACTGGGTCTTCAGAACAGTGTTGAAAGAGGCTATATTTTTATTTCAGAAGAATAAGGGTTGAAAATATGGTAGTCATATGCACATCGTTTGTTGTGCTGGGTTGACAGGTATTCATGAAAAAGTAGAATAGAACCTGCACACTGAGACCAAGGCAATCGTGAGTGCAAAAGAGTAGTGTTTATTCCAACGTTTTGACCCTCAGGTCTTTGTCAAGTCAAACACACAAGAGGTGGACTGTCAAGTGCACCAAGGGCTGGCACATTAGGCCCAAGAGTCAGACATGAGACGAGCCTACGGTGGCAGATCCGGCCCAAGCACCTGGGACAGGCCAGAAAGGTAATAATATTATAAGTGGATCCCTCTAAAAAAAAAAAAATGGATGGATGGATGAATAATGAATGGTCCACACATGGAACTGACAAGGGCCCGGCTAGCTCTGGTGTTAAGGAACCCCCCCGCCTCTCTAGCGAGGGTCTGGCACTTCAGAAGGAACAAAGGGATAGTGTTGGATGAACTGCCTGAAGACAAACAACTTTCCTGTATGAGGTTGCAAATAGATGTTAAAAGGAGAAGGTGTAATCAAGTAACACTGTTGAGTGAATCATTTATTGGAAATGTAATCACTTAAAGTAGAAGTAGACATTTATAAGTCATGTATCTGTTCTTAGTTGATCTTGACTATGTAACCTCGTACACGTGTGAGACAGTAATGACAATAATGATTGGAGAATGTATCCATGTATCAACTGTGAGTACATAGGTAATCCTACTTTAAGCATTACCTAAGATGTTAGACATTTATTCTGTGATGTCCTGCTTTGAGTGAGAGATGTTGAATGCAGGGATTGTTAATCTGCCAGGGAGGAGAGAAGGACTGTGTTCACCCAAAGAGACGTGACATCAATACCCTGCCCTCCTGGAAGGGGGTTCAAAAAACAGCTTGCAAGGAGAGAGAGGCCCCATCAATATTGAGGACAAGGAGGCCCCATCAATAACCCCATCAACAGAGGAGTGGGTGATTAGGCCCGTCCACCCAGGTCGACCAAAGAGGGTCTAACCTGGGCCTTTCCTCTGGAGAGGGAGGTTGAAGAGGAATGCGTGTGTGAGTTGACACTGAGGAGTTGAACTTTGAGCTGTGAGCACGAACAGAGGTCTAAATCAAGTGGCACCGCTCTGACAGAGCGCATTGGAGCACACACACACTTGGGAGAAGCATTTTAAGAGAGGCTGTGACTGATTGACTCATGTGATGTGATGGTAGTTTAAGCAATACCATTAGATTCATGAGCCATGGATAACAATAAAACCTGGTGGTGAGGTTCTATAAGCCGCGGTAGGGACTTCACATAAGCAATCCCCTTGGTCAATAAGCAAGTAGCCTACTCTTAACAGTGTACACTTATACACATGGTCAGCTATACAGGGTCAGTGCAATCAGGCAATCAGTTCTGATCGATGACAGCTGTGTAACCAGTCCTCTGCCACCATCTGGTGGTGGTGAAAAACTACTGCAGTAACCATGTCGGTCCTGGAAAAGGTTACATGTTGTACATTGGTACAGAGGCAAACATCTTCACTTAAAACAACTGAATGAAACTCGAAATGAATAAACATGGTGTGCACCATTGAAAATGCATCATAATGGGGTACAAATGTCAAAATGAATATCTAAACAAAAAGATCCAACAAAGATGACATTAAAAGGGGGGAAACAACCTAAGAAAAACAGTACGAAATTAAACCCAATAAAGGGGCTGATTAAGTGTCAAATCATAGATAAGGTTGGATGCTGAAATCCTCATTGAGACCGTTAGGTGCTAGAGTTCAGTTCATAGATCCATACCAGCTCACGACAGTAAGAGCTCTCGTGTTGCCTCCTCTCCACGGTGAGCTTGCTCAATGCCCATAAACCTGAGATGACATGTTGTGGTTGAATAGTCTGAAATGCATGTCCACAGGGCTTTTTTCCATCGCCATGTCTAATGGAGCTCCAAAATACTGGACTTTAGAGCTCTGTTTTGCCAACATACACTAACATAATACGTAATAAATAAATAACGTTCTTGGAAGAGCAAGTTGTCGTTTTATCTGATATGAAAGACATACTCGTGGATGTCTAAACTCTGTGCATCTTTTGCACTGGGTGCATTTGCCACAGGGTCTGTTACATGGTCTAATATCTAAAAAGGTGGTTCTGGGGATGGGAGGGAGGTCTGTGTACTAACAACATGTCGCAAGTTGGGGGGTCTTTTGAAGATCAACTTGTGTAACGTTATTTGTTACGGTGTCCATGTTCTTAGTGTATGTTGGCAAGACAGAGCTCTAAAATACAGGATTTTAGAGCATCGGAGCTCCATAAGACATGGCGATGAAAAAAGCCCTGTGGCCATGCATTTCAGACTATTCAACCACAATGTGTCATCACTCAGGTTTATGGGCATTGAGCAAGTCGGCTCACCGCGGAGAGGAGGCAACATGAGCTCTTACTGTCGTGAGCTGGCATGGATCTATGAACTGAACTCTAGCACCTAACGGTCTCAATGAGGATTTCAGCATCCAACCTTATCTATGATTTGAGACTTAATCAGCCCCTTTATTGGGTTTACCTTCACTGTTTCTTTGGTTGTTTCCCCCCTTTAATGTCATCTTTGTTATTGGATCTTTTTGTTGAGATATTCATTTTGACATTTGTACCCCATTATGATGCATTTTCAATGGTGCACACCATGTTTATTCATTTCGAGTTTCATTCAGATGTTAAGTGAAGATGCTTGCCTCAGCACCAATGCACAAGATGTAACCTTTTCCAGGACCGTCAACTCCTAGACATGGAGTCACTGTAGACCATCGGTTCTAGATGACTGGTAGAACATGACAATGTGGACACTAAAAGAGAGCTATTACAGAGTGTCTGTCTGTCTGACAAGTGCCCTCCTGAGTCAGGCACAACTGTGTCTGTAACTGCACATCAAGAGGATCTTGGAAGTTCATTGTGGGATGCCCCAAGATGCTGAACCTGTGTCAGAGGTTCAAGAAGTCAGTGGCTGGTCCCTCCGAGTCCCAGACCTCTGAGGAAGACAAAATCAGAACTGCCAACGTACTTGTTGTCCCCTGACAGACCAGACCCACTTATAGTGGAAGGTATCAAACCAACTTTTCCAAGCTCAGTAAGTTGGCAAGGAAATGCTCATCAATCCAAGCAAGCTACAGCCAGAGTCTGTAGATACTTTTTCCTGGCCAGAGATCAGTGACACGTTAGATAAACCAGTGTGTGAGGGGAGGGGTCGGAAGGTTTCTCATGTTGCCTTTTCTTTGAGAGACGGCCTCAGAAGTGTTTTGTCTATAAAAGCACAAAGCTAATACTCCAAGTGGTGCATGTATCAGGATTTTACTTTAACACTTAATACAGAAAAGGAATGTGGTGTTTGGATATAAAAAGGCAGCTACTGCGTTTAGTTTGCCACTGATGTCCATGTATTTAGTTGTGAGGCTCGGAGACGTGTGAGAGACCATCCCACGCCAACATACATGGATATACTCAAAATGCAGGAGTGGAAAGTACTGGCTAGCTAGCCAGATGTATGGAGGATTGGGATGACAAGAAGCTCTGATGGAGGGCTCATCTGAGGACAACCTAGTAGTAGTCCAGAGCATGTTGGAGGCCTTAGCCAGTTGAAGACTGAAGAAAAGGTAAGGAAAGTTCAGCTGACAGATTCATCAGATGGATAAACAGGCTGACAAGGCTGTTAGAATAAAAATAAGGCCACAGAGTCAGAAGCTTGGAAAAAATAATTCAATAGTGTGAACAATAGCGTAAATGGTAAATGGACTGCACTTATAGCGCTTTTATCCAAAGCGCTTTACAATGGTGTGTGAATGGATGCATAAGGCCAATGTGCGCAGCTGCCATGCATGGTGCCAGCCTGTTCATTGGGAGCAATGTGTGGCTCAGTATCTTGCCTAAGGACACTTCGACATGTGGACAGAAGTAGGGATTCGAGCTACCGACCCTATGATGATTGGACAGCCCACTCTACCACTGAGCCACAGCCGCCCAATGTGTTCCAAAGGCATTTGAAGCAAGCAAGCATATTAGCCAAGTACCTCTATTTAGGGAGGCAGGTGGAGTCAATGTAATGCTTTTGACCAGGTAGCAGCTTCTTTACAGTGCCAAAGGGTGTGTGGCCTCTTTTGCTGCAAAGTAAACTCAGGAAAAGGCCAAGATGTGTTGACCGCACTACTTCTTACAGTTTAGTGCGGTGAGAGTTTAATAACTCTTCACTTGGACCTATGGTATAGCTAAATGAACAGACATTGTTCCAGGCATCCGATGGCAGATAAGGAGTTCTTATACAAAGTGTTTGTCCTCAAGAGTGTACGTAAAGACAGTAAAGCTAGTGTTTCGTGCTACTCGGCCTAATCATGCGGCAGTCTCTAGCCCTTAAGTGCCACAGCTGTGCATCGTTCTGGTGCCCAAAAGGAGAATGTCCCAGTGTCAACTACAGACCAGTGGCACATATCACATCATTAAGGTCTGATAGATTGGTACTGCAGCACTTTAGGCCCCTAGTGAGCATCTCCCTGGACCCCCTGCAGCTCACATACCAGGCCTGAATCAACGTGGAATGATTTCCCTGTTTCATAGAGTTTACTTGCACCTGGAGGCCAGGAAGCACAGCGAGTCACATCAAGTCCATTGAACACCATCTTGCCTCTCTGGCATACAGAGAAGCTCCAAGGCAGGCAGGCCACAGTAAGCCAGACTACAGGGCTGCCTGTCAGATGTGGCTGTACTGTCAGGCTTCCTGTTCACCCTACACTTTCAGCCACAACTCTGGAACGTGCCACCTCCAGATGGTCTCATAACACCCATCATGGGCACCATCAGTGAGGACAAGGAAGAGTACAGAGCCATGGTCAGGATATATGTTAGATGATCTAGAATGAAATGGCCGAAATGGCCAGTTGGACTGAATGATAAACTGATTAAAATTTTGGTGGTCAAAGGTCAAAGTTCAAGGTTACTGGCCTCACAAAATGTGTTTTTGGCCTGATGAACACAATCTCAAGAAAGGCTTAATGGAATGTGTTCATATTTGGGTAAAATGGCCAATTGGACTCAAGGATTAACTGATCACATTGTGGGGGTCAAAGGTCAAGGGTAACTGACCTCCCAAAGGTGTTTTTGGCCTGCTGAACACGAATGGCTTGACAGAATTTGTACATATTTGGCCAAGATGTCCAGTTGGACTTAATTAGATTTTAGTATTCAAATGTCACCGAATGCAAATGCAAGTTGCAGTTAACATTCAGTTGGTCTTGAGCGAGGGATGCACATGGATACATGCAACCAGAGATGGGTAGAGGCAAAGGAAGTGAGTAATTGAGTAATTGTTTTTATTAAACGTCACAAGGCCCTTTTGAATGCTAATGCTAGCTAGCTACCGAGAATGCTAATGCTAACACTAGCTAGCTAATGCCTTTGCTAGCTAGCGGTAATGCTAGCTAGCTAATGCTAATTCTAACACTAATGCTAGCTTTAGCTAGCTAGAATTGGCATTAGTGTTAGCATTAGCATTAGCTAGTTAGTATTAGCCTTAGCTAGCGAAGGCATTAGCTAGCTAGCGTTAGCATTTGCATTCACGGTAGCTAGCTAGCATTAGCATTCAAAAGGGACTTGTGACATTTAATAAAAACAATTACTCAAGTTTTGCCTCCCTCACTTCCTTTGCCTCTACCCATCTCTGGTTGCATGTATCCATGTGCATCCCTCACTCAAGACCAACTGAATGTTAACTGCAACTTGCATTTTTGGGTGGAGGCTTTTAGCCGCTACATGGTTTTTATAGTTCTGGCTGAATTGATCTTTGGTCATACAGTTAGGGGGCCTATGAAGGTTTGCAAAGACCAGTTTGGGTCAAATTAAAAAAGGAGCATTAGACCCAGTTAGGGGGCCTATGAAGGTTTGCAAAGACCAGTTTGGGTCAAATTAAAAAAGGAGCATTAGACCAGCGGCAAGCTGGGGCTGTCAATCCCTGATATGGCCACAAGGGGAAGCCTACAGATGGCAAAATTGCAGCCGCCCTACAATTACAGCTCCCAGGAGCTGTTTATTGCTTAGTATGTTGTCAACTCAACACACTTGAAAATGAGGTGAAAACCTTTAATGTTGCCCCTTTAGTTTAAATAAAGGCTACTACTAGGACCCTTCAGTCTGTAGTTTGATGAGCTTAGTGCTTGCTCATTCAGCTCAGGTGTGCAGGATCAGCTAGGTGCAAGCACTAAGCTCATCAAACTACAGACTGAAGGGTCCTAGTAGTAGCCTTTATTTAAACTAAAGGGGCCACATTAAAGTTTTCACCTCATTTTCAAGTGTGTTGAGTTGACAAACACATACTAAGCAATAAACAGCTCCTGGGAGCTGTAATTGTAGGGCGGCTGCAATTTTGCCATCTGTAAGCTTCCCCTGGTGGCCATATCAGGGATTGACAGCCCCAGCTTGCCACTGGTCTAACGCTCCTTTTTTCATTTGACCCTAACCCTCTATGGCCTGCTAACAGCTGTGCTAAGATAAATGGTTCTCTTGGTGTTGTGGTTAGTGAGCCAGGTTTGGAAGTGAGAGGTCATCAGTTCGATTCCTGCTTGGGGCCACTTCTTTGGAACATAATTACATGAGGCAGCATGCTGTCTTCCTTTTGAGTCCACTCTGCTTTGCCCTTGCTGATTGCACCTAGCTGATCCTGCACACCTGAGCTCAATGAGCAATCAGCAAGGGCAAAGCAGAGTGGACTCAAAAGGAAGACAGCATGCTGCCTCATGTAATTATGTTCGAAAGAAGTCGCCCCAAGCAGGAATCGAACTGATGACCTCTCACTTCCAAACCCGGCTCACTAACCACAACACCAAGAGAACCATTTAGCCAGGGCCAGGCAGCCAGGGCAAAGTGGAGTGGGCTCAAACTCAGAAGAGCTTTGGGGAGGAAAAAGGAAGACGGCATGCTGCCTCATGTAATTATGTTTGTTTGAAAGAAGTCGCCACAAGCAGGAATCGAACCATTGACCTCTCACTTCCAAACCCGGCTCACTAACCACAACACCAAGAGAGCCATTTATCTTAGCACAGCTGTTAACAGGCCATAGAGGGCCATTACACTATACCAAGTCCCTCACGTCCTCATGCGCCTCTCCGATGGCCCCACTGCCACCATCCCACTTCCAAAACCAATGTAGCAGAGAATGAACTGACAACCTTTCTGAAAGGGAGTATGGACTTAGGCTCATGAAACACCCTAACCCTGTACTCTATTCCTGAGCTGATTAGGGTTGGGTGATTGGACAACTACCAATCCTACATAAATTCCCTCATCTTCAAAACTGCCATTAAGTTGATGGCTAACTGGGTCCAGACTTCAGGACTTACCGCCCCCAGGCCGGGGGGCTCCCTCGTTGAAGAGTGTGGTGCAAATGTACTGTGCATGGGTAGGGCTAACCCCCAAAGAAGACTGGGCAACGATCAAGGTCCTGATGCCCTGGACCACCACATCCAGCGTGCTGTTCCAAGTGGAACCCTGGAGGGCCGCATACTTACCCCCTGGCCAAACAAACTGCTTGTTGTCACCGTAAGGTTGCCACAGCCGTCCGACCAGAGCCTGAGAAAGGTTCCTCTCTGTGCCTCCTTGCCGGCGGAGGGGTAGTGGTGAGTCTCACCATCCACCCCTCAAGCTTCTACCGGAAGACTCAAGAGAGGTTCCTCTATCTATAAGTCTCTAAACCCTAAACCTCCACATCCGGCGGAGGGGTGGTGGTGAGTCTCACCATCCACCCCACAAGCTTCTACCGGCTGAAGGTTAAGTCCCGTATGAGAGTCTAAGACAGTGCGGTATTCCCTGAGAAGTTTTGCGGGCATGCCACATAAACCCCTGAATTCGGCTCCTACACTGTTCAAAGAAACTCACCGACAGACGTGAAGGTCCTAGGATACTCAATACGGATTCGAGCATCGTCGGGCCTTGCCTCTGCTGTAAACCACTAGGGGACCCAATTAAACTGAACAGCAAACACACCCATGGTGAAAAAATGAAAAAATTTAATATTATCTTCCAAAAATATGTATCCCAAACTAAATGTTTATTTGGCATTGGTTTCAGCCTTCCATCTCATTTCCTCATTGTTTTATAAAGGTACAAAGTTTGATTATGGTGAATACCCAGAAAGCAGTGCGGTATTATATTATCATATTCAAACTCCTCCCTAAGTGGGTTAGGGTTAGGGTTAGTGGGCGGGGTTTATGCCAAAAAGGGAATTCTGGGAGTGCAACCGTGACTGGAGATGAGAGGGAAGAAGATGACTATCCCTGCTACAGGTACAGGAGTGCTTCACTTCATCCTCTTGCTAGAGTTGGTGTTATCATTGCACCCAGGTCAAAGAGATGTGGAGCAGCTGGTCTGAGAAGGTCTTGTTCTCCTGACAGTTACTCATTTAGCAAGAAGGGCTCCAAGAAAACATTGGACCTGAGCAGAAGTGAGCTGTTTGTGGTGGTCTCACACCTCTGGGAATGCCTGAGGCGAAGAACTGACTCTGGGGGCCATCTTCAGTGATCAGGGTGAGACATACTGGAGTGCAATTTAT
The DNA here is from genome assembly GCF_949987555.1 of Borostomias antarcticus. NCBI lineage: Eukaryota > Metazoa > Chordata > Actinopteri > Stomiiformes > Stomiidae > Borostomias > Borostomias antarcticus. The sequence goes on along the minus strand of NC_140239.1, from coordinate 32,723,110 downwards.
CATGAACATGATTGAGGAAAAGCTCTGCGGTAAAATTGTATGTTAAGTAGCCATGTGTTTTTCATTTTTTGGTCAAAATATCATGATTTCAGTCAGTTTATTGACCATTATTATCAGAAGAACTAGATATTTTTTAGAATGATTAAAGTTAATTTAATGTTCATAGGTCTGCAAAGATATTGTAAATACTATAAGCACATGTCCTTCCCTGCAAGAGATGTAGCATTTTTATTTTGATAAAGCATTGTTAAAACAATATGTCACTGCATTTCTGATCACTTTACTCATAAAGCATAACATGGGAAACATACTGACTTGCTTTTGATATTGTTTTAGCCAAACAGCCATGTGTAATGTCAAGGTGCCTTGCCCAGATGCACTGTGGACTGCACAATGTTATTCAAAAAGTTGTCATGCCTTTATATTCTTCACACTGATAAAAGGGAATAACACCAAAAAACACCAAAAAAACAAACAACTTTTATTGTCAGACAGTTGTTGCACACAGCACCCAGTGATGACGCATCAATGTTGAAACACACACAGAGAGACAGGTGTGTCCACTGATGAAGTTCTCTGCTCTTCACCCATTCTGCCATCCTTCCTCTAAGGGCAGCCAAGAGTAGACAGTAGGCAGCATGCAGGGGACGCACCATGGGGACCGATAAAGTGCTCATGTCCGTCGTCATCAGCGACGGACAGCATTAGCAGTGGAAAATAGTTGTCATAAAGAATTGTCATGTTTTTCAAGCATGGATTTGACTTATATTCCTTAGTTAATAGTTGTGGAGACATCCATATATAATTTAATGTAAGGCTACATGAAATGTGCTTTTTTTTTTTACATCGTGGAAATGTTTTTTTCTGCCTAAGTCCCCCATTATTTTAGCTTTTCTTGTGCTCCAGACCAGAACACATTTCATTCACTTTGCAATACTGACAAATAAATAATAGAAATAGTTCATCTAATCCAATTACTAATATTTGACCATCATAGTCAAAAATGTACTACAGCCATTGATATAAAACAAGGCACCAAATATCATTTTTCACAATCATTACCCTTTACCTTAATTCATAACCCCCACCCCCTTTCTCCACTCAAAAACAAATCCCCCACAACTCCTATACACTTTGCTCAGACAAGGCCATCTCTCATCACATAAGTAGAGCTGGAGGTGTCTTTGTGATGGCAGGTTCAGGCAGCTCCTCCTTGAGATAAACAGCACTTCCAAGGTATAATGTGTGTGTGCGATTACTGAAGGTGAAACTTTCAAAAGTACCCGTTTGAAGACATGTCCAACAAATTGCTTGAAGACACCACTTATGTGATAAAGAATCACAATGTCTTCAAATTAAACTAGTTTGTGACATCAAAAAGGAGACCCTGGGTTTAATTTACATACAGCCACATTGCCAGTGAAATACAACTCCTATGTATGGGAGAATTTGGTGTGTGTTCATAACAGTGTTCCCCAGAGCCCACTGGTCTCATGTGCTATAGTTGTCCTGAAACAGAGCATTGGAGCCAGTTAGAAGTCAGGTTCTGGAGTCTGGTCCACTCCCACACCACTGAGGGAAAGTTGTGAGTATTGTGAGTATTTTTTTATGGAAAACACTACGTGCTACTTTAATTTGTATGACTGGTGCTATATAAATAAAATTAAATTGACATTCAATAAATGACACAGTATTCAGTTGGACATGACTCACAGCTGAACCCCTTGGCTGTGTTCACAGACCCTGCAAAGGACCCTGAAACACAGCCAGGCCAGAGCACACTGACAGAGGCAAAGAGATTGAAAGAGGGAAAGAAACAAAGGGAGAGTTAATTCAACCTTTTTGTATAATTTTCCCCTTTATAAGAATCTACAGTCAACGTTCACTTGAAATGAGGTGAGATCACGTACAAAAATAAAGAGAAAAATGTGATAGAAATCACAGCATACAGCAAAGCAAAATGAGGAAGAAGGAATGATGGATAGATAGACATGTTATCACCCTAATCAATAACTATTATCCGGGGATGAGGGACCATAACTGGTACCTGATCTATATCCTGGCAGTGGGTGCTGTTCCCATCCATAGCAGGGGTTAGGGTCGCAGCCTACGGTGCAAAGTACACACAGAGAATGGACTGTGAAATCTCCGAACACAGCCTATGCATACGCTGTTTGAGGCTAAAGTGAAGTGTTTCAGATTGGTTGTGTCTGTTGCTGACCATTCCTGCGTTCTTGGTAAGCTGCTGGAGGGGCAGGCCCTGTGTCCATCTCTCCTTGTTCTCAGTCTGTACAGCACAGCAGTTGCAGATAATCACCACAGCGGGAGCTATAGCCTGGGAGCAGGGGGGAGAGAGTAGGGGGGCAGAAGATCATTATTGCAGACAGGATGTCAAAGTGTGTGTATGTGTGCTCTAACCTGTCCATGCAGTGTGTCAGAAATAGACCTCTGGCATTGAAGCTGTGCTGGGACAGTCCGGGGGCGGGGGCGGGGCTGTGCTGGTACAGTCCGGGGCCTGGGGTGTTCTGGGACGGGGCGGGGCGGAGCTGGGCTGGAACAGTCCGGAGCCAGGGGTGGGCTGGGACAGTCCGGGGCTGGGGGTGGGGGTGTGTGTGATGCTGGTCCAGCTGGTGGGCAGAGCTGAGCGCCTATCAGGATGTCTGTCAGCTTCATCTCCTTCTCACTGAGCTCGCTACGTACTGTAACTGCATCACTGTCTCTGCTTTATCATCCAAACAGTCAGACCACCTGTGCAGGCAGGCAGGCAGGCAGGCAGACAGACACACACACACACACAAAGTTAGAATGAGAAAGAAAGAAAGAGAAAGAAAGAAAGAAAGAAAGAAAGAAAGAAAGAAAGAAAGAAAGAAAGAAAGAAAGAAAGAAAGAAAGAAAGAGTGTCACCCTTACGTCTTTGTTGAGTGGCACCCTGAGGACCTGAGGAAGCTGATCAGCTGAGGTAGAGAGACAGGAGAGACACATGGACTGGCTACATAAAAGTGGGAAAGGATACATTGTTGGCACCTAACAGGATAGGGATAACTGGAGACAAAGATAGGAGGCCCATCTGTGGACGACCCGATGATGATGAAGAATAGCACAGCACAGAGAGGTTTCAGTATGTGATAAAGAAAAGAGTGTCCTTTTTTGCATTTTGTTTTATATGACCTTTTATGTGTTGCACTTTGTCTTGATGCTTTTAATGTCTCATGTAAAGCACTTTGAATTGCCTTGTTGCTGAAATGTGCTATACAAATAAACTTGCCTTGCCTTGCCTAGCAATGCCTCAGCATCACACAGTGTGTATTCTAACCCAACAGCTCATGTAGACCTCCCGTAGAGTGTGCACACTGCATCATAATCTGCTAAGTAGTTCTTCACTATGTCCACAACTGAGAAGAGAGACAGAAGTTAAGGTTGGAATATCATCACCTGCTGCATAGAACATATTGTCCATTACTTCTGGGAGAGAGAGGTCATGAGTAGTGTAGTTCAGAGGGTCTTACCTGCTGTAGGGACCAGCTTGTTGACCTCCTCTATCCTGTCAAATTACATCATCACTCCTCCACTGTGGTGAGAACATGGATGTTAGCAGGGATGTCCTCTGTGAGTCTCCCTAATACACAGACACACTTCAAAAGGTGAAGTCAATACAATTTCCAGTTACCTGGTTACAGCATGAAGTGTTGTGGGCAAGATTATCTGCCCATATTCATCCAAAAGCTTGAGCTCATAGGACGGCGCTTCACAGTGCAGATGGACAATGACCTGAAGCATACTGTGAAAGCAACCAAATAGTTTTTCAAGGCAAAGACATGGAATGTTCATCAATGGCCAAGTCAATCACCTGACCTGAATACTATTGAGCATGCATTTCACTTGCTGAACACAAAACTGAAGGGAAACTGCCCAAATAACAAGCAGTACCTGAAGACAGTACCTCTGCCAGGAGAGGCTCCTCAACCACTGACCAGCAATGATCTCTAACATGTCATCCACTATTCCATGTGATCAGCAGTTGTTCCTTTCATCAACCTTGGAATCAGAGAAGGAAGAAATTATTTGTAATTTGTTAAACTACAGATGTTTGTAAGTCATATTTTAATGAGAATGTACTTCCAGCTTGGTAAAATAGTCACATCCCAGAAGCAGAGCCAGACTAAGTAGGTATTTGGGATAACTGGTGTGATGGGCAGACTCATGAGCCAGTAGAGGTGTGTTATGGTAATATATATTCAACAGAGATGAAGAGATGTCACAGTAGGAAGATAACATAGTGACTTGGTGGAAATATAATTATGAAACAGGTTATTTACAACTATAGCCACAAGAGGGAGGTAGAGGGCTTTTTTGTCTCTTGTGACTTGTGCTTTTTCCTGGATTTGTGATTCCCTGCAAACCACTCCAATACCAAAGTCCTCTGGGGTTAGTGGGTATAAAAGGCTATGATTGTGATGATAATTGATCCATTTCACCACCTTGATCCAAGGACCATCCTAGTTCCTGTTCCAGCCTGATAGGTACAGTAGGTGCTAGGTTTACAGTACCTGTGCCAGCCTGGTAGGTAGGTGCTAGGTTTACCTGTGCTAGCCTGGTAGGTAGGTGCTAGGTTTACCTGTGCTAGCCTGGTAGGTAGGTGCTAGGTTTACATGTGCTAGCCTGGTAGATAGGTGCTAGGTTTACCTGTGCTAGCCTGGTAGGTAGGTGGTAGGTTTACCTGTGCTAGCCTGGTAGGTAGGTGGTAGGTTTACCTGTGCTAGCCTGGTAGGTAGGTGGTAGGTTTACCTGTGCTAGCCTGGTAGGTAGGTGATAGGTTTACCTGTGCTAGCCTGGTAGGTAGGTGGTAGGTTTACCTGTGCTAGCCTGGTAGGTAGGTGCTAGGTTTACCTGTGCTAGCCTGGTAGGTAGGTAGTAGGTTTATCTGTGCTAGCCTGGTAGGTAGGTGCTAGGTTTACCTGTGCTAGCCTGGTAGGTAGGTGATAGGTTTACCTGTGCTAGCCTGGTAGGTAGGTGATAGGTTTACCTGTGCTAGCCTGGTAGGTAGGTGCTAGGTTTACCTGTGCTAGCCTGGTAGGTAGGTGGTAGGTTTACCTGTGCTAGCCTGGTAGGTAGGTAGTAGATTTACCTGTGCTAGCCTGGTAGGTAGGTGGTAGGTTTACCTGTGCTAGCCTGGTAGGTAGGTGGTAGGTTTACCTGTGCTAGCCTGGTAGGTAGGTGGTAGGTTTACCTGTGCTAGCCTGGTAGGTAGGTGGTAGGTTTACCTGTGCTAGCCTGGTAGGTAGGTGATAGGTTTACCTGTGCTAGCCTGGTAGGTAGGTGGTAGGTTTACCTGTGCTAGCCTGGTAGGTAGGTGGTAGGTTTACCTGTGCTAGCCTGGTAGGTAGGTGATAGGTGGTGCCCGCTGCTGTCAGGCAGCCTGGTCTGATGTGGTGGTTGAAGTTACCAGCTGACCAGAGTTGTAGCAGAGTGACAGGGTTGTTGGTGTCACTGTTGTAGCTGTGATGACTGACGCTGAGAATGGACACACACACACACACACACACACACACACACACACACACACACACATGACACAGCTAACTGATAATTCATGCACTCTGCAGGGTTAGGGCTAGATAATGTAAGATGGCATAAAATAATACATGTTTATTTTTAAATAGATGGAAAGCTGCAGCCCATGCCTCCTACCTTTGCAAGTCTACAACTTTGTTTGAGCCAAGACGTGATGGTAGTCAAAAAGTTACAGCTTGTACTGTACTTGGGATTCATAGACGTAAGTATGCAATGCTGTATCTTTGTACAACCTAAAATAACTAAAGGTGTGCAAATCTTTTTTTGCAACTACAACTCTCAATATTTAATTTAATTTCAAACCTTTATTTAAACTCGTAGGGCAATTGAGGTTTCCCTCATTTCCAATGCCGACGAGCTCACAAGCAACAGATATATAACTACAACTTTCCCCCACCCCATCCTGTTAGAGACGCTTTAGATTTAGAATAGAATAGACAAGTTTAATTGCCATATAACCAGTACAGGTACAGATACATTGTAATTCTTGTCATCGCTTGTCCTTACAGTAGCTTATCAGCATTAATCAGTTCCTCATTCCAGTCCTAAGGTATGTAGCTAGACATAAGGTTCCCAAACTGGCACTTTACTATGGTGTAGCAGTCTGTCAATTTATAGGATAGGCTACAGACCATTCCGTCATTCATTTATTCCAATCCTGAATTAGTCTACACAGAGAAGTGACTACTGGCCAAAAGTCGGGGGTAATGTAAAAGGATGTAGGCCTGAATATAAGACTGAATTGGCACAAGGGTAACTGGATGATCCCCAAGCCTGCATGGGTCTTTATGAAGGTATTCAGGGTGGTTATAGGTATATGCAGATTGCAGAACAAAGCATGCTGTTTTTCTGCATAGTGTTCTAGCCCCAGACCCATTCATTTGAATTAGCGAATTAGCCATCTGTGTGTCCACTGTGTCTGCCTGTATTCGGCTGGGATCAACAGAGCTCTCCTTCACCCCCTGTGCCGCTATGCAGGGTCGTCTGCCAGACGTGTTCCTCCTCTTGAACAGATTCAAGGCGTGCTGAGCACCAGATGGTTTGTCTGTAGGCTGAAAAACAAGCAGACCCATCTCTTTATGCTGAGCCATGCTAACCCGAACCTCACACCCTAATGCATAAAGCCATCTGAAACAAGCCATCACATGGCAAAAATGACACACAGTGGGCAAGTACGTCTCTGACTCCAGGACCATCAGCACAGACTCAACAGATAAAGACAAAGCCAGACTGCAGAGGATCATCCGAAAGGTTGATCGGTTGTAAACTTTCATCCATCCAGGACCTGCACGCCTCCGGGGCCCTAAAACAGGCCAGAAAGATTGTGTCCGAAACCTCCCATCCTGGTCTCTTTGAGCCACTCGCCTCTGGCAGCAGACTGCAGTCCATCGGGACCGGAACCACGTTCCACAAAAACAGCTTCTTTCCCACGACCATCAGACTCATTAATAAGGCTTGTGTCTAGCATTGACTTTGTGCCATCTTTTATAGTCATGGTGTGGCCGGATTCTATAAATAGTTTAGTCTTATGCCCTTATACACTCTGTGCATTAGTGTTTGCACCTGGTCTTCTCTCTATACCTAGAGTCTGACCATATGTGTCCTGTCACTGGGAATAGCTTAAGAACAGACAAAACTGGACTACAGTCAGCAGAAAACCTCTTATCATTTAACTAACAATTACCTGTCAGAATATTTGGGGAACCAGTCAATTAACCAGTCTATTTATTGCACTGTTTTCGTTTTTCCAGACGTTTTTTCTGCAGCTGATTAATGGTCTTCATGTTGACCTGACGGGATGAATTCGGCAGTGTTGACATCCATAATGGCGGAAACGCTACATGAGCACCCTCTTCAGGCGGGTGTCAAAAATTAACCTAAGTGTCGCCTCTTGGCATTCCATACTCTTTGCTTGTATAACAAGTTAATGGCCCAACGTAATGTTGCGCAATGTTATTATGTAGCCTAGCGTGCAGCTCCACCAGGAAGAGTCTCATTGCCGCCAGCCGAGCTCAATGGTCACTACGACTCGCCTCCGTTTGATCTGGCGTCATTTCTCCCATATCAGAATGGGAGACATGTCTTCCAAAACTCAGCTGCCGACTCCTGAAACCGCTCTCCCCGGAAGAAGAGAGAGTTTGAAAGTATCAGGTAGGGCTATGAGACATCTTTGTCAGCCTCTGTTGTATCGACAGCATGTCGCATTTGGCTAAAGCGTTATCTATTCGCGACCAGGCAGCATGACCAAGCAGTGTACTCTGGTTCATATACCAGTGCTCAGTATATGGACAATATGGAATTTGCCAAAATGCATATTGACCAGCCACAAAGCTTCTGGGAGAATTTCCTTTGGACAGATGAGACAAAACTGGAGCTTTTAGGCAAGTCACATCATCTCTGTGTTCACAGATGCAAAAATGAAGCATACAAAGAAAAGAACACTGTACCTACTGTGTAACATGGAGGAGACTTGGTTATGTTCTGGGGATGCTTTGCTGTATCTAGCACAGGGTGTCTTAAATCTGTGCAGGAGGGTACAATGTAATCTCAAAACTAACAAGGCATTCTGGAGCGTGATGTGCTGGGTTAGGGTTGGGTTGGGTTAGGGTTGGGTTGGGTTAGGGTTGGGTTAGGGTTAGGGTTGGGTTGGGTTGGGTTAGGGTTGGGTTAGGGTTGGGTTAGGGTTGGGCCCAGTGTCAGAAAGCTTGGTCTCAGTCGCAGGTCATGGGTCCTCCAACAGGATAATGACCAAAAACACAGCTAAAAACGGCATGTAGAGCATGGGATGGGTCAGCCAATATACCCTGGGGAGGGTTAGTGAGGGTCCAGCTGGTCTCTCCTGTGGGGAGGGTTAGTTAGGGTCCAGCTGGTCTCTCCTGTGGGGAGGGTTAGTTAGGGTCCAGCTGGTCTCTCCTGTGGGGAGGGTTAGTGAGGGTCCAGCTGGTCTCTCCTGTGGGGAGGGTTAGTGAGGGTCCAGCTGGTCTCTCCTGTGGGGAGGGTTAGTTAGGGTCCAGCTGGTCTCTCCTGTGGGGAGGGTTAGTGAGGGTCCAGCTGGTCTCTCCTGTGGGGAGGGTTAGTGAGGGTCCAGCTGGTCTCTCCTGTGGGGAGGGTTAGTGAGGGTCCAGCTGGTCTCTCCTGTGGGGAGGGTTAGTGAGGGTCCAGCTGGTCTCTCCTGTGGGGAGGGTTAGTGAGGGTCCAGCTGGTCTCTCCTGTGGGGAGGGTTAGTGAGGGTCCAGCTGGTCTCTCCTGTGGGGAGGGTTAGTGAGGGTCCAGCTGGTCTCTCCTGTGGGGAGGGTTAGTTAGGGTCCAGCTGGTCTCTCCTGTGGGGAGGGTTAGTTAGGGTCCAGCTGGTCTCTCCTGTGGGGAGGGTTAGTGAGGGTCCAGCTGGTCCCTCCTGTGGGGAGGGTTAGTTAGGGTCCAGCTGGTCTCTCCTGTGGGGAGGGTTAGTTAGGGTCCAGCTGGTCTCTCCTGTGGGGAGGGTTAGTTAGGGTCCAGCTGGTCTCTCCTGTGGGGAGGGTTAGTTAGGGTCCAGCTGGTCTCTCCTGTGGGGAGGGTTAGTGAGGGTCCAGCTGGTCTCTCCTGTGGGGAGGGTTAGTGAGGGTCCAGCTGGTCTCTCCTGTGGGGAGGGTTAGTTAGGGTCCAGCTGGTCTCTCCTGTGGGGAGGGTTAGTTAGGGTCCAGCTGGTCTCTCCTGTGGGGAGGGTTAGTTAGGGTCCAGCTGGTCTCTCCTGTGGGGAGGGTTAGTGAGGGTCCAGCTGGTCTCTCCTGTGGGGAGGGTTAGTGAGGGTCCAGCTGGTCTCTCCTGTGGGGAGGGTTAGTGAGGGTCCAGCTGGTCTCTCCTGTGGGGAGGGTTAGTGAGGGTCCAGCTGGTCTCTCCTGTGGGGAGGGTTAGTGAGGGTCCAGCTGGTCTCTCCTGTGGGGAGGGTTAGTGAGGGTCCAGCTGGTCTCTCCTGTGGGGAGGGTTAGTGAGGGTCCAGCTGGTCTCTCCTGTGGGGAGGGTTAGTGAGGGTCCAGCTGGTCTCTCCTGTGGGGAGGGTTAGTGAGGGTCCAGCTGGTCTCTCCTGTGGGGAGGGTTAGTGAGGGTCCAGCTGGTCTCTCCTGTGGGGAGGGTTAGTTAGGGTCCAGCTGGTCTCTCCTGTGGGGAGGGTTAGTTAGGGTCCAGCTGGTCTCTCCTGTGGGGAGGGTTAGTGAGGGTCCAGCTGGTCTCTCCTGTGGGGAGGGTTAGTTAGGGTCCAGCTGGTCTCTCCTGTGGGGAGGGTTAGTGAGGGTCCAGCTGGTCTCTCCTGTGGGGAGGGTTAGTGAGGGTCCAGCTGGTCTCTCCTGTGGGGAGGGTTAGTGAGGGTCCAGCTGGTCTCTCCTGTGGGGAGGGTTAGTTAGGGTCCAGCTGGTCTCTCCTGTGGGGAGGGTTAGTTAGGGTCCAGCTGGTCTCTCCTGTGGGGAGGGTTAGTGAGGGTCCAGCTAGTCTCTCCTGTGGGGAGGGTTAGTTAGGGTCCAGCTGGTCTCTCCTGTGGGGAGGGTTAGTTAGGGTCCAGCTGGTCTCTCCTGTGGGGAGGGTTAGTTAGGGTCCAGCTGGTCTCTCCTGTGGGGAGGGTTAGTTAGGGTCCAGCTGGTCCCTCCTGTGGGGAGGGTTAGTTAGGGTCCAGATGGTCTCTCCTGTGGGGAGGGTTAGTGAGGGTCCAGATGGTCTCTCCTGTGGGGAGGGTTAGTTAGGGTCCAGCTGGTCTCTCCTGTGGGGAGGGTTAGTGAGGGTCCAGCTGGTCTCTCCTGTGGGGAGGGTTAGTTAGGGTCCAGCTGGTCTCTCCTGTGGGGAGGGTTAGTGAGGGTCCAGATGGTCTCTCCTGTGGGGAGGGTTAGTTAGGGTCCAGCTGGTCTCTCCTGTGGGGAGGGTTAGTTAGGGTCCAGCTGGTCTCTCCTGTGGGGAGGGTTAGTTAGGGTCCAGCTGGTCTCTCCTGTGGGGAGGGTTAGTTAGGGTCCAGCTGGTCTCTCCTGTGGGGAGGGTTAGTGAGGGTCCAGCTGGTCTCTCCTGTGGGGAGGGTTAGTGAGGGTCCAGCTGGTCTCTCCTGTGGGGAGGGTTAGTTAGGGTCCAGCTGGTCTCTCCTGTGGGGAGGGTTAGTGAGGGTCCAGCTGGTCTCTCCTGTGGGGAGGGTTAGTGAGGGTCCAGCTGGTCTCTCCTGTGGGGAGGGTTAGTGAGGGTCCAGCTGGTCTCTCCTGTGGGGAGGGTTAGTGAGGGTCCAGCTGGTCTCTCCTGTGGGGAGGGTTAGTGAGGGTCCAGCTGGTCTCTCCTGTGGGGAGGGTTAGTGAGGGTCCAGCTGGTCTCTCCTGTGGGGAGGGTTAGTTAGGGTCCAGCTGGTCTCTCCTGTGGGGAGGGTTAGTGAGGGTCCAGCTGGTCTCTCCTGTGGGGAGGGTTAGTGAGGGTCCAGCTGGTCTCTCCTGTGGGGAGGGTTAGTGAGGGTCCAGCTGGTCTCTCCTGTGGGGAGGGTTAGTGAGGGTCCAGCTGGTCTCTCCTGTGGGGAGGGTTAGTGAGGGTCCAGCTGGTCTCTCCTGTGGGGAGGGTTAGTGAGGGTCCAGCTGGTCTCTCCTGTGGGGAGGGTTAGTGAGGGTCCAGCTGGTCTCTCCTGTGGGGAGGGTTAGTGAGGGTCCAGCTGGTCTCTCCTGTGGGGAGGGTTAGTTAGGGTCCAGCTGGTCTCTCCTGTGGGGAGGGTTAGTTAGGGTCCAGCTGGTCTCTCCTGTGGGGAGGGTTAGTGAGGGTCCAGCTGGTCTCTCCTGTGGGGAGGGTTAGTGAGGGTCCAGCTGGTCTCTCCTGTGGGGAGGGTTAGTGAGGGTCCAGCTGGTCTCTCCTGTGGGGAGGGTTAGTGAGGGTCCAGCTGGTCTCTCCTGTGGGGAGGGTTAGTGAGGGTCCAGCTGGTCTCTCCTGTGGGGAGGGTTAGTTAGGGTCCAGCTGGTCTCTCCTGTGGGGAGGGTTAGTTAGGGTCCAGCTGGTCTCTCCTGTGGGGAGGGTTAGTGAGGGTCCAGCTAGTCTCTCCTGTGGGGAGGGTTAGTTAGGGTCCAGCTGGTCCCTCCTGTGGGGAGGGTTAGTTAGGGTCCAGCTGGTCCCTCCTGTGGGGAGGGTTAGTTAGGGTCCAGATGGTCTCTCCTGTGGGGAGGGTTAGTGAGGGTCCAGATGGTCTCTCCTGTGGGGAGGGTTAGTTAGGGTCCAGCTGGTCTCTCCTGTGGGGAGGGTTAGTGAGGGTCCAGCTGGTCTCTCCTGTGGGGAGGGTTAGTTAGGGTCCAGCTGGTCTCTCCTGTGGGGAGGGTTAGTGAGGGTCCAGATGGTCTCTCCTGTGGGGAGGGTTAGTTAGGGTCCAGCTGGTCTCTCCTGTGGGGAGGGTTAGTTAGGGTCCAGCTGGTCTCTCCTGTGGGGAGGGTTAGTTAGGGTCCAGCTGGTCTCTCCTGTGGGGAGGGTTAGTTAGGGTCCAGCTGGTCTCTCCTGTGGGGAGGGTTAGTGAGGGTCCAGCTGGTCTCTCCTGTGGGGAGGGTTAGTGAGGGTCCAGCTGGTCTCTCCTGTGGGGAGGGTTAGTTAGGGTCCAGCTGGTCTCTCCTGTGGGGAGGGTTAGTGAGGGTCCAGCTGGTCTCTCCTGTGGGGAGGGTTAGTGAGGGTCCAGCTGGTCTCTCCTGTGGGGAGGGTTAGTGAGGGTCCAGCTGGTCTCTCCTGTGGGGAGGGTTAGTGAGGGTCCAGCTGGTCTCTCCTGTGGGGAGGGTTAGTGAGGGTCCAGCTGGTCTCTCCTGTGGGGAGGGTTAGTGAGGGTCCAGCTGGTCTCTCCTGTGGGGAGGGTTAGTTAGGGTCCAGCTGGTCTCTCCTGTGGGGAGGGTTAGTGAGGGTCCAGCTGGTCTCTCCTGTGGGGAGGGTTAGTGAGGGTCCAGCTGGTCTCTCCTGTGGGGAGGGTTAGTGAGGGTCCAGCTGGTCTCTCCTGTGGGGAGGGTTAGTGAGGGTCCAGCTGGTCTCTCCTGTGGGGAGGGTTAGTGAGGGTCCAGCTGGTCTCTCCTGTGGGGAGGGTTAGTGAGGGTCCAGCTGGTCTCTCCTGTGGGGAGGGTTAGTGAGGGTCCAGCTGGTCTCTCCTGTGGGGAGGGTTAGTGAGGGTCCAGCTGGTCTCTCCTGTGGGGAGGGTTAGTTAGGGTCCAGCTGGTCTCTCCTGTGGGGAGGGTTAGTTAGGGTCCAGCTGGTCTCTCCTGTGGGGAGGGTTAGTGAGGGTCCAGCTGGTCTCTCCTGTGGGGAGGGTTAGTGAGGGTCCAGCTGGTCTCTCCTGTGGGGAGGGTTAGTGAGGGTCCAGCTGGTCTCTCCTGTGGGGAGGGTTAGTGAGGGTCCAGCTGGTCTCTCCTGTGGGGAGGGTTAGTGAGGGTCCAGCTGGTCTCTCCTGTGGGGAGGGTTAGTGAGGGTCCAGCTGGTCTCTCCTGTGGGGAGGGTTAGTTAGGGTCCAGCTGGTCTCTCCTGTGGGGAGGGTTAGTGAGGGTCCAGCTGGTCTCTCCTGTGGGGAGGGTTAGTGAGGGTCCAGCTGGTCTCTCCTGTGGGGAGGGTTAGTGAGGGTCCAGCTGGTCTCTCCTGTGGGGAGGGTTAGTGAGGGTCCAGCTGGTCTCTCCTGTGGGGAGGGTTAGTTAGGGTCCAGCTGGTCTCTCCTGTGGGGAGGGTTAGTTAGGGTCCAGCTGGTCTCTCCTGTGGGGAGGGTTAGTTAGGGTCCAGCTGGTCTCTCCTGTGGGGAGGGTTAGTTAGGGTCCAGCTGGTCTCTCCTGTGGGGAGGGTTAGTTAGGGTCCAGCTGGTCTCTCCTGTGGGGAGGGTTAGTGAGGGTCCAGCTGGTCTCTCCTGTGGGGAGGGTTAGTGAGGGTCCAGCTGGTCTCTCCTGTGGGGAGGGTTAGTTAGGGTCCAGCTGGTCTCTCCTGTGGGGAGGGTTAGTTAGGGTCCAGCTGGTCTCTCCTGTGGGGAGGGTTAGTTAGGGTCCAGCTGGTCTCTCCTGTGGGGAGGGTTAGTTAGGGTCCAGCTGGTCTCTCCTGTGGGGAGGGTTAGTTAGGGTCCAGCTGGTCTCTCCTGTGGGGAGGGTTAGTGAGGGTCCAGCTGGTCTCTCCTGTGGGGAGGGTTAGTTAGGGTCCAGCTGGTCTCTCCTGTGGGGAGGGTTAGTTAGGGTCCAGCTGGTCTCTCCTGTGGGGAGGGTTAGTTAGGGTCCAGCTGGTCTCTCCTGTGGGGAGGGTTAGTTAGGGTCCAGCTGGTCTCTCCTGTGGGGAGGGTTAGTTAGGGTCCAGCTGGTCTCTCCTGTGGGGAGGGTTAGTTAGGGTCCAGCTGGTCTCTCCTGTGGGGAGGGTTAGTTAGGGTCCAGCTGGTCTCTCCTGTGGCGTCCCACAGGGTTCCATCCTGGGTCTCATTCTGTTCTCTATTCACATGGTTCTTCTTGGTACAAATAATTTACTAGAAAGGGTGTTCGGAGAGCACAGACCCCCAACCATGAATGCATGGGTGCCTCTGTACAGGCTACACATGCGTGCAAGCAGGGTTAGTTATGTTTGGATTGCTGCATTTGTTTGGTTGAGAGCTTTATGCCAGTCAAACCCCTGTGTCTCTGTGACCTTCCTATGTCAAGATATGGCAATTTCAATCCCCCCCATTGACAATGAATGGAGGGAATTTTTCACTCCTGAGCCTAACACTGGGTTCAGACTGGATGTGAAAACTCTGCGAAGACTCAATTCTCACATGAGAAGGAGGCTGCTGTATTTCTACACACCAGTCACTAAGGGATTCTGTTCCTCTGCACTTTATTCACACACATTTGCTTGCGGCTCTCTTTGTGTTGGGGTCCATCTGTGCTGTACAGGTTTGTGTAAGTGCATAAGAATAACCTGTGCTGGGTTAGGGTTAGGGTTAGGGTCATTAACAGCCCTTTTCTCTCCCCCTGTGTGTCTTAGCCAAGCATGATGTCAACAGCAACAGGACTTTGCCACCGTTCCCAGAAGGAGTGCAGATGGCCATATTTGGTGAGTGTGTGTGTGGGGCGGGGGGGGGCAGTGTGGAGGGAGTTAAGGGAAGATGGGCAGGGGAGGTGGAGAGGTAGAGGTGAGCGATGGAGAGATTGTGAGAAGGAAGAGAAGATACAGGAGGGGATGGCAGGGAAGAGAGGGACACAAACTCTTTGAACCACTCCCCTCTGGCAGGAGGCTGCGGTCCATCAGGGCCAGAACCCTAACCCTAACCCTTAACCCTAACCTTCTTCCCAACTGCAACCGGCCTCATCAGCAAGGCCCGTGTGCCCATTATTTTATACATTACTTTTGATTGTATTGTACAGTGCCTCTGGAAAGTATTCATATCCCTTCACTTTTTTCACATTTTGTCATTACATTTACAGCTTTATTCCAAAATTGATGACTTTTTTTTTCTCTCAAAATTCTACACATAATACCCCATAATGACAAAGTGAAAAATGTTTTTTAGACATTTTTGCAAATTTATTACATACTGTACTGTATGTATTCACACTCTTTACTCAATACTTTGTTGAAACACCTTTGGCAGCAATTACAGCCTCAAGTCTTCTTGAGTATGATGCTACAAACTTGGCACACCTATTTTTGGTCTTCTTTGCAGATCCTCTCAAGCTCCATCAGGTTTGATGGGGAGAGTCGGTGCACAGCCATTTTCAGATCCCTCCAGAGATGTTAAATTGGGTTCAAGTCTGGACTCTGGCTGGGCCACTCAAGGACATTCACAGATTTGTCCTGAAGCCACTCCTTTGTTCTCTTGGCTCTGTGCTTATCGTTGTCCTGTTGGAAGGTGAACCTTCACCCCAGTCTGAGGTCCAGAGCGCTCTGAAGCAAGTTTTCATCAAGGATCTCTCTGTATATTGCTGCATTCATCTTTCTCTCGATCCTGACTGGTCTCCCAGTTCCTGCCACTGAAAAACATCCCCACAGCATGATGCTACCACCAGCATGCTTCACTGTAGGGATGGTGTTATCCAGGTAATGATACCAGCATGCTTCACTGTAGGGATGGTGTTATCCAGGTAATGATACCAGCATGCTTCACTGTAGGGATGGTGTTATCCAGGTAATGATACCAGCATGCTTCACTGTAGGGATGGTGTTAGCCAGGTAATGATACCAGCATGCTTCACTGTAGGGATGGTGTTATCCAGGTAATGATACCAGCATGCTTCACTGTAGGGATGGTGATAGCCAGGTAATGAGTAGTGCCTGGTTTCCTCCAGACATGATACTTGATTCTCTGTTCACATGTCTCAATCAGTCATCCATTGATCATCTTCAACTTGTCCAAAATGCAGCTGCCAGATTACTTACCAGGTCAAAAAAGTCTTGTCACATGACACCCATACTCGCCGCCCTGCACTGGCTACCTGTCTCTTTTAGAATACAGTTCAAGGTGTTGCTCTTCACCTTCAAAGCCATCCAGGGACTAGCCCCCAGCTACATCTGTGACCTCATCCCCCACCACACCTCCAGCCGGATCTTGAGATCATCTGACCAGGGGCTCCTGACAGTGCCTCGGACGCGGCTAAAGACAAAGGGGGATGGGACCTTTGGGGTTGTGGCTCCTAGACTGTGGAACGCGCTCCCACAGGATCTGAGAGCTGCTGCGTCTGTGGACAGTTTTAAAGGGCAGCTAAAGACGCACCTCTACAGACAAGCCTTCGAGTGCTAGGCCGTCTCTATCTGCCACACTCTCTCATTTCAGCTTGCCTGTTTTCCCCTGACACTGACCTCTTTTATGTCACAATGTTTATACAATCCTGTCTCGGAGGTCTACAGACAATTCCTTTGACTTCATGGTTTCATGTCCAATCACTTGAATTGATCACAGGTGGACTCTTGAATTGATCACAGGTGGACTCTTGAATTGATCACAGGTGGACTCTTGAATTGATCACAGGTGGACTCTTGAATTGATCACAGGTGGACTCTTGAATTGATCACAGGTGGACTCCAATCAAGCTGTAGAAACATCTCAAGGATGATCAGGGGAAATAGGATGCCACTAAGCTCATTTTTGAGTGTTTTGAGACTTTTGGGGGGGAAGTAATGTAATCCATTTTTAATAAGGTTGTAATGTGGAAAAAGTGAAGGGATATGAATACTTTTCAGATGCACTGTATATAGGATTGTATTGCACAAGGCAGGAGCACACTAGGAGTTAGATAAGGAAGGGAGGAGCAGATGGAGGTTAGGGGTAGGGAAGGATGAGGGGATGTGGGGGAGGATGGAGGTTAGGGGTAGGGAAGGATGAGGGGATGTGGGGGAGGATGGAGGGTAGGGGTAGGGAAGGATGAGGGGATGTGGGGGAGAATGGAGGTTAGGGGTAGGGAAGGATGAGGGGATGTGGGGGAGGATGGAGGTTAGGGGTAGGGAAGGATGAGGGGATGTGATGGAGGTTAGGGGTAGGGAAGGATGAGGGGATGTGAGGGAGGATGGAGGGTAGGGGTAGGGAAGGATGAGGGGATGTGGGGGAGGATGGAGGGTAGGGGTAGGGAAGGATGAGGGGATGTGATGGAGGTTAGGGGTAGGGAAGGATGAGGGGATGTGGGGGAGGATGGAGGTTGGGGGTAGGGAAGGATGAGGGGAGGATGGAGGGTAGGGGTAGGGAAGGATGAGGGGATGTGAGGGAGGATGGAGGTTAGGGGTAGGGAAGGATGAGGGGATGTGGGGGAGGATGGAGGTTAGGGGTAGGGAAGGATGAGGGGATGTGGGGGAGGATGGAGGTTAGGGGTAGGGAAGGATGAGGGGATGTGGGGGAGGATGGAGGTTAGGGGTAGGGAAGGATGAGGGGATGTGGGGGAGGGTAGGGGTAGGGAAGGATGAGGGGATGTGGGGGAGGATGGAGGTTAGGGGTAGGGAAGGATGAGGGGATGTGGGGGAGGATGGAGGTTAGGGGTAGGGAAGGATGAGGGGATGTGAGGGAGGATGGAGGTTAGGGGTAGGGAAGGATGAGGGGATGTGGGGGAGGATGGAGGGTAGGGGTAGGGAAGGATGAGGGGATGTGGGGGAGGATGGAGGTTAGGGGTAGGGAAGGATGAGGGGATGTGAGGGAGGATGGAGGTTAGGGGTAGGGAAGGATGAGGGGATGTGAGGGAGGATGGAGGTTAGGGGTAGGGAAGGATGAGGGGATGTGAGGGAGGATGGAGGTTAGGGGTAGGGAAGGATGAGGGGATGTGATGGAGGTTAGGGGTAGGGAAGGATGAGGGGATGTGGGGGAGGATGGAGGGTAGGGAAGGATGAGGGGATGTGATGGAGGTTAGGGGTAGGGAAGGATGAGGGGATGTGGGGGAGGATGGAGGTTAGGGGTAGGGAAGGATGAGGGGATGTGAGGGAGGATGGAGGTTAGGGGTAGGGAAGGATGAGGGGATGTGGGGGAGGATGGAGGGTAGGGGTAGGGAAGGATGAGGGGATGTGGGGGAGGATGGAGGTTAGGGGTAGGGAAGGATGAGGGGATGTGGGGGAGGATGGAGGTTAGGGGTAGGGAAGGATGAGGGGATGTGAGGGAGGATGGAGGTTAGGGGTAGGGAAGGATGAGGGGATGTGAGGGAGGATGGAGGTTGGGGGTAGGGAAGGATGAGGGGATGTGATGGAGGTTAGGGTTAGGGAAGGATGAGGGGATGTGAGGGAGGATGGAGGTTAGGGTTAGGGAAGGATGAGGGGATGTGAGGGAGGATGGAGGTTAGGGGTAGGGAAGGATGAGGGGATGTGAGGGAGGATGGAGGTTGGGGGTAGGGAAGGATGAGGGGATGTGGGGGAGGATGGAGGGTAGGGGTAGGGAAGGATGAGGGGATGTGAGGGAGGATGGAGGTTAGGGGTAGGGAAGGATGAGGGGATGTGGGGGAGGATGGAGGTTAGGGGTAGGGAAGGATGAGGGGATGTGAGGGAGGATGGAGGGTAGGGAAGGATGAGGGGATGTGGGGGAGAATGGAGGGTAGGGGTAGGGAAGGATGAGGGGATGTGAGGGAGGATGGAGGTTGGGGGTAGGGAAGGATGAGGGGATGTGGGGGAGGATGGAGGTTAGGGGTAGGGAAGGATGTGGGGGAGGATGGAGGTTAGGGGTAGGGAAGGATGAGGGGATGTGAGGGAGGATGGAGGTTAGGGGTAGGGAAGGATGAGGGGATGTGAGGGAGGATGGAGGGTAGGGGTAGGGAAGGATGAGGGGATGTGAGGGAGGATGGAGGGTAGGGGGAGGGAAGGATGAGGGGATGTGGGGGAGAATGGAGGTTAGGGGTAGGGAAGGATGAGGGGATGTGGGGGAGGATGGAGGTTAGGGGTAGGGAAGGATGAGGGGATGTGGGGGAGGATGGTTAGGGGTAGGGAAGGATGAGGGGATGTGGGGGAGGATGGAGGTTGGGGGTAGGGAAGGATGAGGGGATGTGGGGGAGGATGGAGGTTAGGGGTAGGGAAGGATGAGGGGATGTGGGGGAGAATGGAGGTTAGGGGTAGGGAAGGATGAGGGGATGTGGGGGAGGATGGAGGGTAGGGGTAGGGAAGGATGAGGGGATGTGGGGGAGGATAGAGAGATGAGGAGGATGGGGTGTGGAGGAGGATGGAGAGATGAGGATGGAGAGATGTTGAGGAGGATAGAGAGATGAGGATGGGGTGTGGAGGTGGATGGAGAGATGAGGAGGAGGATGGAGAGATGAGGATGGAAGGATGAGGAGGAGGAAGGAGAGATGAGGTGGATGGGGGATGTGGAGGAGGATGGAGGAATGTGGAGGAGGATGGGGGTGTGGAGGAGGATGGAGAGATGAGGAGGATGGGGTGTGGAGGTGGATGGAGAGATGAGGAGGAGGATGGAGAGATGAGGAGGATGGAGAGATGAGGAGGAGGAGGATGGAGGGATGAGGAGGAGGATGGAGAGATGAGGAGGAGGATGTGGGGGAGGATGGAGGAATGTGGAGGAGGATGGGGGTGTGGAGGAGGATGGAGAGATGAGGATGGAAGGATGTGGAGGAGGATGGAGGAATGTGGAGGAGGATGGGGGTGTGGAGGAGGATGGAGAGATGAGGAGGATGGAGAGATGAGGAGGAGGATGGAGAGATGAGGAGGAGGATGGAGAGATGAGGAGGAGGATGGAGGGATGAGGAGGAGGATGGAGAGATGAGGAGGAGGATGGAGAGATGAGGAGGATGGAGGGATGAGGAGGAGGATGGAGAGATGAGGAGGAGGATGTGGGGGAGGATGGAGGAATGTGGAGGAGGATGGAGGAATGTGGAGGAGGATGGAGAGATGAGGAGGAGGATGGAGAGATGAGGAGGAGGATGGAGAGATGAGGAGGAGGATGTGGGGGAGGATGGAGGAATGTGGAGGAGGATGGAGGAATGTGGAGGAGGATGGGGGTGTGGAGGAGGATGGAGAGATGAGGAGGAGGATGGAGAGATGAGGAGGAGGATGGAGGGATGAGGAGGAGGATGGAGGGATGAGGAGGAGGATGGAGAGATGAGGAGGAGGATGTGGGGGAGGCTTCATCCATCCACTGCTTCCACCTGTCCATGTCTGTGACCGTTGTGTCCTGTGTTCCAGGGATGGGCTGTTTCTGGGGGGCAGAGAGGAGGTTCTGGAGGCAGATGGGGGTGTACTCCACCCAGGTGGGCTACTCTGGAGGCCTCACCCCCAACCCCTCATACGAGGAGGTCTGCACAGGTAGGACTCACCTCTGACCTCTGCTGTACCTCACGCTGAGACATTCACATACAGTACTTGATGTCTGGACAGAGCATGCAGTGTTATCCAGAGGTCCCTAACCCTAACCCTAACCCCAGTGTTATCCAGAGGTCCCTAACCCTAACCCTAACCCCAGTGTTATCCAGAGGTCCCTAACCCTAACCCTAACCCCAGTGTTATCCAGAGGCCCCTAACCCTAACCCTAACCCCAGTGTTATCCAGAGGCCCCAGACATGAAACTAGTTTCTATAGAGGTAGCTGGTATTTCTATAAAGACATTTTTATTTTATGTTATTTTATTTGTTAATAACCTGTCTCTCTCTCTTGCTCTAGCTGGTGTTAATGACCTGTCTCTCTCAGCTCTAGCTGGTGTTAATGACCTGTCTCTCTCAGCTCTGCTGGTGTTAACGACCTGTCTCTCTCAGCTCTGCTAGTGTTAATGACCTGTCTCTCTCTCTTGCTCTAGCTGGTGTTAATGACCTGTCTCTCTCAGCTCTAGCTGGTGTTAATGACCTGTCTCTCTCAGCTCTAGCTGGTGTTAATAACCTGTCTCTCTCAGCTCTAGCTGGTGTTAATAACCTGTCTCTCTCTCTTGCTCTAGCTGGTGTTAATAACCTGTCTCTCTCTCTTGCTCTAGCTGGTGTTAATGACCTGTCTCTCTCAGCTCTGCTGGTGTTAATGACCTGTCTCTCTCAGCTCTAGCTGGTGTTAATGACCTGTCTCTCTCAGCTCTAGCTGGTGTTAATGACCTGTCTCTCTCAGCTCTAGCTGGTGTTAATGACCTGTCTCTCTCAGCTCTGCTGGTGTTAATGACCTGTCTCTCTCAGCTCTGCTGGTGTTAATAACCTGTCTCTCTGAGCTCTGCTAGTGTTAATGACCTGTCTCTCTCAGCTCTGCTGGTGTTAATGACTTGTCTCTCTCAGCTCTGCTGGTGTTAATGACCTGTCTCTCTCAGCTCTGCTGGTGTTAATAACCTGTCTCTCTGAGCTCTGCTAGTGTTAATGACCTGTCTCTCTCAGCTCTGCTGGTGTTAATGACTTGTCTCTCTCAGCTCTGCTGGTGTTAATGACC
>NC_140239.1:32659289-32696789 GCF_949987555.1 Borostomias antarcticus | reverse complement strand
CTCTCCTCTTTCCTCTGTCTCCCACACATCTCTCTCTCCTCTCTCACACCTCTCTCTCCTCTCTCTCACCTCTCTCTCTCCTCTCTCTCACATCTCTCTCTCCTCTCTCACACCTCTCTCTCCTCTCTCACACATCTCTCTCTCCTCTCTCTCACATCTCTCTCTCCTCTCTCACATCTCTCTCTCCTCTCTCACACCTCTCTCTCCTCTCTCACACATCTCTCTCTCCTCTCTCTCACATCTCTCTCTCCTCTCTCACATCTCTCTCTCCTCTCTCACACCTCTCTCTCCTCTCTCACATCTCTCTCTCCTCTCTCACATCTCTCTCTCCTCTCTCACACCTCTCTCTCCTCTCTCACACCTCTCTCTCCTCTCTCACACCTCTCTCTCCTCTCTCACATCTCTCTCTCCTCTCTCACATCTCTCTCTCCTCTCTCACACCTCTCTCTCCTCTCTCACACATCTCTCTCTCCTCTCTCTCACATCTCTCTCTCCTCTCACACACCTCTCTCTCCTCTCTCACATCTCTCTCTCCTCTCTCACACCTCTCTCTCCTCTCTCACACATCTCTCTCTCCTCTCTCTCACATCTCTCTCTCCTCTCACACACCTCTCTCTCCTCTCTCACACCTCTCTCTCCTCTCTCACACCTCCCTCTCCTCTCTCACACCTCTCTCTCCTCTCTCACACCTCTCTCTCCTCTCTCACATCTCTCTCTCCTCTCTCACATCTCTCTCTCCTCTCTCACACCTCTCTCTCCTCTCTCACACATCTCTCTCTCCTCTCTCTCACATCTCTCTCTCCTCTCACACACCTCTCTCTCCTCTCTCACATCTCTCTCTCCTCTCTCACACCTCTCTCTCCTCTCTCACACATCTCTCTCTCCTCTCTCTCACATCTCTCTCTCCTCTCTCACACATCTCTCTCTCCTCTCTCTCACATCTCTCTCTCCTCTCACACACCTCTCTCTCCTCTCTCACATCTCTCTCTCCTCTCTCACACCTCTCTCTCCTCTCTCACACATCTCTCTCTCCTCTCTCTCACATCTCTCTCTCCTCTCACACACCTCTCTCTCCTCTCTCACACCTCTCTCTCCTCTCTCTCACCTCTCTCTCTGCGTGGTCAGGGATGCGCCAGGGGAACGACGTGGGCACAGCCTACCGCTCAGCCATCTACCCCTCCTCCAAGGACCAGCTGGACCAGGCTCTGGCCTCCAGGGACCAGTATCAACAGGTAAGGTCCTTCCCAGGTGAGGGAGAGAGACAGAGAGAGAGAAGGAAAGAGAGAGAGACAGTGAGAGAGAGAATGCGGGGAGATAGACAGAGAGAAAGAAAGAGACAGAGAGAGTGAGGGGAGACCTCAGTGACCTTATCACCACCTACAAACCCTCACGCTCCCTCCGCTCTAGCCACTCCCCTCTGCTCCACATCCCTCCTACACGTCTACGATGTCTACGATGGGAGATCGAGCCTTCTGCTCTTTCTCCCCACGCCTCTTGAACTCCCTCCCCGACTATCTCAGAACTGCCCCTTCTACCTCAGAACTGCCCCTTCCATCCAGGTTTCTAAAACAGGCCTTAAAACCCTTTTCTTCCGGCAGGCCTTCCTTCCCTTGAGACTTTTTTTTGCGGCCCATCTTTGTTTTAGTCCCCTTTTAATTTTAACTTATTTTTTCTATTATGTTATTTTATCTCATCATCCATTTTGTTTTAACCTAGATTAGTTATCTTAATAGCTTTTATTTGTGCCATTTGTTTTTTTTATCTGTAAAGCACTTTGAGATCTGTCTCGGCAAATGAGAAGCGCTATATAAATCCAATTTCTTATTATATTATTATTATTATCTGCAGGGACGTGCACAGATAGACACGAGGCGGTGCTAGAGCACCTGCCCTTTGCCCTCTGGACAAGGCAAGTGCCCTTTTGAAAGTTACTTTTTAAAAATTTATTTTCTTTACAGTGTAGGCCTACTGTATGTGGCCCATGGTGACATCGATTGACATTCTCAATTAAAAGCGTGTAATAATAATGTCCCAAAATGTGTTGTAATTTTGCCAGCCGCCCCCGCCCCCGCACACACACACGTGCCCGCGGCACAGCCACACACACACACACACACACACACGTGCCCGCGGCACAGCCGTGCCCCTCCACTCCCTCTCTTCCTTTGTCAACGGTAAACACGAAAAGTGGACACAAACGGAGGCGCGCTGCAGCAGCACTGCACACACACCTCCTCCCTGCCCTTTCCCCATCCAGAGTGCCCGAGTGATGACAGCTAACAAGCCATGTAACACATAAATGAAACAAGTGTATTGTTTGCCCCCTAAGCCTCAGTTGCCAAACTATAACTTTCATTTATGTGTCTCTGTTGTGAAGTAAGTCTCATACAGCGCCAAACAGCTGAGCCTAAATTAGCCGACTGCCCACCTGCTTAACAAGCTAGACGCTAGTTATAATCAATTAATGGATTTAACGTAATGATGACCACCACACGACCAATGTCGGTAGAATTTGTTGTTGGTACAGAATGTGAAGCTATCAGTATACTTAAGCTGAATATTTAGTATTATGTAGTAATCTTAACCAAGTCTCACGCCCCCACCCCCCCTCCCCCAACAACTCGTGCGACAATCTAAAAACTCTGTCAGCACACCCCCCCCCCCCACACATCTCGCCACGCAAGGTGCCCTCATTTTTCACTGAGCACCTGCCCCCCAAAATGTCTGTGCACGCCACTGATTATCTGTAGACAGGCTGACTGTATCTGTGGACTGACTATCTTCTGACTGACTGTATCTGTGGACTGACTATCTTCTGACTGACTGTATCTGTGGACTGACTATCTTCTGACTGACTGTATCTGTGGACTGACTATCTTCTGACTGACTGTATCTGTGGACGGACTGACTAGTTGTGAACTAAATAGACAGCAGAGAAAGCGTGAGGGAGGCCTCGTCAGAGAGCTGCTCCTGGACAGCAGTGTGCCCTAACCCTAACCCTGGACAGCAGTGTGCCCTAACCCTGGACAGCAGTGTGCCCTAACCCTAACCCTGGACAGCAGTGTGCCCTAACCCTAACCCTGGACAGCAGTGTGCCCTAACCCTGGACAGCAGTGTGCCCTAACCCTGGACAGCAGTGTGCCCTAACCCTGGACAGCAGTGTGCCCTAACCCTGGACAGCAGTGTGCCCTAACCCTGGACAGCAGTGTGCCCTAACCCTGGACAGCAGTGTGCCCTAACCCTGGACAGCAGTGTGCCCTAACCCTGGACAGCAGTGTGCCCTAACCCTGGACAGCAGTGTGCCCTAACCCTGGACAGCAGTGTGCCCTAACCCTGGACAGCAGTGTGCCCTAACCCTGGACAGCAGTGTGCCCTAACCCTGGACAGCAGTGTGCCCTAACCCTGGACAGCAGTGTGCCCTAACCCTGGACAGCAGTGTGCCCTAACCCTGGACAGCAGTGTGCCCTAACCCTAACCCTGGACAGCAGTGTGCCCTAACCCTGGACAGCAGTGTGCCCTAACCCTGGACAGCAGTGTGCCCTAACCCTAACCCTGGACAGCAGTGTGCCCTAACCCTGGACAGCAGTGTGCCCTAACCCTGGACAGCAGTGTGCCCTAACTCTAACCCTGGACAGCAGTGTGCCCTAACCCTGGACAGCAGTGTGCCCTAACCCTGGACAGCAGTGTGTTAGTGAAGTGTTAGCAGAGAACATGTTAGGTGTTTATGTCAATGCTTGGTCCTTCTAAAATATCTTCTGTTTGGTTGAATTTTAATTGGACATACAGTACAGAATTAAATACTAACGTTGTTGTTGTTGTTGTTGTCTCTGTCTCCCAGGTCCTGACAGAGGGGGGTTTTGGTCCCATCACCACGGAAATAGCTGAAGCTCAGGTGTTCTACTACGCTGAAGATGACCACCAGCAGTATCTCAGCAAGAACCCTCATGGATACTGTGCCATGGATGGGACCGGCGTCTCCTGCCCTATAGGACTCAAGAGCTAACACTCTAGCCAGAAGAAGTCCAGCAATAACATCTGCTGTCCAATAAAGGTCAATAGACTGAACCCTAACCCTGGTCTAAATAGAGAAGAAAGATACTTTCTCTTTTAGTTTTGAAAAAAATAAAAAAAATTCTAGGTCAAGGTCAACTTTATTTATAAAGCACGTTTAAAATCAACCGAAGTTGCACCAAAGTGCTGTACAATATATAAAATAAACAAAAAAAAAAAAAAAGAATAAAGTGCACATACTCACAGAACAATAAAGGACAGGACACAAAACAGGACAAGGGATGTACTGTAGGCTATCAGGCCTCAAAAGCCAGTGAAAACAAGTGCGTTTTAAGCTGAGATTTAAAGAGCCCTAGGTTCTGTGCGTGTCTAATGTGTGGAGGGAGGCTGTTCCAGAGCTTTGGGCCAGCCACCGCAAAAGCTCGGTCACCCTTGGTCTTAAGTCTCGATCTAGGGACTGTTAAAAGAGTCTCGGAGGAGGACCTCAGGGTTCTAGATGTCGCCCGAACTTGAATCAGTTCAGCCAGATAGTGGGGGGCCAAATCATGTAGAGCCTTAAAAATAAACATTAAGATTTTAAAATCAATCCTGAAGCGAACAGGAAGCCAGTGGAGGGAGGCCAGCACCGGTGTGATGTGGTCCCGCTTCTTGGTTCCAGTCAGGAGGCGCGCAGCAGCATTCTGGACCAATTGCAGGCGCCTCAGTGACCGCTGGTCAAGGCCCACATACAAGGCATTACAGTAGTCCAATCTTGAAGAAATAAAAGCATGGATGACTGTCTCCAGGTCCTTAAGAGAGAGGTACGGTTTCAGTTTGGATAAGAGCCTCAGCTGGAAAAAAGAGCCTTTAACCACAGAGCCGATTTGTCGCTCAAAATTAAAACCAGTATCAAAAGTGACACCAAGACTTTTAATAAAAGAGCGAGTCTTGGCAGCGAGGGGCCCTAGGTTGCTAACATGGCTGTCTTTATGACCAAACAAAATAACCTCGGTCTTCTAGGAGCAACAAACCATTTGGTTTCAAAATAAGACAGCTTTATTCAAATACAGCCATATGTTTATTTCATTGTACATTTTGCATAATTGAATCTTTGTATTTCAAGACATAATGATCAAACTCAAAAATGTATACAGTGGAACAATCTGCTGAATCTTGTCTTGGATTATATCAAAGCTTGTATTGTGATGTAATGCTACAGTACGCACATCTCACAATAAAAAGTGCCTAGAATGAATAATAATAATAATTATTATTATCATTATTATTATTATTATTATTATTATCATTTATCTGACTTGCCATGTGGATAACATGTTCTCTGTCTGGTCCTCTGCTCTGTCTGGTCCTCTGCTCTGTCTGGTGCTCTGTGTGTGCTCTGTCTGGTGCTCTGCTCTGTCTGGTCCTCTGCTCTGTCTGGTGCTCTGTGTGGTGCTCTGTGTGGTGCTCTGCTCTGTGTGGTGCTCTGTGTGGTGCTCTGTGTGGTGCTCTGTGTGGTGCTCTGTGTGGTGCTCTGTCTGGTGCTCTGTGTGGTGCTCTATGTGGTGCTCTGTGTGGTGCTCTGTCTGGTGCTCTGTGTGGTCCTCTGTGTGGTGCTCTGTCTGTGTGGTCCTCTGTGTGGTGCTCTGTCTGTGTGGTGCTCTGTGTGGTGCTCTGTGTGGGTGCTCTGTGTGGTGCTCTGTCTGGTGCTCTCTCTGGTGCTCTGCTCTGTGTGGTGCTCTGTGTGGTCCTCTGTGTGGTGCTCTGCTCTGTGTGGTGCTCTGTGTGGTGCTCTGCTCTGTCTGGTGGTCTGTCTGGTGCTCTGTGTGGTGCTCTGTCTGGTGCTCTGCTCTGTCTGGTGGTCTGTCTGGTGCTCTGTGTGGTGCTCTGTCTGGTGGTCTGTGTGGTGCTCTGTCTGGTCCTCTGCTCTGTGTGGTGCTCTGTGTGGTCCTCTGTGTGGTGCTCTGTGTGGTCCTCTGTCTGGTGCTCTGTGTGGTGCTCTGTCTGGTGCTCTGCTCTGTGTGGTGCTCTGTGTGGTGCTCTGTCTGGTGCTCTGCTCTATGTGGTGCTCTGTGTGGTCCTCTGTGTGGTGCTCTGTGTGGTGCTCTGTGTGGTGCTCTGCTCTGTGTGGTGCTCTGAGGTTAGGGGTTAGGTGACTTACAATAATTGCATTTAACATAGGGAAAGCCAATGTACTACAACTTGCCAGAACTCACAAGTGCCTCTCCTTTAAAAACAAGTGACTAAGAGCATAATCTGAAGGCAAAGTGCAAGAATTGCAAACTTAAAATACAATGGGTGCTTAAGAGGAAGGATTGTTGTAGTGCTTCTTGAAGAGGTGAGTTTTGAGCCTGCGGTGAAAGATGGGCAGTGACTCTGCTGTCCTGATATCAGTGAGCAGTTCATTCCATCACTGCGGGGTCAGGACATTGAAGAGCCGTGACCGTGGGGTCAGGACAGAGAAGAGCCATGACCGTGGGGTCAGGACAGAGAAGAGCCGTGACCATGTCGATCGACCGCAGGGGCCTCGGAGTGACGGAGCAACCAGTCACCCCTAAGTAGCAGAGCGTAGCGGTCGGGAGGGGGTGTAGGGTTTGACCATGACCCCCCCTCTTCGCTCGCTCTCTTTCTTTGATGACCCTCAAAATATTCCCTGGAGAAGTAGATAGCTAAAATAAATTGGTTTGAAAAGTCTGTTAATGACACTTGAGAGCCAATCAGAGACGGTATCTAACTCACGCTCCGCCCATATCATCAGCTCTCCTGGTGGGGCTCAGGCATGGACGACTGCCATCTGCTGGTGAACTGTAGTGCTTTGCTCTGCAGAGGAATTACTAATATTTTGTCTGCTCTAATTTATTATCATCTTATTTTCCCTGTTTTTATGTGAATCACTCAGTGCATGTAATTTCTTTGTTGTAAAGCACTCCCACCAGTCACAACCTAATTCAACCTAATATGCTTAGTATTATGCATGCAGTATTCGTATGCATTAGTATGCATAGCGAACTGGCACAGACGGGGGTCCTAATTGGTGGTACAGCCGGGGGGAGTGGCCTTGTTTAGTGCATAAAGGCTCTGCGTGTTTCCGGTTCTGTATCTCTTTCCTATTGTGTCTCAAACCTGCCTTCTTGTGTCTGCCCCTCGAGAGCGATTTATTGGTTGTCTTTTCTTTAATAAATCAGTGCGAATAACAAAACGAACAACATATCCATGGCCTTCTTGACGTCTTTACAATATTATGTTTGTGATATCAATTGGATTGATCAATGAGATAATTTATTTCTGAGATTTCAAAAGCGAAGTCGCTGGAGATGCCGGGGATTGAACCCGGGGCCTCATACATGCAAAGCATGCGCTCTACCACTGAGCTACATCCCCATCCACGCGTCATCAGCAGGAAGGAGCCTTTAAATAAGTTAATGTACCCGTTAAATGAGTCCAGGTGAATATAGACCACAATTTATTTAAAACAGTTTATTCTAGGGTATACCCACTGCAATAGTATATCAACTAGTGACACTGCACGTTAGACTGACCCCCTACAGAGCGCGTCCTGCTCCACTGTGACTGCATCTAGTTTGGGTCTCTATCTAGTAGCTATATATTTATGGTGCATTCGTTTATAACTGGGAGGTGGCAAATTGCGACTTGCTACTAGGAATGATTAAATAAAACGCCGCATGAACTCACACTTCCTCGTCGCAAATTCGGGTTTCTAAGTTGCCGGCTAATGTCAATATCATATCATATCATTCGCTAGAGCTCGAATGCACACAGGTCGGAGGTGTTTTGCCACTTGCCAAGTCCGACCACAAACGAATGCACCATTACTCTCAAGGTGACACGTAACTACAGTTTTCAAATGAACTGCGCTTTCTTGTTCATCTCAGTTTCGTGCCAGCGAACGAATCATCCTTCCTTTTAAACTTTTTTTAGGGGCTGGAGTTGATAAAGTGAGATGTGAAAAACGGTTAAATGAAATAGTAAGCGGGTGCTGAAGTCTGTGTGCCTGTCCTAACCATGGAGGTATAATATAACCCTAACCCTGTCCTAACCATGGAGGTATAATATAACCCTAACCCTAACCCTGTCCTCTAACCATGGAGGTATAATATAACCCTAACCCTGTCCTAACCATGGAGGTATAATATAACCCTAACCCTAACCCTGTCCTAACCATGGAGGTATAATATAACCCTAACCCTGTCCTAACCATGGAGGTATAATATAACCCTAACCCTAACCCTGTCCTAACCATGGAGGTATAATATAACCCTAACCCTAACCCTGTCCTAACCATGGAGGTATAATATAACCCTAACCCTGTCCTAACCATGGAGGTATAATATAACCCTAACCCTAACCCTGTCCTGACCATGGAGGTATAATATAACCCTAACCCTGTCCTGACCATGGAGGTATAATATAACCCTAACCCTGTCCTAACCATGGAGGTATAATATAACCCTAACCCTGTCCTAACCATGGAGGTATAATATAACCCTAACCCTAACCCTGTCCTCTAACCAGGTCCCTCCTTCAGCGTGATGACGCTCCTCTCTGACGCACATGAAGCCGGGGAGGTTGGGGAGAAAGTTCCACACTGCGTCGGTGGCATGAGGAGCAGTGTGGATTCACCATACAGACACAGACAAAGATACGGAGCGGTCAAAATACATATGTTCGCTCCTTTATTACATTCTGTTTTTAGATAATACTCCGAAGCACGATAGTTTGTCTTCGCTTCAAGATTGAATCATTTTCGAGGAAGATTTTTGCTCGTGCATCCTCAGCAGCGTGCGTTTCACGTGTTTCCAGATCAGAGCTTCCTATCCTCGCATCTGAGATCTGCCTGGACTTCCTGACCAGGATGGCAACCTTGATTTTAGAGGACGGCACCACGTTCAAAGGCCGCCTTTTTGGGGCAAATGTATCAGTGTCTGGAGAAGTTGGTGAGTTTCGAAGCTGCTGAATTTGAGGGAAATTAATGAAATGCGTAGCTAGATGGGAGCTAGCTAGCTAGTGTGATGTTATCATGTAACATTAAAGTGGCCCATGTAAACTTTGCTTCCATGCAAGTGGTGCTATTAGCCAGTAGCCAGCCATGTCTGGATCCCTCGCCCGTGCCCCAGTCTTCATCAGGGTTAGGGTTAGGGTTATGATCACCCCAGTCTTCATCAGGGTTAGGGTTAGGGTTATGATCCCTCGGAGCTGGCGCCCCCTCGTGGCTCCCCTGTCTCCTCTCCTTCGTCTTTGAACGTTGATGAGCTGGCCTGTCAGGCAGATTGACCTATGACCTCTGCATTCTGACTCAGTGGGCCAACCCAGGCACCATGATCCACTTCTTAGGGCCTCTTGGCTTTGACCATAGGGGCCAAGTACAATCTATTACTGCACCAGGCTATAAATTAGTTCAACACATTTGTTTTGGGAGTGTAGATTTGGTAACTTTAATGAGCCTATTAAGTGTACCTACAGTATGTATAATGGAATTGTGAGAGACTGGTCTCATCGCATATGGAGAACCTACCCAGATGGATGACCATACTCTTGGTCCAATGAAAGCTGCTTTAGCTTGGCAGGTGAGATACTGTCTCAATCCCTGATAGGCACTAAAGCATATTCTTCATTACATTACATTAGTCATTTAGCAGACACTTTTATCCAAAGCCACTTGCAATAACTGCATTTAATGTTCTACTCACCAGAACTCAAAAGTGCATCTCCTTTCTGAACAGGTGACTAGGAGCATACTCTAGTGCTAAAGCCAAAGTGCAAGAGTAGCAAAATATAAAAGTATAGCACTTAGGCACTTCTTATGTTAAAATCTTTGTTTGTTGTGTTTGTTGCGCGCAGTGTTCCAGACGGGCATGGTGGGGTACCCTGAGGCGCTGACGGACCCCTCCTACCGGTGCCAGATCCTCACCCTCACCTACCCTCTGGTGGGCAACTATGGAATACCTCAGGATGAGGAGGGAGAGTTTGGTCTCAGCAAGGTGGGTTTGGTTGGCTGGTCAAGGTGGGTTTGGTTGGCTGGTCAAGGTGGGTTTGGTTGGCTGGTCAAGGTGGGTTTGGTTGGCTAGTTTAGGTGGGTTTGGTTGGCTGGTCAAGGTG
Source organism: Borostomias antarcticus (assembly GCF_949987555.1). Classification (NCBI taxonomy): domain Eukaryota; kingdom Metazoa; phylum Chordata; class Actinopteri; order Stomiiformes; family Stomiidae; genus Borostomias; species Borostomias antarcticus. Next base: position 32,686,685 of record NC_140239.1, on the reverse strand, counting down.
GGTTTGGTTGGCTGGTCAAGGTGGGTTTGGTTGGCTGGTCAAGGTGGGTTTGGTTGACTAGTTTAGGTGGGTTTTGGTTGACTAGTTTAGGTGGGTTTGGTTGGCTGGTCAAGGTGGGTTCAGTTGGCTAGTTTAGGTGGGTTTGGTTGGCTGGTCAAGGTGGGTTCAGTTGGCTAGTTTAGGTGGGTTTGGTTGGCTGGTCAAGGTGGGTTTGGTTGGCTAGTTTAGGTGGGTTTGGTTGGCTGGTCAAGGTGGGTTTGGTTGGCTGGTCAAGGTGGGTTTGGTTGGCTAGTTTAGGTGGGTTTGGTTGGCTGGTCAAGGTGGGTTCAGTTGGCTAGTTTAGGTGGGTTTGGTTGGCTAGTTTAGGTGGGTTTGGTTGGCTGGTCAAGGTGGGTTTGGTTGGCTGGTCAAGGTGGGTTTGGTTGGCTAGTTTAGGTGGGTTTGGTTGGCTAGTTTAGGTGGGTTTGTTTGGCTGGTCAAGGTGGGTTCAGTTGGCTAGTTTAGGTGGGTTTGGTTGGCTAGTTTAGGTGGGTTTGGTTGGCTGGTCAAGGTGGGTTTGGTTGGCTGGTCAAGGTGGGTTTGGTTGGCTGGTCAAGGTGGGTTCGGTTGGCTGGTCAAGGTGGGTTCGGTTGGCTGGTCAAGGTGGGTTTGGTTGGCTAGTTTAGGTGGGTTTGGTTGGCTGGTCAAGGTGGGTTTGGTTGGCTGGTCAAGGTGGGTTTGGTTGGCTGGTCAAGGTGGGTTCAGTTGGCTAGTTTAGGTGGGTTTGGTTGGCTGGTCAAGGTGGGTTTGGTTGGCTGGTCAAGGTGGGTTCGGTTGGCTGGTCAAGGTGGGTTCAGTTGGCTAGTTTAGGTGGGTTTGGTTGTCTTGGCTAGTTTAGGTGGATTTGGTTGGCTAGTCAAGGTGGGTTTGGTTGGATCATCTCAATGTCACTTCAGGGAAATTCCTGGGGTGTTGTAGGATTTTATGCTCCAGTTGTGTATGTGATTCTTTCCGTGGTCCCTCAGTGGTTTGAGTCGTCCAGGATCCACGCAGCAGCCCTCATCGTGGGGGAGGTCTCCCAGAACCCCAGTCACTGGAGCTCCGCCATGTCTCTGGACCAGTGGCTCCAACACCAGGGCATCCCTGGCCTGGAGGGTAAGTCAACCTTCACCCTCCCCCTCCCCCTGGCCTGGAGGGTAGGTCAACCCTCACCCTGGCCTGGAGGAGGATAGGTCAACCCTCACCCTAACCCTGGCCTGGAAGAAGTTTTTTTTTAGTATTATTGCCCTTATTAGAAAAATGTCAGATTTTATATTGTTAAAACCAGTCTGGAAGGTTTTAGGTTTTCTTTGACCTCTTTGACCTCTTTGGGCTGTTGACCTTGTTGGGTTGGGTTCCTGTAGGAATTGACACCCGCCAGTTGACCAAGAAGATCAGAGAGAAGGGCACCATGCTGGGGAAGCTGGTCGTAGACGGAACGCCACCCACCATGGTTCCCTTTGAGAACCCCGACCAGAGAAACCTGGTCCAGGAGGTTTCCATGAAGGTACCCCAACTGTCAGGTTGGCCAACCTGAGGACATCACTAGACAGGACCTAGAATACCAGCTAGAGGACATCACTAGACAGGACCTAGAATACCAGCCAGAGGACATCACTAGACAGGACCTAGAATACCAGCTAGAGGACATCACTAGACAGGACCTAGAATACCAGCCAGAGGACATCACTAGACAGGACCTAGGATACCAGCCAGAGGACATCACTAGACAGGACCTAGGATACCAGCCAGAGGACATCACTAGACAGGACCTAGAATACCAGCTAGAGGACATCACTAGACAGGACCTAGGATACCAGCCAGAGGACATCACTAGACAGGACCTAGGATACCAGCCAGAGGACATCACTAGACAGGACCTAGAATACCAGCCAGAGGACATCACTAGACAGGACCTAGAATACCAGCCAGAGGACATCACTAGACAGGACCTAGAATACCAGCCAGAGGACATCACTAGACAGGACCTAGAATACCAGCCAGAGGACATCACTAGACAGGACCTAGAATACCAGCTAGAGGACATCACTAGACAGGACCTAGAATACCAGCTAGAGGACATCACTAGACAGGACCTAGAATACCAGCTAGAGGACATCACTAGACAGGACCTAGAATACCAGCTAGAGGACATCACTAGACAGGACCTAGAATACCAGCTAGAGGACATCACTAGACAGGACCTAGAATACCAGCTAGAGGACATCACTAGACAGGACCTGAGGAATGAGACTACAATACAACATGACTAGAAACGATGGCATGACTTCACCTGCAGCTTGTGAAGGATAAGAATATACATCGCGAGACTTGGGAACACTCACTATATTTAGGTAGCAAGGCGTTTTACTGCCTCTATCCCATGTGTATCCATTCCTGACACCATCTGTGCGTGTGTGTGCGTGTGCGTGCGTGTGTGCGCGTGTGTGTGTGTGTGCGCGTGCGTGTGTGTGCGTGTGCGTGCGTGTGTGTGCGTGTGTGTGTCCCACCATGTTGTCCAGGAGCCCAGGGTGTTCAACCCCAGCGGCAGTGTGAGGATCACAGCGGTGGACTGTGGCATCAAGTACAACCAGATCCGCTGCCTGGCCCAGAGGGGGGCCTGTGTGACGGTGGTACCCTGGGACCACCCCCTGGACAGCACAGGTCCGGTCCAGACACATGCCCACCATCACTCTGAAGTCCAGATTTAGGGGAGAGCAGGATGTTGATGTAGCTATGCTATGCTAGCTATGCTATAGATAACTAGGTTGTGATTACTTTACTGCTTTGCTCTAGATAACTAGGTTGTGATTACTTTACTACTATGCTCTAGATAACTAGGTTGTGATTACTTTACTGCTATGCTCTAGATAACTAGGTTGTGATTACTTTACTACTATGCTCTAGATAACTAGGTTGTGATTACTTTACTGCTATGCTCTAGATAACTAGGTTGTGATTACTTTACTACTATGCTCTAGATAACTAGGTTGTGATTACTTTACTGCTATGCTCTAGATAACTAGGTTGTGATTACTTTACTGCTACAGATTTTGACGGGTTGTTCATCAGTAACGGCCCTGGGGACCCCCAGTTCTGTAAGGAGACCATTGAGAACGTGAGGAAGGTGGTGAGCGCTGACCAGCCCAAGCCTGTGTTCGGGATCTGCCTGGGACACCAGCTGCTCTCCCTGGTCATTGGAGCCAGCACCTACAAGATGAAGTATGGACATGTCTCTGTCTCTCTCTCTCTCTCTCTCTCTCTCTCTCTCTCTCTCTCTCGTAACCCTAGCCCTATGGACTGCACTTATATAGCGCTTTTATCCAAAGCTCTTTACAATGGCCTCTCATTCACCCATTCACACACCGACCATACAAAATGCAGTATTACCAAAGCACACAGCACAAGGTGATGCAATTGTGTAATACAACTAAATAATAAAATAAAATATATGGGGGGGTCCCTCACTATCTCTCCAGGTGTGGCAGGTACATGCATATTCTGGGTCCCTCACTATCTCTCCAGGTGTGGCAGGTACATGCATATTCTGGGTCCCTCACTATCTCTCCAGGTGTGGCAGGTACATGCATATTCTGGGTCCCTCACTATCTCTCCAGGTGTGGCAGGTACATGCATATTCTGGGTCCCTCACTATCTCTCCAGGTGTGGCAGGTACACGCATATTCTGGGTCCCTCACTATCTCTCCAGGTGTGGCAGGTACATGCATACCTCACTATCTCTCCAGGTGTGGCAGGTACATGCATACCTCCCTATCTCTCCAGGTGTGGCAGGTACATGCATACCTCACTATCTCTCCAGGTGTGGCAGGTACATGCATACCTCCCTATCTCTCCAGGTGTGGCAGGTACATGCATACCTCCCTATCTCTCCAGGTGTGGCAGGTACATGCCTACCTCACTATCTCTCCAGGTGTGGCAGGTACATGCATACCTCCCTATCTCTCCAGGTGTGGCAGGTACATGCATATTCTGTTGCTACTGTAGACTGCAGCTCACTATGTGCTCCCCCAACAGGAGTGGTATTTTATTTATGTTGCTTATGGATGTTTTTATTTGGGTATATATATAATATTGTGTTGGGGCTGGGCACAGTGTTGTGCGTTCAGTGTGAGGGTGCAGCTGTGTCTCAACTCTCTTCCTTGCATAGCTGGCAGAACCGCTCCTCTTTGGGGAGCCATGGTGTTTGGGGAGCCATGGTGTTTGGGGAGCCATGGTGTTTGGGGAGCCATGGTGTTTGGGGAGCCATGGTGTTTGGGGAGCCATGGTGTTTGGGGAGCCATGGTGTTTGGGGAGCCATGGTGTTTGGGGAGCCATGGTGTTTGGGGAGCCATGGTGTTTGGGGAGCCATGGTGTTTGGGGAGCCATGGTGTTTTGTATTGGTCTGTTCCAATGGCCAGGCTTTGTTTACTGAGTCTGTACTTTGTCAAGGTATTTCTGTATTTACTGTTAAGTCACTGGTCGGTTATCTTTCTCTTTTTTGTCTGCCACACTTTCTGTCTCTCACTCTCTCTCCCTCACTGTCTTGTCTGTCTCTCACTCTCTCTCCCCCCCCTCTCTCTCTCATTGTCTTGTCTGTCCGTCTGTCTGTCTGTCTGACAATCTCTCTCTCATTGTCTTGTCTGTCTCTCACTCTCTTTGTCATTGTCTTGTCTGTCTCTCTTTCTACTTTTCTTTCCCTCCCTCTCTCCTGCTGGCTCTGTTTCTGTGAAGCTGCAGAGATGGACGGGAACAAAGCCAGCGGCTAACGTTAGCGCTAGCAGCTATTGTCCATCCCCTCGCCTGCTTCCCAGAGCCTGTCTTCATTTCTCTGGGAGCACTGTGGTGTGAAATCAGCTTTCCTGGGTAGCGCAGCAGTATGAGGCTTTAACATTAGCTTAGCTTAGCGCCCAGGTGCCTGAGACGCCAAGGCTCCTGGGATAGCTGCTTTGTTATTGTGAATGTCAAGGCCAGAGAGATGCAAGTCTTCCCTTTGTCCTCCACTGGAATTTATGACGGCGCTGCCCAGCTGGCTTCACAGGCTTTGTGTGAGAACCAAGCCGTACTGTGTCCCACAGAAACACTCTTCCGGGCAGAACTCCTCTACCGAGCTGGGTCAGGGTTCAGGACCAGCCTGTGGGGGTATTCCAGCACTAACGACGTTTACACTTGACACCCTTAACCCTGAGATGGGACTACTACTGGTGGTACTGCCCCCATACCCATAACCCTGCTGTTTGTGCCGCCATAACTGTTTTAACCGTTTCTGTTTCTGCTTGTTTTCCAGGTACGGCAACCGCGGGCACAACCAGCCATGCATCCACAAGGGAACGGGCCGCTGCTTCATCACGTCCCAGAACCACGGCTTCGCGGTGGATCCCCAGACTCTGCCGCTGGACTGGGACGTCCTCTTCACCAACGCCAACGACCACACCAGCGAGGGCATCGTCCACAACACCAAACCCCTTTTCAGGTAGAAGACCCTCACCCCCCTGACCCCAGCTGATCTCTGGATGCAGCTGAATGAATGTAATGATATGTTGTATTTCCAGTGTCCAGTTCCACCCAGAGCACATGGCGGGGCCGACAGACCTGGTCAGTCTGTTTGATGTGTTCCTGGACACGGTCCGAGATCACAAGGAGGGCAAGAGTGGGAAGCCAGGTAAGAATGACCTAACCCTAACCTGCTCTTACAAGGTGTGACTGAAGAATCTAATGATTCTTACAGTCCTATTTACAGCTTGTGGGATTAATATTGAACTTGGTACTGGTACCAATAATGTGGGATTAATATTGAACTAAATATTGATATATTAATATTGAGCGCTTCAGTAACACATTCCCAAGGCAGGATGCAGCACTACTGGTCTCTCTCTCTTCCTGTAGTGAAGCAGAGGCTGACGGAGCTCCTGACCTTCCCTGGATCCCCCCGGCCCGAGGCCTTCGTCCGGCCCAGGAAGGTTCTGATTCTGGGCTCTGGAGGTCTCTCCATCGGCCAGGCTGGGGAGTTCGACTACTCTGGCTCCCAGGTCAGGACACATGCCAGCATATAGGAATATCCATGTAGGTAGTAACCACCATGTAAATATGAAAGTGTCATGTTGGTGTTGTGGGTTTTCCTCCTCCAGGCTATCAAGGCTCTGAAGGAGGAGAACATCCAGACGGTGCTGATCAACCCCAACATCGCCACGGTGCAGACCTCCAAAGGCCTGGCCGACAAGGTCTACTTCCTGCCCCTCACCCTGGAGTACGTCACTCAGGTAAGGGACCAGCAGGCTGTCGTAGGCCCCCTGCCCCTACTGCCCCTAATCTGCCCTACTCTACCCTCCCTACCCCTACCCTGCCCCCACTCTACCACTACCCTACCCCTACCCTGCCCCTACTCTACCACTACCCTGCCCCTACTCTACCCCCCCTACCCCTACCCTGCCCCCACTCTACCACTACCCTGCCCCTACTCTACCCCCCTACCCCTACCCTGCCCCCACTCTACCACTACCCTGCCCCTACTCTACCCCCCTACCCCTACCCTGCCCCTACTCTACCACTACCCTACCACTACCCTGCCCCTACCCTACCACTACCCTGCCCCTACTCTACCCCCCTACCCCTACCCTGCCCCCACTCTACCACTACCCTACCACTACCCTGCCCCTACTCTACCCCCCTACCCCTACCCTGCCCCCACTCTACCACTACCCTGCCCCCACTCTACCACTACCCTGCCCCTACTCTACCCCTACCCTACCCCTACCCTGCCCCCACTCTACCACTACCCTACCCCTACCCTGCCCCTACTCTACCACTACCCTGCCCCTACTCTACCCCCCCTACCCCTACCCTGCCCCCACTCTACCACTACCCTGCCCCTACTCTACCACTACCCTGCCCCTACTCTACCACTACCCTGCCCCCACTCTACCACTACCCTGCCCCCACTCTACCACTACCCTGCCCCCACTCTACCACTACCCTGCCCCCACTCTACCACTACCCTGCCCCTACTCTACCCCCCTACCCCTACCCTGCCCCCACTCTACCACTACCCTGCCCCCACTCTACCACTACCCTGCCCCCACTCTACCACTACCCTGCCCCTACTCTACCCCCCTACCCCTACCCTGCCCCCACTCTACCACTACCCTGCCCCTACCCTGCCCCCACTCTACCACTACCCTGCCCCTACTCTACCCCCCTACCCCTACCCTGCCCCCACTCTACCACTACCCTACCACTACCCTGCCCCTACTCTACCCCCCTACCCCTACCCTGCCCCCACTCTACCACTACCCTGCCCCCACTCCACCACTACCCTACCCCCACTCTATCACTACCCTGCCCCCACTCTACCACTACCCTGCCCCCACTCTACCACTACCCTGCCCCCACTCTACCACTACCCTGCCCCCACTCTACCACTACCCTGCCCCTACTCTACCACTACCCTACCCCTACCCTGCCCCCACTCTACCACTACCCTGCCCCTACTCTACCCCCCCTACCCCTACCCTGCCCCCACTCTACCACTACCCTGCCCCTACTCTACCCCCCTACCCCCACTCTACCACTACCCTGCCCCTACTCTACCCCTACCCTACCCCTACCCTGCCCCCACTCTACCACTACCCTGCCCCTACTCTACCCCCCTACCCCTACCCTGCCCCCACTCTACCACTACCCTGCCCCTACTCTACCCCCCCTACCCCTACCCTGCCCCCACTCTACCACTACCCTACCACTACCCTGCCCCTACTCTACCCCCCTACCTCTACCCTGCCCCCACTCTACCACTACCCTGCCCCTACTCTACCCCCCCTACCCCTACCCTGCCCCCACTCTACCACTACCCTGCCCCCACTCTACCACTACCCTGCCCCCACTCTACCACTACCCTGCCCCCACTCTACCACTACCCTACCCCCACTCTACCACTACCCTGCCCCTACTCTACCACTACCCTGCCCCTACTCTACCCCCCTACCCCTACCCTGCCCCCACTCTACCACTACCCTGCCCCTACTCTACCCCCCTACCCCTACCCTGCCCCCACTCTACCACTACCCTGCCCCTACTCTACCCCTACCCTACCCCTACCCTGCCCCCACTCTACCACTACCCTGCCCCTACTCTACCCCCCCTACCCCTACCCTGCCCCCACTCTACCACTACCCTGCCCCTACTCTACCCCCCTACCCCTACCCTGCCCCCACTCTACCACTACCCTGCCCCTACTCTACCCCCCTACCCCTACCCTGCCCCCACTCTACCACTACCCTGCCCCCACTCTACCACTACCCTACCCCCACTCTACCACTACCCTGCCCCCACTCTACCACTACCCTACCCCCACTCTACCACTACCCTGCCCCTACTCTACCCCCCTACCCCTACCCTGCCCCCACTCTACCACTACCCTGCCCCCACTCTACCCCCCTACCCCTACCCTGCCCCCACTCTACCACTACCCTGCCCCCACTCTACCACTACCCTGCCCCTACTCTACCACTACCCTGCCCCTACTCTACCACTACCCTGCCCCCACTCTACCACTACCCTGCCCCCACTCTACCACTACCCTGCCCCCACTCTACCACTACCCTACCCCCACTCTACCACTACCCTGCCCCCACTCTACCACTACCCTGCCCCCACTCTACCACTACCCTACCCTGCCCCTACTCTACCCGCCTACCCCTACCCTGCCCCCACTCTACCACTACCCTACCACTACCCTGCCCCTACTCTACCCCCCTACCCCTACCCTGCCCCCACTCTACCACTACCCTGCCCCCACTCTACCACTACCCTGCCCCTACTCTACCCCTACCCTACCCCTACCCTGCCCCCACTCTACCACTACCCTACCCCTACCCTGCCCCTACTCTACCACTACCCTGCCCCTACTCTACCCCCCCTACCCCTACCCTGCCCCCACTCTACCACTACCCTGCCCCTACTCTACCCCCCCTACCCCTACCCTGCCCCCACTCTACCACTACCCTGCCCCCACTCTACCACTACCCTGCCCCCACTCTACCACTACCCTGCCCCTACTCTACCCCCCTACCCCTACCCTGCCCCCACTCTACCACTACCCTGCCCCTACCCTGCCCCCACTCTACCACTACCCTGCCCCTACTCTACCCCCCTACCCCTACCCTGCCCCCACTCTACCACTACCCTACCACTACCCTGCCCCTACTCTACCCCCCTACCCCTACCCTGCCCCCACTCTACCACTACCCTGCCCCCACTCCACCACTACCCTACCCCCACTCTATCACTACCCTGCCCCCACTCTACCACTACCCTGCCCCCACTCTACCACTACCCTGCCCCCACTCTACCACTACCCTGCCCCCACTCTACCACTACCCTGCCCCTACTCTACCACTACCCTACCCCTACCCTGCCCCCACTCTACCACTACCCTGCCCCTACTCTACCCCCCCTACCCCTACCCTGCCCCCACTCTACCACTACCCTGCCCCTACTCTACCCCCCTACCCCCACTCTACCACTACCCTGCCCCTACTCTACCCCTACCCTACCCCTACCCTGCCCCCACTCTACCACTACCCTGCCCCTACTCTACCCCCCTACCCCTACCCTGCCCCCACTCTACCACTACCCTGCCCCTACTCTACCCCCCCTACCCCTACCCTGCCCCCACTCTACCACTACCCTACCACTACCCTGCCCCTACTCTACCCCCCTACCTCTACCCTGCCCCCACTCTACCACTACCCTGCCCCTACTCTACCCCCCTACCTCTACCCTGCCCCCACTCTACCACTACCCTGCCCCCACTCTACCACTACCCTGCCCCCACTCTACCACTACCCTGCCCCCACTCTACCACTACCCTACCCCCACTCTACCACTACCCTGCCCCTACTCTACCACTACCCTGCCCCTACTCTACCCCCCTACCCCTACCCTGCCCCCACTCTACCACTACCCTGCCCCTACTCTACCCCCCTACCCCTACCCTGCCCCCACTCTACCACTACCCTGCCCCTACTCTACCCCTACCCTACCCCTACCCTGCCCCCACTCTACCACTACCCTGCCCCTACTCTACCCCCCCTACCCCTACCCTGCCCCCACTCTACCACTACCCTGCCCCTACTCTACCCCCCTACCCCTACCCTGCCCCCACTCTACCACTACCCTGCCCCTACTCTACCCCCCTACCCCTACCCTGCCCCCACTCTACCACTACCCTACCCCCACTCTACCACTACCCTACCCCCACTCTACCCCCCTACCCCTACCCTGCCCCCACTCTACCACTACCCTACCCCCACTCTACCACTACCCTGCCCCCACTCTACCACTACCCTACCCCCACTCTACCACTACCCTGCCCCTACTCTACCCCCCTACCCCTACCCTGCCCCCACTCTACCACTACCCTGCCCCCACTCTACCCCCCTACCCCTACCCTGCCCCCACTCTACCACTACCCTGCCCCCACTCTACCACTACCCTGCCCCTACTCTACCACTACCCTGCCCCTACTCTACCACTACCCTGCCCCCACTCTACCACTACCCTGCCCCCACTCTACCACTACCCTGCCCCCACTCTACCACTACCCTACCCCCACTCTACCACTACCCTGCCCCCACTCTACCACTACCCTGCCCCCACTCTACCACTACCCTACCCTGCCCCTACTCTACCCGCCTACCCCTACCCTACCCCCACTCTACCACTACCCTACCCCCACTCTACCACTACCCTACCCCTGCCCTGCCCCTACTCTACCCCCCCTACCCCTACCCTACCCCCACTCTACCCCTACCCTGCCCCTACTCTACCCCCCCTACCCCTACCGTGCCCCTACTCTACCCCTGCCCCTCGGAAGTATATGGAGGCGTGTACAGGCGTACCAGTGGGAAACTGAAGTATATGAGGCCTTAGATAAACCCTCTCTCTCTCAGGTTATTAAGAATGAGAGGCCGGACGGGGTCCTCCTGACCTTCGGGGGGCAGACTGCTCTGAACTGCGGCGTGGAGCTGACCAAGCGCGGCGTGCTGGAGAAGTACTGTGTGCGCGTGCTGGGGACGCCCGTGGCCTCCATCGAGATGACGGAGGACAGGAAGATCTTTGTCGAAAAAATGGAGGAGATCAATGAGCATGTGGCACCCAGTGAGGCTGCACTGTCTGTGGAGCAGGTGAGACTACTATCCACTACAACTACATACTATATAGTAGTATATAGTATGTACTACTACTACTACATACTATATACTACAGCTATATACTATGTACTACTACTATATACTACAACTACATCACATATTACCAGTGAGGCTGCACTGTCTGTGGAGCAGGTGAGACTACTTTACACTACAGCTTCATACTATACACCACAGCTATATACTATGTTCTACAACTGCATACTATATAGTAAAACTGTTCAAGTTCAAAAGCTTTATTGTCCCCTAGGGGAAATTGAATGGCAGACAGGTAAAAACATAAATACATAGATACAACAAAAACATTAAAGACCATACAAGACAACATAGAACAATAGAATACAGAAATGTAGGCAGCCCTCACCCCCCAGCCCATAACATCAGATCAGAGACTGTGAGATCTAGTGGTAGGCTATCTCAATGTCTTGTTTAGCCTGTCTATAGCCACAGAGACAAAGGAGACCTTGTGTCTCTTTGTCCTCCTAGAAGGCACCCTGAACCGGCGGCCACAAGGCAAGAGCTCAAACTCCTTTCTCAGGGGGTGATCAGGGCATTCTGGGAAGGCATTAGGACCTGTCTATTATAGAGGTCCATGGGCTGGGCCTGGCTCACCCTAGAAACCTTACTCGCCACTTTGACGAGACTCTGGAGTCTGTTCTTATTGGACAGGCTTACATTTCCATACCAGGCAACAATACAGAAGGTGAAAACAGATTAAATAAAACTTCTGTAGAAAAGGGTCATCATTTTAGAACAGACATTAAAGGAGTAGTAAAGGGAAAATGCATGTTTAGCCCTGTTTTAAGGTTACTTATGATCATATACAATGGTTCAGATCAAAACGTTGACAAAACTAGCACATTTGTCAAGTCTGGTAATTGCTCTACCACCGTTTTGGTCATACAATGAATGTGGGTGGGCACCTTGAAAAATCTTTCAAAAACATGTTAAACTCTCGATTTCAAAGACAAGAAGCTCACAGAGGGGGTAATTGGTGTCCGTTGGTGTTCTGACATCAAATTCGCGGCAAAGTATGAATCCTGTAGGGTTTTATTGATCATTTTATGAAATCCATTGACTTGTATTGAAGCGACCGTTGTAGATGTGTAGATCAATCCGCAGAGGGGATTCAGGAAGCGGAACTACTTACGGTAGCTATTGTTATTGTTTAGGTTGCTAGGCTACCTAGTTTACACACGTATGTGCTGCGACTAAATGGTTCTATGCTAAATATAAAAAAAAAGCCTTTCCTGATTAACTAGAATCTTACTTTATGGCGAATTATGTCAGAACGCCAACTAACACCTCGGTGACTTTCTTGTCTTTGAAATTGAGTGTTTAACATGTTTTTTGAATGATTTTTCAAGGTGCCCGCCCACATCCACCCACATCCATTGTATGACCAAAACGGTGGTAGAGCAATTATCAGACTTTCTCAAAAGTGCTAGTTTTGTCAACGTTTTGATCTGAACCATTGTATATGATCATAAGTAACCTTAAAACAGGGCTAAACATGCTTTTTCCCTTTACTACTCCTTTAAAATAATTCATTTTCCGCAAGAAAAACAGACGCTGTTGCACTTTTTTTGAGACAGCGTCCACATGTGGTTCAAAGCAGTTTGTTGTAGATGACCATCCCCAGGTATTTGTAACCGTCTAACTGCATACTATACACTACAACTTCATACTATATACTACTATACAGCTATATACTATGTACTACAACTACATACTATATAGAACAATTACATACTATACTATAAACTACAGCTACATAGTATATACTACAGCTGTATACTATGTAGTACAACTACATACTATATAATAAAACTACATACTATACACTACAACTTCATACTATATACTACAGCTATATACTATTATACAACTACATACTATGCACTACAACTATACTATATACTACAGCTATATACTATGTACTATTACATATTATATAGTACAACTACATACTATAATATACACCACTATATACTACAGCTACATATAGTACAGCTTTATACTATATCATACAACCACATACTATACTATACCCTACAACTATACTATATACTACAGCTACATACTATATTCTACAGCTATATACTATAGCTATATACTATGTACTACAACTACATACTATATACTACAACTACATCACATACTACCAGTGAGGCAGCACTCTGTGGAGCAGGTGAGACAACTATACACCAACTTCCGACTATATACTACAGCTATATACTATGTACTACAACTATATACTACAACTTCATACTATATACTACAGCTATATACTATATACTATAGTACAACTACATTCTATACTATACATTACAACTACATACTATATACTACAGCTGTATAATATATACCATAGCTACACACTCTCTCTCCCCAAACCCAACGCACTCTCACTCCCCAATACACAACACACACTCACTCCCCAATACACAACACACAACGCACACACACTCCCCAACACGCGCGCACACACTTCCCAACACACACTCACTCCCCAATATACAACACACAACGCACACACACTCCCCAACACGCGCGCACACACTTCCCAACACACACTCACTCCCCAATATACAACACACAACGCACACACACTCCCCAACACACACACACACACGCACACACTCCCCAAAACACACGCACACACTCCCCCAACACAACACACACACTTCCCAACACATGACACGTGCGTGTTCCCTGTGTGTTCCCAGGCGGTGCAGGCGGCGGAGCGGCTGGGCTACCCGGTCCTGGTGCGCGCTGCCTTCGCCCTGGGCGGCCTGGGCTCTGGCTTCGCCAACAGCCGGGACGAGCTGGTCTCCCTGGTGACCTCCGCCTTCGCACACACCTCCCAGGTGCTGGTGGACAAGTCCCTGAAGGGCTGGAAGGAGATCGAGTACGAGGTGGTCAGAGACGCCTATGACAACTGTATCACTGTAAGTGGACGGACCGGAGTAGCACACAATAAAGTGTACTAAGCTGAACAGTGCAGTGGTGTTCAGTTCTGTACCAGGCCCATGCTCACTACACCGTCCTGCAGGTGTGTAACATGGAGAACATCGACCCTCTGGGGATTCACACGGGCGAGTCCATCGTGGTGGCCCCCAGCCAGACGCTCAACGACTACGAGTACAACATGCTGAGGAACACGGCCATCAAGGTCATTCGCCATCTCGGCATTGTGGGAGAGTGCAACATCCAGTATGCCCTCAACCCTGAGTCTGAACAGGTAGGGGTCACGCAACCCTGAGTCTGAGCAGGTAGGGGTCAATCACCCCTGAGTCTGAGCAGGTAGGGGTCAATCACCCCTGAGTCTGAGCAGGTAGGGGTCACGCAACCCTGAGTCTGAACAGGTAGGGGTCACACAACCCTGAGTCTGAGCAGGTAGGGGTCACTCACCCCTGAGTCTGAGCAGGTAGGGGTCATTAACCCTGAGTCTGAACAGGTAGGGGTCACTCACCCCTGAGTCTGAGCAGGTAGGGGTCACTCACCCCTGAGTCTGAGCAGGTAGGGGTCAATCACCCCTGAGTCTGAGCAGGTAGGGGTCACGCAACCCTGAGTCTGAGCAGGTAGGGGTCACTCAACCCTGAGTCTGAGCAGGTAGGGGTCAATCACCCCTGAGTCTGAGCAGGTAGGGGTCAATCACCCCTGAGTCTGAGCAGGTAGGGGTCATTAACCCTGAGTCTGAGCAGGTAGGGGTCACGCAACCCTGAGTCTGAGCAGGTAGGGGTCACACACACATATATTCTAACACATTGCTCCTCTGAATTCTGTTATGAATTAAATTGTCTTGTGCATTAGTTTGGTGTAACATTACAGGTTGCAACCCCTAACGTGTGTGTTGTGTGTGCGTGCGCGTGTGTGTGTGTGTGTAGTACTATATCATTGAGGTGAATGCCCGCCTGTCCCGGAGCTCTGCCCTGGCCAGTAAGGCTACAGGATACCCTCTGGCCTACGTGGCGGCCAAGCTGGGCCTGGGCATCCCACTGCCCGTCCTCAAGTAAGTGTGCCTACAGTACAAAACCATTTAGAAATATTGGAATGAACCGAATAATAGAGGGCTCAGACCTTTGCTAGTCTAGTTTCCATTGAATCCTGAAGTCTTGTCAGATGTTGTTCAGTGAAATGACTGAAATGTTGTCGCGGTTCAGGAACTCTGTGACCAACTCGACCACGGCCAACTTTGAGCCCAGTCTGGACTACTGTGTGGTTAAAGTTCCTCGCTGGGACCTGAGCAAGTTCCTCAGAGTCAGCACCAAGATAGGCAGCTCCATGAAGAGTGTCGGTAAGATGACAGGACCCCTAACACTGACCCTAGCCCTAACACTGACCCTAGACCTAACACTGACCCTAGTCCTAACCCTAATCTGGTGGCAGTAGTTTGGTATTGATGGAGGTGGGTAGGGGTGTTGATGGAGGGGGGGTAGTGGTGTTGATGGAGGGGTGGTAGTGGTGTTGATGGAGGGGTGGTAGTGGTGTTGATGGAGGGATGGTAGTGGTGTTGATGGAGGGATGGTAGTGGTGTTGATGGAGGGATGGTAGTGGTGTTGATGGAGGGGGGGTAGGGGTGTTGATGGAGGGGGGGTAGGGGTGTTGATGGAGGGGGGGTAGGGGTGTTGATGGAGGGGAGGTAGTGGTGTTGATGGAGGAGGGGTAGTGGTGTTGATGGAGGGGGAGTAGTGGTGTTGATGGAGGGGTGGTAGGGGTGTTGATGGAGGGTTGGTAGTGGTGTTGATGGAGGGGTGGTAGGGGTGTTGAGGGAGGGGGGGTAGTGGTGTTGATGGAGGGGGGGTAGTGGTGTTGATGGAGGGGTGGTAGTGGTGTTGATGGAGGGGGGGTAGTGGTGTTGATGGAGGGGGGGTAGTGGTGTTGATGGAGGGGGTGGTAGGGGTGTTGAGGGAGGGGTGGTAGGGGTGTTGATGGAGGGGTGGTAGGGGTGTTGAGGGAGGGGTGGTAGGGGTGTTGATGGAGGGGGGGTAGGGGTGTTGATGGAGGGGTGGTAGGGGTGTTGATGGAGGGGTGGTAGGGGTGTTGATGGAGGGGTGGTAGGGGTGTTGATGGAGGGGTGGTAGTGGTGTTGATGGAGGGGGAGTAGTGGTGTTGATGGAGGGGTGGTAGGGGTGTTGATGGAGGGGTGGTAGGGGTGTTGATGGAGGGGTGGTAGGGGTGTTGATGGAGGGGTGGTAGGGGTGTTGATGGAGGGGTGGTAGGGGTGTTGATGGAGGGGTGGTAAGGGTGTTGAGGGAGGGGGGGTAGTGGTGTTGATGGAGGGGTGGTAGGGGTGTTGATGGAGGGGTGGTAGGGGTGTTGATGGAGGGGTGGTAGGGGTGTTGATGGAGGGGTGGTAGGGGTGTTGATGGAGGGGTGGTAGGGGTGTTGATGGAGGGGTGGTAGTGGTGTTGATGGAGGGGTGGTAGGGGTGTTGATGGAGGGGTGGTAGGGGTGTTGATGGAGGGGTGGTAGGGGTGTTGATGGAGGGGTGGTAGGGGTGTTGAGGGAGGGGTGGTAGTGGTGTTGAGGGAGGGGTGGTAGGGGTGTTGATGGAGGGGTGGTAGGGGTGTTGATGGAGGGGGGGTAGGGGTGTTGATGGAGGGGGGGTAGGGGTGTTGATGGAGGGGGGGTAGGGGTGTTGATGGAGGGGGGTAGTGGTGTTGATGGAGGGGGGTAGTGGTGTTGATGGAGGGGGAGTAGTGGTGTTGATGGAGGGGTGGTAGGGGTGTTGATGGAGGGGGAGTAGTGGTGTTGATGGAGGGGTGGTAGGGGTGTTGATGGAGGGGTGGTAGGGGTGTTGATGGAGGGGTGGTAGGGGTGTTGATGGAGGGGGGGTAGTGGTGTTGAGGGAGGGGGAGTAGTGGTGTTGATGGAGGGGTGGTAGTGGTGTTCATGGAGGGGTGGTAGTGGTGTTGATGGAGGGGGGGTAGTGGTGTTGATGGAGGGGGGGTAGTGGTGTTGATGGAGGGGGGGTAGTGGTGTTGATGGAGGGGGGTAGTGGTGTTGATGGAGGGGTGGTAGGGGTGTTGATGGAGGGGTGGTAGGGGTGTTGATGGAGGGGTGGTAGTGGTGTTGATGGAGGGGGGGTAGTGGTGTTGATGGAGGGGTGGTAGGGGTGTTGATGGAGGGGTGGTAGGGGTGTTGATGGAGGGGTGGTAGTGGTGTTGATGGAGGGGGGTAGTGGTGTTGATGGAGGGGTGGTAGGGGTGTTGATGGAGGGGTTGTAGGGGTGTTGATGGAGGGGTGGTAGTGGTGTTCATGGAGGGGTGGTAGGGGTGTTGATGGAGGGGGGGTAGGGGTGTTGATGGAGGGGTTGTAGGGGTGTTGATGGAGGGGTGGTAGTGGTGTTGATGGAGGGGGGGTAGGGGTGTTGATGGAGGGGGGGTAGGGGTGTTGATGGAGGGGTGGTAGGGGTGTTGATGGAGGGGTGGTAGTGGTGTTGATGGAGGGGGGGTAGGAGTGTTGATGGAGGGGTGGTAGGGGTGTTGATGGAGGGGTGGTAGGGGTGTTGATGGAGGGGTGGTAGTGGTGTTCATGGAGGGGGGGTAGAGTGGTGTTGTGACGTCCATGTTTGCCTGCAGGGGAGGTGATGGCCATCGGGCGCAGCTTCGAGGAGGCCTTCCAGAAAGCTCTGAGGATGGTGGATGAGAACTGTGTGGGCTTTGACCACACCATCAAACCTGTGTCTGACCAGGTGAGACCACCACTGCATCTGTACGCTAGGTTTCCGTTCAGCTTAGCTTCCTTCTTTCACCACGTCTTTCCTCAGGTGAGACCAGCCCTGCTGCTGTCTCCCTTTTACCTTCAGCTTAGCTTCTCTCTTCACCTCCATTCAAACTTGAATATAACTACTTGTAACCAATGTTTTGCTTCTCTGTCAGTTTTGGGTGATTGTGTGTGTGTGGATTCGGGGGAAGGTTTGTCGGGGTTTAGAGGAAATGTGGAGTTAAAGGAACAGTCCGTCTGTCTGTCGTCTGGTCAGGAGCTGCAGACGCCCACAGACAAGCGCATCTTCGTCCTGGCGGCCGCGCTGAGAGCCGGCTACACGGTGGACCGCCTCTACGACCTGACCAAGATCGACCGCTGGTTCCTGCACAAGATGAAGAACATCGCAGACCACGAGCGGCTGCTGGAGACCTTCAACCAGGACGAGAGCGCCATGCCACCGCCGGTGATGAGGAAGGCCAAGCAGCTGGGCTTCTCAGACAAACAGATCGCCCTGGCCGTGCAGAGGTGAGGAAGAACAACAACACACACAGGTTTCCCTCTTCTTTGTCCATTTGTTGTTGTTTTTTACTATTGACTTGTGCTGCTCTGATTACCATGCCCTCTGACCAGTGAGCTTGTCTGGTCATCATGTCCTCTGACCAACGAGCTTGTGTATCTCTTCACAGCACAGAGCTTGCTGTGAGGAAGCTACGCCATGATTGGTCCATCCTGCCCGTGGTAAAGCAGATAGACACGGTGGCAGCTGAATGGCCCGCCCATACCAATTACCTGTACCTGACCTATAACGGCACAGAGAGCGACGTGAGCTTTGGCGAACAGCATGTGATGGTGATTGGCTCTGGAGTGTACCGCATCGGCAGCAGCGTGGAGTTTGATTGGTGCGCTGTGGGCTGCATCATGGAGCTGAGGAAGGTTAGACTGGGGCCGGGTTTCTGATCCTAAACCTTCAAACACGTAGCATATCCACCTGGGTCTCTTCACTGATCCGATCCTGCAGAGCCCCGACCCTTACTGCTGATGATGGGTGAAGGAGGAAAGGAACAGGAACTCTCCTGATTGACCCCACTCGGGTCGGCCTGTGAGGCTCTGTGACCCCACTCAGGGGTCGGCCTGTGAGGGTCAGTGACCCCACTCAGGGGTCGGCCTGTGAGGGTCAGTGACCCCACTCGGGTCGGCCTGTGAGGGTCTGTGACCCCACTTAGGGGTCGGCCTGTGAGGGTCAGTGACCCCACTCGGGTCGGCCTGTTAGGGTCAGTGACCCCACTCGGGTCGGCCTGTGAGGGACGGCCCCTGAAGGATGCTGTTGGAAGGGGACACAGTGTGTGACATTGAGTTATTTTCCAGATGGGCTACAAGACCATTATGGTGAACTACAACCCAGAGACAGTCAGCACAGACTACGACATGTGCGACCGCCTCTACTTTGATGAGATCTCCTTTGAGGTAAGAGGCCAGCGTTCCTCTGTCTAGTAACGCATATTATCTGTCGGCATTGTGCTAGAAGGGAGTTTGTATCTGTGATACAGTGTATTGTGTGCTGCATTGTTCATGCATTGTATGATTCTGAAAATGTCCATCTTTGAATTTAACCTTAACTGGGTCTCATGAGTGAAATAGGTTTTGGACAAGAAGGAATGACTATATTCCTAAAGCGTTGTGTCCTGTGCGCTCCAGGTGGTGATGGATATCTATGAGATGGAGAACCCTGAGGGGGTGATTCTGTCCATGGGCGGGCAGCTGCCCAACAACATCGCCATGTCCCTCCATCGCCAGCAGTGCCGCATCCTGGGAACCTCCCCCGAGTTCATCGACAACGCTGAGAACCGCTTCAAGTTCTCCCGCATGCTGGACACCATCGGCATCAGCCAGCCACTGTGGAAGGAGCTCACTGAGACTCAGGTAGGGCTTCCCCTGACCCTAGTCTCTGGTAGATATCTAACACACTGAGGTAGGACTTCCCCTGACCCTAGTCTCTGGTAGATATCTAACACACTGAGGTAGGACTTCCCCTGACCCTAGTCTCTGGTAGATATCTAACACACTGAGGTAGGACTTCCCCTGACCCTAGTCTCTGGTAGATATCTAACACACTGAGGTAGGACTTCCCCTGACCCTAGTCTCTGGTAGATATCTAACACACTGAGGTAGGGCTTCCCCTGACCCTAGTCTCTGGTAGATATCTAACACACTGAGGTAGGGCTTCCCCTGACCCTAGTCTCTGGTAGATATCTAACACACTGAGGTAGGACTTCCCCTGACCCTAGTCTCTGGTAGATATCTAACACACTGAGGTAGGACTTCCCCTGACCCTAGTCTCTGGTAGATATCTAACACACTGAGGTAGACTCTGGTAGATATCTAACACACTGAGGTAGTCTCTGGTAGATATCGAACACACTGAGGTAGACTCTGGTAGATATCTAACACACTGAGGTAGTCTAGTAGATATCTAACACACTGAGGTAGTCTCTAGTAGATATCTAACACACTGAGGTAGGACTTCCCCTGACCCTAGTCTCTGGTAGATATCTAACACACTGATGTAGACTCTGGTAGATATCTAACACACTGAGGTAGTCTCTGGTAGATATCTAACACACTGAGGTAGACTCTGGTAGATATCTTACACACTGAGGTAGTCTAGTAGATATCTAACACACTGAGGTAGTCTCTAGTAGATATCTAACACACTGAGGTAGGACTTCCCCTGACCCTAGTCTCTGGTAGATATCTAACACACTGAGGTAGACTGGTAGATATCTAACACACTGAGGTAGTCTAGTAGATATCTAACACACTGAGGTAGTCTAGTAGATATCTAACACACTGAGGTAGGACTTCCCCTGACCCTAGTCTCTGGTAGATATCTAACTCACTGAGGTAGTCTCTGGTAGATATCTATCACACTGAGGTAGTCTCTAGTAGATATCTAACACACTGAGGTAGTCTCTGGTAGATATCTAACTCACTGAGGTAGTCTCTGGTAGATATCTAACACACTGAGGTAGTCTCTGGTAGATATCTAACACACTGAGGTAGTCTCTGGTAGATATCTATCACACTGAGGTAGACTGGTAGATATCTAACACACTGAGGTAGTCTCTAGTAGATATCTAACACACTGAGGTAGACTGGTAGATATCTAACACACTGAGGTAGTCTCTGGTAGATATCTAACACACTGAGGTAGACTGGTAGATATCTAACACACTGAGGTAGTCTCTGGTAGATATCTAACTCACTGAGGTAGACTGGTAGATATCTAACTCACTGAGGTAGACTGGTAGATATCTAACACACTGAGGTAGTCTCTGGTAGATATCTAACTCACTGAGGTAGTCTCTGGTAGATATCTAACACACTGAGGTAGTCTCTGGTAGATATCTAACACTGAGGTAGTCTCTGGAAGATATCTAACACACTGAGGGAGTAGACGCTGATTTGATTGGCTCCTCTCTCTCTCTGCAGTCGGCGATGAAGTTCTGTGAGACGGTGGGCTACCCGTGCCTGGTGCGGCCGTCCTATGTACTGAGCGGAGCAGCCATGAACGTGGCGTACACAGACAGCGACCTGGAGAAGTACCTGACCAGCGCGGTGGCGGTCTCCAAGGAATACCCCGTGGTCATCTCCAAGTTCATCCAGGAAGCCAAGGTCAGATACGCCGGGGAGTCTGGGGCAGCACGCTTTACCCTAACCCTAGCCCGCCGTACCTACCCCCCCCCATCCGCAGTAGGTTACCCCTAGCACGTGCTACCCTGCTCTCTGCCATAGGAACTGTGAGTGTTCCATGTAGATCATCTGCTCAGCATCTCACACAGTCCTGTGGGCATACTGAGTACTGAGGAGTGTGTGTGTGTCTGACATCGGTGTGTGTTGCAGGAGATTGACGGCATACTGAGGAGTGTGTGTGTGTCTGACATCGGTGTGTGTTGCAGGAGATTGACGTGGATGCAGTGGCGTGCGATGGCGTGGTGATGGCCATCGCCGTGTCTGAGCACGTGGAGAACGCCGGGGTGCATTCTGGGGATGCCACTTTGGTCACACCTCCTCAGGACATCAACCAGAAGACCATGGAGCGCATCAAGAGGATCGTCCACGCCATTGGTCAGGAGTTGCAGGTCACCGGACCCTTCAACCTGCAGCTCATAGCCAAGGTGAGGCACACTGATCATGCCATGCTGCTGGGTAGTCGGGATGCCCTGCCCTGCTCCACCAACCAATAAAGCCATGACAACACCGGTATTACCGGTAACATCGTCTGCAATAAGAGAGCGCTTAGTTTGATCTTTAACGTTAGACCTTTCCCTTACTTTGAACAGGACTGTTATGTATTTGTTTTAAAGCACTTATAAAGAGGCACAGGACTGAGTGTAATGCTTATCTTACTTGACTGTGATCGCACATTTGCAGGCAAGAGTGGAGGCAAACACCAAATTCAGGATACTCATGACTGTTATGAATGGAACACTGCTAGAATAGGCTGCTAATAAGCTAGCCAGCTAGCTGACAAAAGGCTTACCTCAAATCAAATCAAACTTTATTTGTATAGCACATTTCATACACAGAGGCAACACAATGCGCTTTACAGAGAGCAATGGGGGGGTGGGGGGGGGCATAGGTCCCACGCCTGCATGTCCAGAGGGAAACTGGAGCAGCAAAGTGAGCAGAGTCGCTGGCTGCTCTACTGGCTGCTCTACTGCTGCATGGAGGGGCAGACACACACGCACTGGAATGGAAATGCATCTGATCTAGCTATCAAAAGTAAAAAGGATTTGCCAAGGTTCGCTCAAAAAGGTTCAGTCTGATTTATTAGGAAAACATACGATTGCAAAAGGACTTAAGGACAAAACACAGGAAAGTGTTTTACCCAGCAGAAGTAACTGGGTTTGTGCTTGCGCGCTGTTATAAACAATGTTATCCGGATATTACGTTCTAAGATCTGATTGGCTAACTCTTCAACACGTCATCAACAATGGTGGAGAGGTCAGACACGTGATATGGGAAAAGGGCGGTAAATCAGAAAAGGTTTCTGCACGAACAATGAAGACCATGGGAAGTCACTAGTGCAGACAGAAAGTCTGTGGTGTGTCGACCTCCTGGATATCCTGTTATAAATGAGGTGAGCACAGCCAGGGGTTCAGGGGTTCAGCATGTGAAAGGTTGAGGGAGGTAGAGAGAAACGGAGGTGAGCACAGCCAGGGGTTCAGGGGTTCAGGGGTTCAGGGGTTCAGCATGTGAAAGGTTGAGCCTGGAGAGGTCATCCTGTTATAAATGAGGTGAGCACAGCCAGAGGTTCAGGGGTGAAAGGTGGAGGGAGGTCGTGAAACTGTAAAACAAAGGACATGGCTGAGGATAACAATTTCTATGACGGCACACACACACACACTCACTCATTCACTCACTCATGCTCACACACACACACGTTTCATAGTAGGGTTAACGGTGATTACTCTGACCAAAGTATTAATAACACGCTTAGTCTATTTTACAAATATGTTTTTTTTTTATTTGATGAGTTGGTTCTGATTATTAAATTAACTAAATGGGCTGGGAAACAAACATCGCTGTGGTGGGGGTGGGGGTTGGGTTAGGGTTAGGGTTAACAGGGTTGGGGTGGGGGTTAGGCCACTAAGTAATGACTCCGTGAACAGGGCTGGGGTTAGGCCACTAAGTAATGACTCGGTGAACAGGGCTGGGGTTAGGCCACTAAGTAATGACTCCAGGAACAGGGCTGGGGTTAGGCCACTAAGTAATGACTCGGTGAACAGGGCTGGGGTTAGGCCACTAAGTAATGACTCGGTGAACACATCATGGACGCCTACTTGGTAGGTTAAATCACGTAACAGTGACATGAAAACTTTGCTGCTCGGTGCTTTGGCAGAAGTAGATGTATTCCTTGATCCTTTGTGTTAGTCTGTATGTGGAAGCTCCGGGGCTGGGTGATGATCTAGATGGTCTTTGTCTCTCAGGACGACCAGCTGAAGGTCATCGAATGCAACGTGCGCGTCTCCCGCTCCTTCCCCTTCGTCTCCAAAACGCTGGGCGTTGACCTGGTGGCCATGGCAACCCAGCTCATCATGGGAGAGGAGGTGGAGCCTGTGGGCCTGATGCAAGGAACTGGAATCGTGGGTGTCAAGGTAACGAGACCAGCTGCATGGAAATACTTAGCATCAGCATGTTGTAACCTGTGTGTGCGTGTGTGTGTGTGTTTTCTAACGGAACATCTCAATGGCCTGTATTTGCTGCAGGTGCCCCAGTTCTCTTTCTCGCGGCTGGCCGGGGCTGACGTGGTTCTGGGGGTGGAGATGACCAGTACCGGGGAGGTGGCCTGCTTCGGAGAGAACCGCTACGAGGCTTACCTCAAGGCTATGCTCAGCACCGGCTTCAAGATCCCCAAGAAGAACATACTTCTGT
The DNA here is from genome assembly GCF_949987555.1 of Borostomias antarcticus. Taxonomy (NCBI): domain Eukaryota; kingdom Metazoa; phylum Chordata; class Actinopteri; order Stomiiformes; family Stomiidae; genus Borostomias; species Borostomias antarcticus. Next base: position 32,662,314 of record NC_140239.1, on the reverse strand, counting down.
CCATCGGCAGCTACAAGGTACACATACAACATTGCCTGGGTCTGAGTCAATAACACCTATATGGCCTAGAGACAGAACAGAGACTAGAGAGACAACATCTATAGGAACTAGTGAGAGAACATCTATAGGAACTAGAGAGACAACATCTATAGGAACTAGTGAGAGAACATCTATAGGAACTAGAGAGAGAACATCTATAGGAACTAGAGAGAGAACATCTATAGGGATTAGAGAGAGAACATCTATAGGAACTAGAGAGAGAACATCTATAGGAACTAGTGAGAGAACATCTATAGGAACTAGAGAGAGAACATCTATAGGAACTAGAGAGAGAACATCTATAGGAACTAGAGAGAGAACATCTATAGGAACTAGAGAGAGAACATCTATAGGGATTAGAGAGGGAACATCTATAGGAACTAGAGAGAGAACATCTATAGGAACTAGTGAGAGAACATCTATAGGAACTAGAGAGAGAACATCTATAGGAACTAGTGAGGGAACATCTATAGGAACTAGAGAGAGAACATCTATAGGAACTAGAGAGAACATCTATAGGAACTAGTGAGGGAACATCTATAGGAACTAGAGAGAGAACATCTATAGGAACTAGAGAGAGAACATCTATAGGAACTAGTGAGGGAACATCTAAAGGAACTAGTGAGGGAACATCTATAGACTTGAGAGAGAACATCTATAGGGATTAGAGAGAACATCTATAGGGACTAGAGAGAGAACATCTATAGGGATTAGAGAGAGAACATCTATAGGAACTAGCAAGAGAACATCTATAGGAACTAGAGACAGAACAGAGACTAGAGAGACAACATCTATAGGAACTAGTGAGAGAACATCTATAGGAACTAGAGAGACAACATCTATAGGAACTAGTGAGAGAACATCTATAGGAACTAGAGAGAGAACATCTATAGGAACTAGAGAGAGAACATCTATAGGGATTAGAGAGAGAACATCTATAGGAACTAGAGAGAGAACATCTATAGGAACTAGTGAGAGAACATCTATAGGAACTAGAGAGAGAACATCTATAGGAACTAGAGAGAGAACATCTATAGGAACTAGAGAGAGAACATCTATAGGGATTAGAGAGGGAACATCTATAGGAACTAGAGAGAGAACATCTATAGGAACTAGTGAGAGAACATCTATAGGAACTAGAGAGAGAACATCTATAGGAACTAGTGAGGGAACATCTATAGGAACTAGAGAGAGAACATCTATAGGAACTAGAGAGAACATCTATAGGAACTAGTGAGGGAACATCTATAGGAACTAGAGAGAGAACATCTATAGGAACTAGAGAGAGAACATCTATAGGAACTAGTGAGGGAACATCTAAAGGAACTAGTGAGGGAACATCTATAGACTTGAGAGAGAACATCTATAGGGATTAGAGAGAACATCTATAGGGACTAGAGAGAGAACATCTATAGGGATTAGAGAGAGAACATCTATAGGAACTAGCAAGAGAACATCTATAAGGATTAGAGAGAACATCTATAGGAACTAGTGAGAGAACATCTATAGGAACTAGAGAGAGAACATCTATAGGGATTAGAGAGAACAGCTATATTGACTAGTGAAAGAACATCTATAGGAACTAGTGAGAGAACATCTATAGGAACTAGAGAGAGAACATCTATAGGGATTAGAGAGAACAGCTATATTGACTAGTGAAAGAACATCTATAGGAACTAGAGAGAGAACATCTATAGGAACTAGAGAGAGAACATCTATAGGAACTAGAGAGAGAACATCTATAGGGATTAGAGAGGGAACATCTATAGGAACTAGAGAGAGAACATCTATAGGAACTAGTGAGAGAACATCTATAGGAACTAGAGAGAGAACATCTATAGGAACTAGTGAGGGAACATCTATAGGAACTAGAGAGAGAACATCTATAGGAACTAGAGAGAACATCTATAGGAACTAGTGAGGGAACATCTATAGGAACTAGAGAGAGAACATCTATAGGAACTAGAGAGAGAACATCTATAGGAACTAGTGAGGGAACATCTAAAGGAACTAGTGAGGGAACATCTATAGACTTGAGAGAGAACATCTATAGGGATTAGAGAGAACATCTATAGGGACTAGAGAGAGAACATCTATAGGGATTAGAGAGAGAACATCTATAGGAACTAGCAAGAGAACATCTATAGGAACTAGAGACAGAACAGAGACTAGAGAGACAACATCTATAGGAACTAGTGAGAGAACATCTATAGGAACTAGAGAGACAACATCTATAGGAACTAGTGAGAGAACATCTATAGGAACTAGAGAGAGAACATCTATAGGAACTAGAGAGAGAACATCTATAGGGATTAGAGAGAGAACATCTATAGGAACTAGAGAGAGAACATCTATAGGAACTAGTGAGAGAACATCTATAGGAACTAGAGAGAGAACATCTATAGGAACTAGAGAGAGAACATCTATAGGAACTAGAGAGAGAACATCTATAGGAACTAGAGAGAGAACATCTATAGGGATTAGAGAGGGAACATCTATAGGAACTAGAGAGAGAACATCTATAGGAACTAGTGAGAGAACATCTATAGGAACTAGAGAGAGAACATCTATAGGAACTAGTGAGGGAACATCTATAGGAACTAGAGAGAGAACATCTATAGGAACTAGAGAGAACATCTATAGGAACTAGTGAGGGAACATCTATAGGAACTAGAGAGAGAACATCTATAGGAACTAGAGAGAGAACATCTATAGGAACTAGTGAGGGAACATCTAAAGGAACTAGTGAGGGAACATCTATAGACTTGAGAGAGAACATCTATAGGGATTAGAGAGAACATCTATAGGGACTAGAGAGAGAACATCTATAGGGATTAGAGAGAGAACATCTATAGGAACTAGCAAGAGAACATCTATAAGGATTAGAGAGAACATCTATAGGAACTAGTGAGAGAACATCTATAGGAACTAGAGAGAGAACATCTATAGGGATTAGAGAGAACAGCTATATTGACTAGTGAAAGAA
>NC_140239.1:32609289-32654289 GCF_949987555.1 Borostomias antarcticus | reverse complement strand
GTGAGGTGGCGCCCCACCACCTGTTCCTGTGTGAGGACCATGTGCCGGACATCGGGGGCGGCCGGGCGCAGGTGCGGCCCATGCTGGGCACCAGGGAGGACATGGAGGCCCTGTGGGAGAACCTGGACACCATCGACTGCTTTGCCACTGACCACGGTGAGATCCACACAGGGGCGGGGCGAGGGTACTCCCATGGGAGGGGCAGGGTGAGGGTACTCCCATGGGAGGGGCAGGTCTAGGGTACTCCCATGGGAGGGGCAGGTCTAGGGTACTCCCATGGGAGGGGCAGGTCTAGGGTACTCCCACGGGAGGGGCAGGGTGAGGGTACTCCCACGGGAGGGGCAGGGTGAGGGTACTCCCACGGGAGGGGCAGGTCTAGGGTACTCCCACGGGAGGGGCAGGTCTAGGGTACTCCCATGGGAGGGGCAGGTCTAGGGCACTCCCATGGGAGGGGCAGGTCTAGGGTACTCCCACGGGAGGGGCAGGGTGAGGGTACTCCCACGGGAGGGGCAGGGTGAGGGTACTCCCAAGGGAGGGGCAGGGTGAGGGTACTCCCACGGGAGGGGCAGGTCTAGGGCACTCCCATGGGAGGGGCAGGTCTAGGGTACTCCCACGGGAGGGGCAGGGTGAGGGTACTCCCACGGGAGGGGCAGGTCTAGGGTACTCCCACGGGAGGGGCAGGGTGAGGGTACTCCCACGGGAGGGGCAGGTCTAGGGTACTCCCATGGGAGGGGCAGGTCTAGGGTACTCCCACGGGAGGGGCAGGGTGAGGGTACTCCCACGGGAGGGGCAGGGTGAGGGTACTCCCACGGGAGGGGTAGGGTGAGGGTACTCCCATGGGAGGGGCAGGTCTAGGGTACTCCCATGGGAGGGGCAGGGTGAGGGTACTCCCACGGGAGGGGCAGTTTCTAGGTTGCATGAAACCAGTATTTGCTGTGAGCGAACTTGTTCATTCTGACCATAGGGTGTGTTTGTTTTGAACTCCCAGCCCCCCACTCTGTGGAGGAGAAGAGCAGTGAGAAGCCGCCCCCGGGCTACCCAGGCCTGGAGACCATGCTGCCCCTGCTCCTCACAGCAGTCAGCGATGGACGCCTCACCATCGACGACATCATCAGACGCCTCTACGATAACCCCCGCAAGATCCTCTCCCTGCCAGTCCAGGAGAACACATATGTGGAGGTAGAGAACCACAGACACACAGGGGAACACATATGTGGAGGTAGAGAACCACAGACACACAGGAGAACACATATGTGGAGGTAGAGAACCACAGACACACAGGAGAACACATATGTGGAGGTAGAGAACCACAGACACACAGGGGAACACATATGTGGAGGTAGAGAACCACAGACACACAGGAGAACACATATGTGGAGGTAGAGAACCACAGACACACAGGAGAACACATATGTGGAGGTAGAGAACCACAGACACAGGAGAACACATATGTGGAGGTAGAGAACCACAGACACACAGGAGAACACATGTGGAGGTAGTGAACCACAGACACACAGGAGAACACATATGTGGAGGTAGAGAACCACAGACACACAGGAGAACACATATGTGGAGGTAGAGAACCACAGACACACAGGAGAACACATATGTGGAGGTAGAGAACCACAGACACACAGGAGAACACATATGTGGAGGTAGAGAACCACAGACACACAGGAGAACACATATGTGGAGGTAGAGAACCACAGACACACAGGAGAACACATATGTGGAGGTAGAGAACCACAGACACACAGGAGAACACATATGTGGAGGTAGAGAACCACAGACACAGGAGAACACATGTGGAGGTAGAGAACCACAGACACACAGGAGAACACATATGTGGAGGTAGAGAACCACAGACACACAGGAGAACACATGTGGAGGTAGAGAACCACAGACACACAGGAGAACACATATGTGGAGGTAGTGAACCACAGACACACAGGAGAACACATGTGGAGGTAGTGAACCACAGACACACAGGAGAACACATGTGGAGGTAGAGAACCACAGACACACAGGAGAACACATATGTGGAGGTAGAGAACCACAGACACACAGGAGAACACATATGTGGAGGTAGAGAACCACAGACACACAGGAGAACACATATGTGGAGGTAGAGAACCACAGACACACAGGAGAACACATATGTGGAGGTAGAGAACCACAGACACACAGGAGAACACATATGTGGAGGTAGAGAACCACAGACACACAGGAGAACACATATGTGGAGGTAGAGAACCACAGACACAGGAGAACACATGTGGAGGTAGAGAACCACAGACACACAGGAGAACACATATGTGGAGGTAGAGAACCACAGACACACAGGAGAACACATGTGGAGGTAGAGAACCACAGACACACAGGAGAACACATGTGGAGGTAGAGAACCACAGACACACAGGAGAACACATGTGGAGGTAGTGAACCACAGACACACAGGAGAACACATGTGGAGGTAGTGAACCACAGACACACAGGAGAACACATGTGGAGGTAGAGAACCACAGACACACAGGAGAACACATGTGGAGGTAGTGAACCACAGACACACAGGAGAACACATATGTGGAGGTAGTGAACCACAGACACACAGGAGAACACATGTGGAGGTAGTGAACCACAGACACACAGGAGAACACATGTGGAGGTAGAGAACCACAGACACACTAGGGGTGTAACGGTACGCAAAAGTTATGGTTCAGTACATACCTCGGTTTTGAAGTTAGCTTTGTTCATTTTCGGTACAGTAATGAGAATTTTTTTTTCTTGTTTATTGTATATTATGAACTTTTGTAAACATCAACAGTCACTTGTCTCTTGTGCCTCTCCCTCTTGTGGGGGGGTGTGGGCTCGGGGCTGGGGGGGGCTCGGGGCTGGGGGGGGCTCGGGGGGGGCTCGGGGCTGGGGGGGGCTCGGGGCTGGGGGGGGGCTCGGGGCTGGGGGGGTGTGGGCTCGGGGCTGGGGGGGGCTCGGGGCTGGGGGGGGCTCGGGGCTGGGGGGGGCTCGGGGCTGAGGGGGGCTCGGGGCTGAGGGGGGCTCGGGGCTGGGGGGGGCTCGGGGCTGGGGGGGGGTGGGCTCGGGGCTGGGGGGGGCTCGGGGCTGGGGGGGGGTGGGCTCGGGGCTGGGGGGGGCTCGGGGCTGGGGGGGAGTGGGCTCGGGGCTGGGGTGGGTCGGGGCTGGGGTGGGTCGGGGCTGGGGGGGTGTGGGCTCGGGGCTGGGGTGGGTCGGGGCTGGGGTGGGTCGGGGCTGGGGGGGTGTGGGTGCCGTATCCGGGGGTTCGCCCAGGGTGGCATATAAGCTAGAAACGCTACTGCTCTGAGGGATGAGCTGCTTGTCCCCCACCACAGACAGTATTAGCTAGCTAACGATGAGCTGCTTGTCCCCCACCACAGACGGTATTAGCTAGCTAACGATGAGCTGCTTGTCCCCCACCACAGACAGTATTAGCTAGCTAACGATGAGCTGCTTGTCCCCCACCACAGACAGTATTAGCTAGCTAACGATGAGCTGCTTGTCCCCCACCGTATTAGCTAGCTAACGGCGTTGCTGTTGGATAATGTATGAGCTTCCTAACGCTGGCTATTCTAACTAGCTATGTTAGCATGATGCACAGTAGTTAGCTGCTAGGCTAGCGAGATAACTATAGCCGGGCAATATGCCAGCTGGGCTAACTTAGCTGGGTAGCTAATATAACGTAGCTTGCTAAAATTACTTGCCTAATAGTTTATTTGAAGATTTGTGTCTCCGAGATTGTCAGTGTTGTGTTAAGAACTTGGCCTGCTATCTTATCTGGGTTAACGAGGTGCATCGGAGTGACGGAGAGGAGCGGAGGATGGGCTGTTCAGACGGGTCCAGCAGCAGTGTGTGTGATAATTAGCAGTGTGTGTGATAATTAGCAGTGTGTGTGATAATTAGCAGTGTGTGTGATAATTAGCAGTGTGTGTGATAATTAGCAGTGTGTGTGATAATTAGCAGTGTGTGTGATAATTAGCAGTGTGTGTGATAATTAGCAGTGTGTGAGATAATTAGCAGTGTGTGTGATAATTAGCAGTGTGTGTGATAATTAGCAGTGTGTGTGATAATTAGCAGTGTGTGTGATAATTAGCAGTGTGAGATAATTAGCAGTGTGTGTGATAATTAGCAGTGTGTGTGATAATTAGCAGTGTGTGTGATAATTAGCAGTGTGTGTGATAATTAGCAGTGTGTGATAATTAGCAGTGTGTGTGATAATTAGCAGTGTGTGAGATAATTAGTAGTGTGTGAGATAATTAGCAGTGTGTGTGATAATTAGCAGTGTGTGTGCTAATTAGCAGTGTGTGTGATAATTAGCAGTGTGTGTGATAATTAGCAGTGTGTGTGATAATTAGCAGTGTGTGTGATAATTAGCAGTGTGTGTGATAATTAGCAGTGTGTGAGATAATTAGCAGTGTGTGAGAATTAGCAGTGTTTGAGATAATTAGCAGTCCATCCATCTATCCATCTTAGGGTTAGGGTTATCCGGGATCGGGTCGCGGAGGCAGCAGCTCCAGCTCCACATCTTTAGCCGCTCACAGGCCAGTGCAGAGATGTAGTCCCGTCTCCTGGGTCTGATCCGCGTAGGCCTACCCCTAGTCCCGCCACCTAGTCCTGGGTCTAATCCGCGTAGGCCTCCAGAGATGTAGTCCCGCCACCTAGTCCTGGGTCTAATCCGCGTAGGCCTACAGAGATGTCGTCCCGCCACCTAGTCCTGGGTCTGATCCGCGTAGGCCTACAGAGATGTAGTCCCGCCACCTGGTCCTGGGTCTGATCCGCGTAGGCCTACAGAGATGTAGTCCCGCCACCTGGTCCTGGGTCTGATCCGCGTAGGCCTACAGAGATGTAGTCCCGCCACCTAGTCCTGGGTCTGATCCGCTAGGCCTACCCCTAGTCCCGCCACCTAGTCCTGGGTCTAATCCGCGTAGGCCTACCCCTGCCTCCTCCCAGCCGGACACGCTTTGAAAACCACCCTAGGGAGGCGCCCAGGAGGCATCCTCACTAGATGCCCAAACCACCTCAACTGGCTCCTTTCGACGCAAAGGAGCAGAGGCTCTACTCCGAGTCTCTCCCGGATGACTGAACTTCTCACCCGATCTCTCAGGGAGACCCCAGCCACCCTCCGGAGAATGTGAGGCAGAGACTTAACAAATGATTGGTCCACCATGTGGGAACTCTGATTAGAAGTATGTTCTACATGGAAAACAAGCCTGGCACCCTAGCCTAACCCTAACCCTAACCCTGGCACGTCTGCACCCAAGGTCCTGTACTGAAACGGTTCAATAGAAATACCTGTACTGTTACACCCCTAACACACACACACACACAAACGGCCTTACCTCATCTGTCGTGCCCCCTCTCTCCTCCTCCCTCCCCTCCTCTCACTCCTCTTCCCTCTCTCTCCTCTCCCCTCTCTCGTCCCTGCCCTGCTCCTCCAGGTGGACCTGGAGCAGGAGTGGGTGATTCCTCAGGCCATGCAGTTCACCAAGTCCAAATGGACGCCCTTCCAGGGCATGAAGGTCAAGGGCAAGGTTAGGAGGGTGGTTCTCAGAGGAGAGGTGGCCTACATCGACGGGCAGGTATGACCCTAACCCTGTATCACACCACACGTCATTACTTTCCACTTTGCACATAAAGTTTACTTTCCCATCCAGATTCTCATGCAATAAGATTGTAACGCCGTCCTGCTGGTCTCGTCAGGTGCTGGTTCCTCCAGGTTATGGTGAGGATGTGAAGACGTGGCCTGCTGGCACCCCCGTCATCCTGCCTCCCGAACCTCCCAAAGATGTCCCACAGGTAGCTAACCCCTAACCTAACCTAACCCCACCCTAAGTTGGCCTTCATGCTGTCACTGTTCTTTTGTTTGTCTTTTTGTATTGTATCTGTAAAAGAGACCTGGTCTCAAGATGTTCTTCCCTGTCTAAATAAAGCCATCCATCGTACTCTATCTATCCACCCACCTCTAACCACTCCCTAACCCCCCTAACTCCGACCTCTCTCCCCCCTGTGTGTCAGACCCCAGAGCGCCCCCGTCCCACCCCTCTGTTTGAAGGAGTCCGTACCCGTGCCCTCAGCCCTCGGCGCATGACGGGGGAAGGCCGCTACATGCTCCCTCCCCGCATCCACCACTCTTCGGACCCCGGCATGCCCCCAGGTACTACACCTCCCAGAACCCCTTGCTGCATCGCACTACACTTCATATTTACATGTCAGAAGCCCTTTCTACACAGAGATCCCACTTTAGACCCTTTCAAGGGAAACAATTAAACCTTTGATAATTAGAGCAACAGCTTCTTGGTCCAAGTAAACTGCAATTTATACAAGAGCTAGCTCCAACCACGCATTGTGATTACCCAAGAGGCATGTGGAGCCGTGCCAATAACCACAATATACCAATTGGCAAATCACCTGTAAAAGTATCACTCCGCTTTGATTCATTGTTTCATGACATGATAGGAATTGTGAGCAATAAACGTACTGAAACTGGTAAGATTCTTTTCTTTTAGTTGAAAGGGAACAGACAGTTTGGGATACATGCTTACATGAAGATTATATTAGCCGCCAGCTAGCTAGCTTGCTCTGTTGACGTTAAGGCGTTAAGTTGCCTATAACAATGGTTAACAATGGAGAATTATGTCGGTTTGCAGATGGCCGAAAGCAATGCAATTTAATGAAATTGAACAGTACTAAACCATCTGTTTAAATAAATATATTTAACGACAGTGCAGGTGCCGTTATACAAAAGCAATTACACTCAAGCTTGTGCTTGATTGTGGTTATTGGCACAGCTGTGTAGTGACATCACTCCGCTTTGCATCATGCCCTATCACCGTGCCAATAACCACCATAAAGCACTCCTTGTATGTTATTGCTTATATATAATAACCACCATAAAGCACGCCCTCTCGTATGTTGTTGCTTATATATAATAACCACCATAAAGCACTCCCTCTCGTTTGTTATTGCTTATATATAATAACCACCATAAAGCACTCCCTCTCGTATGTTATTGCTTATATATAATAACCACCATAAAGCACTCCCTCTCGTATGTTATTGCTAATATATAATAACCACCATAAAGCACTCCCTCTCGTATGTTATTGCTAATATATAATAACCACCATAAAGCACTCCCTCTCGTATGTTATTGCTAATATATAATAACCACCATAAAGCACTCCCTCTCGTATGTTATTGCTAATATATAATAACCACCATAAAGCACTCCCTCTCGTATGTTATTGCTTATATATAATAACCACCATAAAGCACTCCCTCTCGTATGTTATTGCTAATATATAATAACCACCATAAAGCACTCCCTCTCGTATGTTATTGCTTATATATAATAACCACCATAAAGCACTCCCTCTCGTATCTTATTGCTAATATATAATAACCACCATAAAGCACTACCCCTCGTATGTTATTGCTTAAGTAAACGATGGTGTTGTTTTGAATATGATTATTCCATGAAAGAAGACCCCTATTATGCTAGCTTCCCTTGTTTACACTGGACCAGATGAAGCGAGTGCAGGCTACTGTCCCCCTGGTGGGTGATTCAGATAGCGCAGGCTAATGTCCCCCTGGTGGGTGATTCAGATAGTGCAGGCTAATGTCCCCCTGGTGGGTGATTCAGATAGTGCAGGCTAATGTCCCCCTGGTGGGTGATTCAGATAGTCCAGGCTAATGTCCCCCTGGTGGGTGATTCAGATAGCGCAGGCTAATGTCCCCCTGGTGGGTGATTCAGATAGCGCAGGCTAATGTCACCCTGGTGGGTGATTCAGATAGCGCAGGCTAATGTCACCCTGGTGGGTGATTCAGATAGCGCAGGCTAATGTCCCCCTGGTGGGTGATTCAGATAGCGCAGGCTAATGTCCCCCTGGTGGGTGATTCAGATAGCGCAGGCTAATGTCACCCTGGTGGGTGTTTCAGATAGTGCAGGCTAATGTCCCCCTGGTGGGTGATTCCGATAGTGCAGGCTAATGTCCCCCTGGTGGGTGATTCAGATAGTGCAGGCTAATGTCCCCCTGGTGGGTGATTCAGATAGCGCAGGCTAATGTCCCCCTGGTGGGTGATTCAGATAGCGCAGGCTAATGTCCCCCTGGTGGGTGATTCAGATAGCGCAGGCTAATGTCGAATGTGATTCAGATAGCGCAGGCTAATGTCGAATGTGATTCAGATAGCGCAGGCTAATGTCGAATGTGATTCAGATTGCGCAGGCTACTGTCGAATGTGATTCAGATAGCGCAGGCTAATGTCGAATGTGATTCAGATAGCGCAGGCTAATGTCGAATGTGATTCAGATAGCGCAGGCTAATGTCGAATGTGATTCAGATTGCGAAGGCTAATGTCGAATGTGATTCAGATAGCTGGCATTCCAGAATCAGAGGCATAAGCCTTTTTACCTTCGCTAGCTGTCAAATGAGACAACAAGCTATAGTAGTATACAGTGCCCAGCTTGGCTATGGCTGTTTATAGGTAGACTAATTCCTAGTTGTTTGAATGATAAAAATCTATTAGGAATTATACATATGACTGAATAGTCATAGTCTTCTCGCAAAGGACTTGCAAAGCGAGTGTGGAGCAGTAGGCAACGAAAATCCGACACTTTTAAAATCAATTGATTGACTGGTGACAAGGAATTAACAATTAGACTGAGGATTAGAAAGAAATTTGAATGATAGAAAACAGAATTACGTACTGGACGTTAATGAATAGCGCAACCCAGAAGTGAAACTGTGTTTTGATCTCAAAAAACAATTAGCCTACACTGCAATACAATAAATAAATAAATAAAATTTAAAAAAAATCTAACAACATGCAAAATGAACAAGAATAAACTTGGTTGGATATCCTTAGAACAAGAACAAGAACAAGAGCCTGACATTAATCCTAACAGTAATCTTACAGAGCTTGACATTGATCATAAACAGCGTTGTTCTGTGCTTGTCAAGGTGCATAGCCTGATCAAACATGACACCGAGAAACAGAGTCTGACTATTATTGCTGTAGCCGAGCAGGCAGTGGGGGGGTTTGTGAATTACCTAACGGAAAAGTCTTAATGCGTCCAATTTCATTGGCTCACTTCTAAGTGGCTTAACGTTTGAGGTCCACTGTTATTCTCCATCTATATTAATGGTATAGGTCATAATGTGGATGGCGCCAACTCATTTGTATGCATATTATACTGTATATTGTGCTGGTCCCTCCATTACGAAGGCTCTTGTCGACTTGCAGGCTGTTTTTAATATTATCCAGATGCTATAGTTGCTTTTAAATTCTGATAAAATGAAGGTAATGCATTTTTCTAATGCCAAAAACAAACTTCTTAGACATCTTACTGCACAGGGAAATAAATTAGACGTTGTCTGCCGTTATAAATATATTGGTGCTTGATGACTGTCTTTCTTTTAAACTTCAGGTTAATAATCTCCTTAAAAGACTGAGGCTGATGTTCTATTCTATTTTATTCTTGTTTCTCCATTGAGGCCAGAAGAAGACTGGTTTCTGCTGCCTTTCTACCGGTGCTTGATTATGGTGATCTGCTGTACTTGAATGCACCTGCCTGCGCATGTTAGACTCGGCATATCACAGTGCATATCACAGTGCACTACGTTTTATCAGAAATTGTAGAGCTTTAATTCATCACTGTACACTGTACTCCAGGCTGGCTGACCTCAGTCTGGCATTGGTACCTGTTCATTTATAAAGCTATCCTAGGGTGTATTCACACAGACACTAGTTAGTGCGCACCAAACGAGCTTTGGGCCCGAGAGCGCTTCGTTTAGGCCTGTGTGAGCACAGCAATCGCACTCAGGTGCGCGTCAAAATAGCCGCACCGAGACCCACCAGAAGGGGTGGTCTCCAGAAGGGGTGGTCTCGGAGCAGCTTCAACCGAATTCTTGTGCGCACCAGTTATGGTGTGAAGGCGCGCAACCTCGGACCGACGCAACTACCTTGTGCACGCAATATGTTTGACCTAAAAAGGCTCCCGTAGTCAGCTGAGCTGTGCATTGTGGGTTGAGGATGACCATAACAGAGAGTGGTATATGCAAACGATATAGAAAGCAATTACCAGTGTAAGGAACAGCAAGCGTATTTGTGTCTCCATTGTGCACAATATAAATTCGTTCTTCCCGGGAGTTTTTCATGACGCTCTTGCACCCGCCCCCAGAAAGATATTGACCAATGACGGCACTGAGCCTTTTCATGTGACTTGTGGTGCTGCATTTGGACCAGAGTAAAGAAAGTGCTGTGTGAAAGCGAACCGCAGTAGCTGAAAAATGAAACAATGTATCACTTTTGCTTTTGGTGCGCATCAATGGTGCACTAACATGTGAATACGCCCCTAGACTCCCGGCCTACTGTCAGTAGTTCCAGTCTGAGATCTCATGATGTGATCCTGTAGTCAGTGGCGAGTGCCACTGTAGGACTGAACTGGGAAAGAAGGCTTTCATGTGCTCTGCTCCTCTTACCTCTAGCCTTCACAACATCTGAAGCTAATGGAACTGGTCTCTCTGCCTGCTTTTAAAGCACTCAAGCTTGTTGTTAGATGCGTCTGTTGGCTTGTGTCAATGTCCATAAGTATTTTATTATTTAATTATTTAATTTGTACCCTATAAGCTCTGCTCTATTGTTGTTCTTGTCTGTAACGTTTAATGCTGCTATTTTGGTCAGGTCTCTCTTGTAAATGAGATCTTTCATCTCAATGGAACCACCTGGTAAAATAAAGGTTACATTTAAAAAATAAATCTCCTAACTCTTACTCTAACTCTGTGTCAAAATGTGTTAGCAGCTGAAGATTCAAAGGAGAGAACTTTACGAAGAGCATATGATGAAGGTTTGAAGCTATGCTGTAGTGCGGTTCTTACTGCTGTAGTGCAGTTCTGCCCATCTTGCTAAGCCCTTGTCTTTCTGTCTGTCTGTGACACTGGTGCCTTTGTCTCCTGCCTATTAAGCCAGCAGTTAGGAGCTGTCAGGAATACACATCTACATATATACACAACACATCTACATATAGACACAACACATCTACATATATACACAACACATCTACATATATACACAACACATCTACATATATACACAACACATCTACATATATACACAACACATCTACATATATACACAACACATCTCACATATTATACACTACACATCTACATATACACACAACACATCTACATATAGACACAACACATCTACATATATACACAACACATCTACATATATACACAACACATCTACATATATACAGAACACATCTACATATATACACAACACATCTCACATATTATACACAACACATCTACATATATACACAACACATCTACATATAGACACAACACATCTACATATATACACAACACATCTACATATATACACAACACATCTACATATATACAGAACACATCTACATATATACACAACACATCTCACATATTATACACTACACATCTACATATAGACACAACACATCTACATATATACAGAACACATCTACATATATACACAACACATCTACATATATACACAACACATCTCACATATTATACACTACACATCTACATATATACACAACACATCTCACATATAGACACAACACATCTACATATAGACACAACACATCTACATATACACACAACACATCTACATATACACACAACACATCTACATATATACACAACACATCTCACATATAGACACAACACATCTACATATAGACACAACACATCTACATATACACACAACACATCTACATATATACACAACACATCTACATATATACACAACACATCTCACATATTATACACAACACATCTACATATATACACAACACATCTACATATATACACAACACATCTCACATATATACACAACACATCTACATATATACACAACACATCTACATATATACACAACACATCTCACACATTATACTCACATTATACACAACACATCTACATATATACACAACACATCTCACATATATACACAACACATCTACATATATACACAACACATCTACATATATACACAACACATCTACATATATACACAACACTTCTACATATATACACAACACATCTACATATATACACAACACATCTACATATATACACAACACATCTACACTTATACACAACACATCTACATATATACACAACACATCTACATATATACACAACACATCTACATATATACACAACACCTACATATATACACAACACATCTACATATATACACAACACATCTACATATATACACAATACTTCTACATATATACACAACACATCTACATATATACACAACACATCTACATATATACACAACACATCTACATATATACACAATACTTCTACATATATACACAACACATCTACATATATACACAACACATCTACATATATACACAACACATCTACACTTATACACAACACATCTACATATATACACAACACATCTACACATATACACAACACATCTCACATATTATACACAACACATCTACATATATACACAACACATCTACATATATACACAACACATCTCACATATATACACAACACATCTACATATATACACAACACATCTCACATATTATACACTACACATCTACATATATACACAACACATCTACATATATACACAACACATCTACACATATACACAACACATCTACATATATACACAACACATCTACATATATACACAACACATCTACATATATACACAACACATCTCACATATATACACAACACATCTACATATATACACAACACATCTACATATATACACAACACATCTACATATATACACAACACATCTACATATATACACAACACATCTCACATATATACACAACACATCTACATATATACACAACACATCTACATATATACACAACACATCTACACATATACACAACACATCTACATATATACACAACACATCTCACATATACACAACACATCTACATATATACACAACACATCTACATATATACACAACACATCTACATATATACACAATACTTCTACATATATACACAACACATCTACATATATACACAACACATCTACATATATACACAACACATCTACATATATACACAATACTTCTACATATATACACAACACATCTACATATATACACAACACATCTACATATATACACAACACATCTACACTTATACACAACACATCTACATATATACACAACACATCTACATATATACACAACACATCTACATATATACACAACACATCTACATATATACACAACACATCTCACATATTATACACAACACATCTACATATATACACAACACATCTACATATATACACAACACATCTACATATATACACAACACATCTACATATATACACAACACATCTACATATATACACAACACATCTACATATATACACAACACATCTCACATATATACACAACACATCTACATATAGACACAACACATCTACATATATACACAACACATCTACATATATACACAACACATCTCACACATTATACTCACATTATACACAACACATCTACATATATACACAACACATCTCACATATATACACAACACATCTACATATATACACAACACATCTACATATATACACAACACATCTACATATATACACAACACTTCTACATATATACACAACACATCTACATATATACACAACACATCTACATATATACACAACACATCTACACTTATACACAACACATCTACATATATACACAACACATCTACATATATACACAACACATCTACATATATACACAACACATCTACATATATACACAACACATCTACATATACACACAACACATCTACATATAGACACAACGCATCTACATATATACACAACACATCTCACATATTATACACAACACATCTACATATATACACAACACATCTACATATATACACAACACATCTCATCTGATATATACACAACACATCTACATATATACACAACACATCTACATATATACACAACACATCTACATATATACAACACATCTACATATATACACAACACATCTCACATATATACACAACACATCTCACATATATACACAACACATCTACATATATACACAACACATCTACATATATACACAACACATCTACACATATACACAACACATCTACATATATACACAACACATCTCACATATACACAACACATCTACATATATACACAACACATCTACATATATACACAACACATCTACATATATACACAATACTTCTACATATATACACAACACATCTACATATATACACAACACATCTACATATATACACAACACATCTACATATATACACAATACTTCTACATATATACACAACACATCTACATATATACACAACACATCTACATATATACACAACACATCTACACTTATACACAACACATCTACATATATACACAACACATCTACACATATACACAACACATCTCACATATTATACACAACACATCTACATATATACACAACACATCTACATATATACACAACACATCTCACATATATACACAACACATCTACATATATACACAACACATCTCACATATTATACACTACACATCTACATATATACACAACACATCTACATATATACACAACACATCTACACATATACACAACACATCTACATATATACACAACACATCTACATATATACACAACACATCTACATATATACACAACACATCTCACATATATACACAACACATCTACATATATACACAACACATCTACATATATACACAACACATCTACATTTATACACAACACATCTACATATATACACAACACATCTCACATATATACACAACACATCTCACATATATACACAACACATCTACATATATACACAACACATCTACATATATACACAACACATCTACACATAAACACAACACATCTACATATATACACAACACATCTCACATATACACAACACATCTACATATATACACAACACATCTACATATATACACAACACATCTACATATATACACAATACTTCTACATATATACACAACACATCTACATATATACACAACACATCTACATATATACACAACACATCTACATATATACACAATACTTCTACATATATACACAACACATCTACATATATACACAACACATCTACATATATACACAACACATCTACATTTATACACAACACATCTACATATATACACAACACATCTACATATATACACAACACATCTACATATATACACAACACATCTACATATATACACAACACATCTACATATATACACAACACATCTACATATATACACAACACATCTACATATATACACAACACATCTACATATATACACAACACATCTACATATATACACAACACATCTACATATATACACAACACATCTACATATAGACACAACACATCTACATATATACACAACACATCTACATATATACACAACACATCTACATATATACACAACACATCTACATATATACACAACACATCTACATATATACACAACACATCTACACTTATACACAACACATCTACACTTATACACAACACATCTACATATATACACAACACATCTACATATATACACAACACATCTACATATATACACAACACATCTACATATATACACAACACATCTATATATATACACAACACATCTACACTTATACACAACACATCTACACTTATACACAACACATCTACATATATACACAACACATCTACATATATACACAACACATCTACATATATACACAACACATCTACATATATACACAACACATCTACATATAGACACAACACATCTACATATAGACACAACACATCTACATGTATACACAACACATCTACATATATACACAACACATCTACATATATACACAACACATCTACATATATACACAACACATCTCACATTATACACAACACATCTACATATATACACAACACATCTACATATATACACAACACATCTACACATATACACAACACATCTCACATATTATACACAACACATCTACATATATACACAACACATCTCACATATATACACAACCCATCTACATATATACACAACACATCTACATATATACACAACACATCTACATATATACACAACACATCTACATATATACACAACACTTCTACATATATACACAACACATCTACATATATACACAACACATCTACATATATACACAACACATCTACACATATACACAACACATCTCACATATTATACACAACACATCTACATATAGACACAACACATTTACATATAGACACAACACATCTACATATAGACACAACACATCTACATATAGACACAACACATCTACATATAGACACAACACATCTCACATATATACACAACACATCTACATATATACACAACACATCTACATATATACACAACACATCTACATATATACACAACACATCTACATATATACACAACACATCTACATATACACACAACACATCTACATATACACACAACACATCTACATATATACACAACACATCTACATATATACACAACACATCTCACATATATACACAACACATCTACATATATACACAACACATCTACATATATACACAACACATCTACATATATACACAACACATCTCATCTGATATTGGGAAACAGTCTGCTCAAAAGTTTTTAAATGCTGTTACTTCTTGTTACTGGCTGTACTACCACATGTTGCTGCTTTGCTTGCTTTTTAGCCACTTTGAGCCAACTGTTTTCCTAATGTTTAGTTCACAAAAAAGATAAATACATGATATTATATAAATAAATGTATAGCTTAGATTTGATCATTTATATCTTCATGGTTTTCAGGTGTTGACCCATTAAATTCTGCTTGAGGCTAGGGTTAGGGCTAGGGGTATGGGAGGCTAGGGTTAGGGCTAGGGGTGTGGGAGGCTAGGGTTATGGGAGGCTAGGGTTAGGGCTAGGGTTATGGGAGGCTAGGGTTATGGGAGGCTAGGGTTAGGGGCTAGGGGTGTGGGAGGCTAGGGTAAGGGCTAGGGTTATGGGAGGCTAGGGTTAGGGGCTAGGGTTGTGGGAGGCTAGGGTTATGGGAGGCTAGGGTTAGGGGCTAGGGTTATGGGAGGCTAGGGTTAGGGCTAGGGTTATGGGAGGCTAGGGTTAGGGGCTAGGGTTATGGGAGGCTAGGGTTAGGGCTAGGGTTATGGGAGGCTAGGGTTAGGGGCTAGGGGTATGGGAGGCTTGGGTTAGGGCTAGGGGTGTGGGAGGCTAGGGCTAGGGTTATGGGAGGCTAGGGTTAGGGCTAAGGTTGTGGGAGGCTAGGGTTAGGGCTATGGTTATGGGAGGCTAGGGTTATGGGAGGCTAGGGTTAGGGGCTAGGGTTGTGGGAGGCTAGGGTTAGGGCTAGGGGTGTGGGAGGCTAGGGTTATGGGAGGCTAGGGTTAGGGCTAAGGTTGTGGGAGGCTAGGGTTAGGGCTAAGGTTGTGGGAGGCTAGGGTTAGGGCTAGGGTTATGGGAGGCTAGGGTTATGGGAGGCTAGGGTTAGGGGCTAGGGTTGTGGGAGGCTAGGGTTAGGGCTAGGGGTGTGGGAGGCTAGGGTTATGGGAGGCTAGGGTTAGGGGCTAGGGGTGTGGGAGGCTAGGGTAAGGGCTAGGGTTATGGGAGGCTAGGGTTAGGGGCTAGGGTTATGGGAGGCTAGGGTTAGGGGCTAGGGTTGTGGGAGGCTAGGGTTAGGGGCTAGGGTTATGGGAGGCTAGGGTTAGGGCTAGGGTTATGGGAGGCTAGGGTTAGGGGCTAGGGTTATGGGAGGCTAGGGTTAGGGGCTAGGGGTGTGGGAGGCTAGGGTAAGGGCTAGGGTTGTGGGAGGCTAGGGTTAGGGGCTAGGGGTGTGGGAGGCTAGGGTAAGGGCTAGGGTTATGGGAGGCTAGGGTTAGAGCTAGGGTTGTGGGAGGCTAGGGTTAGGGGCTAGGGGTGTGGGAGGCTAGGGTTAGGGGCTAGGGGTGTGGGAGGCTAGGGTTAGGGCTAGGGTTGTGGGAGGCTAGGGTTAGGGCTAGGGTTATGGGAGGCTAGGGTTAGGGGCTAGGGTTAGGGGCTAGGGTTATGGGAGGCTAGGGTTAGGGGCTAGGGTTGTGGGAGGCTAGGGTTAGGGGCTAGGGTTATGGGAGGCTAGGGTTAGGGCTAGGGTTATGGGAGGCTAGGGTTAGGGGCTAGGGTTATGGGAGGCTAGGGTTAGGGGCTAGGGGTGTGGGAGGCTAGGGTAAGGGCTAGGGTTGTGGGAGGCTAGGGTTAGGGGCTAGGGGTGTGGGAGGCTAGGGTAAGGGCTAGGGTTATGGGAGGCTAGGGTTAGAGCTAGGGTTGTGGGAGGCTAGGGTTAGGGGCTAGGGGTGTGGGAGGCTAGGGTTAGGGGCTAGGGGTGTGGGAGGCTAGGGTTAGGGCTAGGGTTGTGGGAGGCTAGGGTTAGGGCTAGGGTTATGGGAGGCTAGGGTTAGGGGCTAGGGTTATGGGAGGCTAGGGTTAGGGCTAGGGTTATGGGAGGCTAGGGTTATGGGAGGCTAGGGTTAGGGGCTAGGGTTATGGGAGGCTAGGGTTAGGGCTAGGGTTGTGGGAGGCTAGGGTTAGGGCTAGGGTTATGGGAGGCTAGGGTTATGGGAGGCTAGGGTTAGGGCTAGGGTTATGGGAGGCTAGGGTTAGGGCTAGGGTTGTGGGAGGCTAGGGTTAGGGCTAGGGTTATGGGAGGCTAGGGTTATGGGAGGCTAGGGTTAGGGGCTAGGGTTATGGGAGGCTAGGGTTAGGGCTAGGGGTGTGGGAGGCTAGGGTAAGGGCTAGGGTTATGGGAGGCTAGGGTTATGGGAGGCTAGGGTTAGGGCTAGGGTTATGGGAGGCTAGGGTTAGGGCTAGGGTTGTGGGAGGCTAGGGTTAGGGCTAGGGTTGTGACCCTACATGCCATGGGCCATTCCATTCACCGTCGGTGTTTCTCTGCTTCCTCAGAGCTGTCTCTGGCTGCAGCCGGAGGGGACGTGTACAGCCACCCCCCCCCCCTGGCCAGGCTCCTGTCTCCCCAGGCCCAGACCGGACTGTCCCCACAGGGCCTGGTCCACCTCCAGACCTCCCCTCTGCTCCACCCCCTGGTTGGACAGCACGTCCTCTCTGTCAGGCAGTTCAGCAAGGAGCAGGTACATTTTTACATTTTAGTCCTTTGAATGGTGATGTGTGTGTGTGTGTGTGTGTGTGTGTGTGTGTGTGTGTGTGTGTGTGTGTGTGTGTGTGAGAAAAAACGACACTGAGCAGTGCGCAGCAAACGTGAACAGCAACGAAGATGGCAACGGGAGAGAGCGCTTTTTTCAGACGAGATAGCTGCAGCTTCAGCAGCAACTAATACAGAAGGGGCACAATATGGAAATATTTCAGCTTTAAAGTTGACAAAAGGCGAGCCCTAACCATAGCCCTAGCACCGCTGTGTCTCTCAAAGTGTCTCACGAAAGGAGGAGGCAACCGACAGGTAACCCTAACCCCAACAAACAGACAGGTGACCAACATAGACTAACATTACATTAGCTCCCCTGTTACAGTATGTCCATGAAAGAAATACAGCATGGTGGAAAAGCCTCTCTGGAAGGGCACTTTTATAACATTGGCTTGTTTCTCTCTTTTTTAAGCATTAGTACCGTTTGGTACCAAGTACCATAACACTTGTCTTCGTACCGATAACAAAACTCACATTTTATTACTGTGACAACACTGTTACACACGCAAACACATATGCGCACTAAGTGGATTAACACACACCACATCCTGAACCATGCAGTTCAGGGAAGATGGGGTACTGAAACAGAAGAGGGTTAGGGTTACTGCTTTACTGTTGAGGGCCTAGTGGAGTGCAGTAGCATGACAGTTTGTGTATTTCAGATCTCCCACCTATTCAACGTGGCTCATACTCTTCGCCTGATGGTGCAGAAAGAGAGAGGCTTGGACATATTGAAGGTAGGTGCTGTGTACTATGTATAGCCTTGTTGCAGCTCTGTGGACATATTGAAAGTAGGTACTAGCCATGTGTCAGTCTACATGTGTAAACGTGTAGACACGGAAATGAAACCATAAACGGCTAGGGTTAAAATCCCTAAATGAAAAACTGAACCGCAACGAATTTACCGCTCTATCAGCAGTATAGACCACACGACCGCTCTATCAGCAGTATAGACCACATGACCGCTATATCAGCAGTATAGACCACACGACCGCTCTAGCAGCAGTATAGACCACATGACCGCTATATCAGCAGTATAGACCACACGACCGCTCTAGCAGCAGTATAGACCACACGACCGCTCTAGCAGCAGTATAGACAACACGGCCGCTCTATCAGCAGTATAGACCACACGACCGCTCTATCAGCAGTATAGACCACACGACCGCTCTAGCAGCAGTATAGACCACACGACCGCTCTAGCAGCAGTATAGACAACACGGCCGCTCAAGTAGCAGTATAGACTACACGACCGCTCTATCAGCAGTATAGACCACACGACCGCTCTATCAGCAGTATAGACCACACGACCGCTCTATCAGCAGTATAGACCACACGACCGCTCTATCAGCAGTATAGACCACACGACCGCTCTAGCAGCAGTATAGACCACACGACCGCTCTAGCAGCAGTATAGACCACACGACCGCTCTATCAGCAGTATAGACCACACGACCGGTCTAGCAGCAGTATAGACCACACGACCGCTCTAGCAGCAGTATAGACCACACGACCGGTCTAGCAGCAGTATAGACCACACGACCGCTCTAGCAGCAGTATAGACCACACGACCGCTCTAGCAGCAGTATAGACAACACGACCGCTCGCCGTGAAGCTCTCTGTTTGCAGGAGATGTGACTTGTGATTGATCATAGGTCAAATCAAACTGTGTGTGTTGGATAACGTGTATGTATGTTCTCCCCAGGGTAAGGTGATGGCCTCCATGTTCTATGAGGTGAGCACGCGGACCAGCAGCTCGTTTGCCGCGGCCATGCAGCGTCTAGGTGGTTCTGTGGTCCATTTCAGCGAGGCCACCTCCTCCTCTCAGAAGGGCGAGTCTCTGAGTGACTCGGTCCAGACCATGAGCTGCTACGCTGACGTGCTGGTCCTCCGACACCCCACACCTGGGGCCGTGGAGGTGAGCTGGGGCTGGGGGCTCTGGGCTGGCTAGGGGGTTAGGCCACCAGGCTGGGGGCTCTGGGCTGGCTCGGGGGTTAGGCCACCAGGCTGGGGGCTTTGGGCTGGCTCGGGGGTTAGGCCACCAGGCTGGGGGCTCTGGGCTGGCTAGGGGGTTAGGCCACCAGGCTGGGGGCTCTGGGCTGGCTCGGGGGTTAGGCCACCAGGCTGGGGGCTCTGGGCTTGCTCGGGGGTTAGGCCACCAGGCTGGGGGCTCTGGGCTTGCTCGGGGGTTAGGCCACCAGGCTGGGGGCTCTGGGCTTGCTCGGGGGTTAGGCCACCAGGCTGGGGGCTCTGGGCTGGCTCGGGGGTTAGGCGCCGGCATGGGGGTTAGGGGCTGGCCTGGGGGGCTGGTGGCTGGCTCAGTGGGGTTAGTCTAAGGGACTTGCTAAGGAGCTGGGGGACCACTCTGGGGGTTGGGGTGCTGGGTGGCTTTAAGGGCCAGTTGGGTTTAACTTCTTCTTATAAGCACCCTATAAGTTCATGTTAAAGTTTGTGTCCCACCCTCCACCCCCAGACTGCAGCACGGCACTGCCGGAAGCCTGTGATCAACGCAGGGGACGGGGTGGGAGAGCACCCCACCCAGGCCCTGCTGGACGTCTTCACCATCAGAGAGGAGCTAGGGACAGTCAATGGCATGACGGTGAGGCGCGCAACCCCACCTACAGCCTAACCCTACCCCACCTACACCCAACCCAACCGCACCTACACCCTAACCCTACCCCACCTACACCCTACCCAACCCAACCGCACCTACACCCTAACCCTACCCCACCTACACTCTACCCAACCCAACCGCACCTACACCCTAACCCTACCCCACCTACACCCTACCCAACCCAACCGCACCTACACCCTAACCCTACCCCACCTACACCCTACCCAACCCAACCGCACCTACACCCTAACCCTACCCAACCCAACCGCACCTACACCCTAACCCTACCCCACCTACACCCTACCCAACCCCACCTACACCCCAACCCAACCGCACCTACACCCTAACCCTACCCCACCTACACCCTACCCAACCCAACCGCACCTACACCCTACCCAACCCTACCCCACCTACACCCTACCCAACCGCACCTACACCCTAACCCTACCCCACCTACACCCTACCCAACCCAACCGCACCTACACCCTAACCCTACCCCACCTACACCCAACCCAACCGCACCTACACCCTAACCCTACCCCACCTACACCCTACCCAACCCAACCGCACCTACAGCCTAACCCTACCCCACCTACACCCTACCCAACCCAACCGCACCTACACCCTAACCCTAACCCTACCCCACCTACACCCTACCCAACCCAACCGCACCTACACCCTAACCCTGCCCCACCTACACCCTACCCAACCGCACCTACACCCTAACCCTACCCCACCTACACCCTAACCCTACCCAACCCAACCGCACCTACACCCTAACCCTACCCCACCTACACCCTACCCAACCCAACCGCACCTACAGCCTAACCCTACCCCACCTACACCCTACCCAACCCAACCGCACCTACACCCTAACCCTACCCCACCTACACCCTACCCAACCCAACCGCACCTACACCCTAACCCTACCCAACCCAACCGCACCTACACCCTAACCCTACCCCACCTACACCCTACCCAACCCAACCGCACCTACACCCTAACCCTACCCCACCTACACCCTACCCAACCGCACCTACACCCTAACCCTACCCCACCTACACCCTACCCAACCGCACCTACACCCTAACCCTACCCCACCTACATCCTACCCAACCCAACCGCACCTACACCCTAACCCTACCCCACCTACACCCTACCCAACCGCACCTACACCCTAACCCTACCCCACCTACACCCAACCCAACCGCACCTACACCCTAACCCTACCCCACCTACACCCTACCCAACCCAACTGCACCTACACCCTAACCCTACCCCACCTACACCCTACCCAACCGCACCTACACCCTAACCCTACCCCACCTACACCCAACCCAACCGCACCTACACCCTAACCCTACCCCACCTACACTCTACCCAACCGCACCTACACCCTAACCCTATCCCACCTACACCCTACCCTACCCAACCGCACCTACACCCTAACCCTACCCTACCTACACTCTACCCATCTTGCTCTTTGTATCGTCCTCTCTCTCTCTCTTGCTCTCTCTCGTCCTCTCTCTCTCTCTCGCTCTCTCTCGTCCTCTCTCTCTCTCTCTTGCTCTCTGTATCGTCCTCTCTCTCTCTCACTCTATCGTCCTCTCTCTCTTGCTCTCTGTATCGTCCTCTCTCTCTCTCTATCGTCCTCTCTCTCTCTTGCTCTCTCTATCGTCCTCTCTCTATCGTCCTCTCTCTATCATCCTCTCTCTCTCTTGCTCTCTCTATCGTCCTCTCTCGCTCTCTATCGTCCTCTCTCGCTCTCTATCGTCCTCTCTCTCTCTCTCTTGCTCTCTCTATCATCCTCTCTCTCTCTTCCTCTTGCTCTCTCTATCGTCCTCTCTTACTCTCTCTCTCTTGCTCTCTCTATCGTCCTCTCTCTCTCTCTCTCTATCGTCCTCTCTCTATCGTCCTCTCTCGCTCTCTATCGTCCTCTCTCTCTCTCTATCGTCCTCTCTCTCTCTCTCCTGCTCTCTATCGTCCTCTCTCTCTCTCTCTCTCTCTCTCTCTCTCTCTCCATCGTCCTCTCTCTCTCGCTCTCTATCGTCCTCTCTCTCTCTCTTGCTCTCTCTATCATCCTCTCTCTCTCTCTCTTCCTCTCGCTCTCTATCGTCCTCTCTCTCTCTCTTGCTCTCTCTATCATCCTCTCTCTCTCTCTCTCTCTCTCTTGCTCTCTCTCTCTCTCTCTCTCTCTCTCTTGCTCTCTCTCCCCCCTCCCTCAGATCACCATGGTGGGGGACCTGAAGCATGGCCGGACGGTGCACTCCCTGGCCCGGCTGCTGACCCAGTACAGGATAACGCTGCGCTCTCTCCCCCCTCCCTCAGATCACCATGGTGGGGGACCTGAAGCATGGCCGGACGGTGCACTCCCTGGCCCGGCTGCTGACCCAGTACAGGATAACGCTGCGCTATGTGGCTCCTAGGAACCTGCACATGCCCAGTGACATCATCGACTACGTGGCCTCCAAGGGCATCAAGCAGGTGAGGACTCTTCCATAAATAACGTAAAAGCAGCCAAGAGACTGTCAAAAGAAACACACTGAAGGCCAATATATGCTTCGTAACATTGTACGACACGTCTTACTCAAAAAATGGCAGCGATCAGACACGTTATCTGCGATTGGGGTGTTGCTGACCTGTCTTGCTCCTCCTGTATCTCAGGTCGCAGATGGTGTCATAGATTGTCTTGTAGTCTGATTGGTTGGCTGTATGAAAGCTTTAGTGTTATTGGTTGGCTGTATGAACACTTCTGAAAAGTCTGATAGAGGAAACGATGCTAAACCCAAGCAATGCTCGTCATGGTTACCATAGAGATGAGCTGAAGTGTTTGTCTGGAGTGTCAGAGTGTTTGATGATGTTGGGTTAGGGTTATGATGATGTTGGGTTAGGGTTATGATGATGTTGGGTTAGGGTTATGATGATGTTGGGTTAGGGTTATGATGATGTTGGGTTAGGGTTATGATGATGTTGGGTTAGGGTTATGATGATGTTGGGTTAGGGTTATGATGATGTTGGGTTAGGGTTATGATGATGTTGGGTTAGGGTTATGATGATGTTGGGTTAGGGTTATGATGATGTTGGGTTAGGGTTATGATGATGTTGGGTTAGGGTTATGATGATGTTGGGTTAGGGTTATGATGATGTTGGGTTAGGGTTATGATGATGTTGGGTTAGGGTTATGATGATGTTGGGTTAGGGTTATGATGATGTTGGGTTAGGGTTATGATGATGTTGGGTTAGGGTTATGATGATGTTGGGTTAGGGTTATGATGATGTTGGGTTAGGGTTATGATGATGTTGGGTTAGGGTTATGATGATGTTGGGTTAGGGTTATGATGATGTTGGGTTAGGGTTATGATGATGTTGGGTTAGGGTTATGATGATGTTGGGTTAGGGTTATGATGATGTTGGGTTAGGGTTATGATGATGTCATGTTTGTCTCAGACGTGTTGTACTGGCCTTTAACAACTAGAGAGAACCGTGTTTAATGTTTGAATTGGTAGAGATGCCCCTAACCTGCCCTAGAGATGCCCCTAACCTGCCCTAGAGATGCCCCTAACCTGCCCTAGAGATGCCCCTAACCTGCCCTAGAGATGCCCCTCACCTGCCCTAGAGATGCCCCTAACCTGCCCTAGAGATGCCCCTAACCTGCCCTAGAGATGCCCCTAACCTGCCCTAGAGATGCCCCTCACCTGCCCTAGAGATGCCCCTCACCTGCCCTAGAGATGCCCCTCACCTGCCCTAGAGATGCCCCTAACCTGCCCTAGAGATGCCCCTAACCTGCCCTAGAGATGCCCCTAACCTGCCCTAGAGATGCCCCTCACCTGCCCTAGAGATGCCCCTAACCTGCCCTAGAGATGCCCCTAACCTGCCCTAGAGATGCCCCTCACCTGCCCCTAACCTGCCATGCTCCCTTCCTTGGACTAGGCCAGTGGTTTACCTCTGTGTGTGCGTGTGTAGGAGTTTTAACGTGTGTGTGCGTGCGTGCGCGCGTGTGTGTGTGTGTGTGTGTGTGTGTAGGAGGAGTTTGAGAGCATCGAGGAGGCGCTGCCTGAGACTGACGTCCTCTACATGACCAGGATCCAGAAGGAGAGGTTTGCCTCAGAGGAGGAGTACAGAGCGGTGAGGAAGGGTTAGGGTTAACCCATGTTGCAGACAGACCCAGAGACATACGTGATATGTGTATAACTGTGTCTACTTCATGAAGCATGTTTAAATGGGAGAGATGATTTGAGGGACATGTCTAGTATTGAT
The DNA here is from genome assembly GCF_949987555.1 of Borostomias antarcticus. Taxonomy (NCBI): domain Eukaryota; kingdom Metazoa; phylum Chordata; class Actinopteri; order Stomiiformes; family Stomiidae; genus Borostomias; species Borostomias antarcticus. The sequence continues at coordinate 32,628,089 of NC_140239.1, read as the reverse complement.
ACAATACGATACAATAATACTTTACAGGCTGGCCAATAATCTTAGCGCAGATTTTGATCTGGCTAAAAAACTTGGTTTTAAGGGAAACGGATAGGCTGTACTACAGGCTGTACTAACCCTAACCCTAACCCGTACTACAGTACAACATGACGCTCTGAGTGACAGAAGTAAAGAAAAGTGACAGAATCTGAATACGAGTACGAAAGGATCTAAGTCTATGGAGAGAGTAAATTCACTTCTGAATCTTCCTGCAGATAAAATCAATGTGAGGGGTCCATGATAGGGTAGCTTCTATCATAACTCCTAGATATTTATAAGAGGGGACCTGTTTAATACTCTCAATGTACTCTCAATGTACTTTAATACTCTCAATGTACAGGACGCTAGCTAGCTTCCTGACTGAGGGAGCTAGCAACAGCATTCCAGCTAGCTAGCTTCCTAACTGAGGGAGCTTGTGACTGTTTCCTAAATTGAATTACCTTTGATATTCCTGAAAAAGCAGAATAGCAAGAGTTGTATATATACCATATAGATTCAATTAATTATAAACAAGCTACTAGTACATTGGCCAAGCAAAGTTTCGCTCCCCAACATAATATAAATTACATGGACATTTTAACAGGTAAACCACATATCTAGCGCAGCCATTTTTTCATAAATAATCTCAATTGATTATTAACTATTATTATTATTAATCAATGATTTCAGCGTTTGTTACACAGGCAGGAACAATGTGCTCACTCTGTTGCAACATGTATTTTCAGGCTTCAACTGTTCGTAATAGGAAAATACAGTTAGGTCCCAGTCTGTCCGAGGCGCTCTCTTCTCGTCCATAGGCCTACTTCAGTCTGTCCGAGGCGCTCTCTTCTGGTCCATAGGCCTACTTCAGTCTGTCCGAGGCGCCCTCTTCTGGTCCATAGGCCTACTTCAGTCTGTCCGAGGCGCTCTCTTCTGGTCCATAGGCCTACTTCAGTCTGTCCGAGGCGCTCTCTTCTCCTCATAGGCCTACTTCAGTCTGTCCGAGGCGCTCTCTTCTCCTCATAGGCCTACTTCAGTCTGTCCGAGGCGCTCTCATCTCCTCATAGGCCTACTTCAGTCTGTCCGAGGCGCTCTCTTCTCGTCCATAGGCCTACTTCAGTCTGTCCGAGGCGCTCTCTTCTCCTCATAGGCCTACTTCAGTCTGTCCGAGGCGCTCTCTTCTGGTCCATAGGCCTACTTCAGTCTGTGCGAGGTGCTCTCTTCTGGTCCATAGGCCTACTTCAGTCTGTCCGAGGCGCTCTCTTCTCCTCATAGGCCTACTTCAGTCTGTCCGAGGCGCTCTCTTCTCCTCATAGGCCTACTTCAGTCTGTCCGAGGCGCTCTCTTCTCGTCCATAGGCCTACTTCAGTCTGTCCGAGGCGCTCTCTTCTCGTCCATAGGCCTACTTCACACATCACAGCACCTACTCACAGCATATTTGACAGGCGTAGCAACAGTAACCAAGGGGGCGGGACATAGTAAAGGATGAATTGGCATTTCGTCTCATTTCCTTACTCAATAGCTGAATAGCTTTTCCAGAATTCAGATTCAGGGTCTTGAGCCAGGCTCTTAGTAATAGAAAAACAGGATGGTTTAGTAGTGAATGTTCAACCAGGGCAGGTTAGTAGTGAACCAGGGCAGGTTGGTAGTGAACCAGGGCAGGTTGGTAGTGAGCCAGGGCAGGTTGGTAGTGAACCAGGGCAGGTTGGTAGTGAATGTTCAACCAGGGCAGGTTAGTAGTGAACCAGGGCAGGTTGGTAGTGAACCAGGGCAGGTTGGTAGTGAACCAGGGCAGGTTGGTTGTGAATGTTCAACCAGGGCAGGTTAGTAGTGAACCAGGGCAGGTTAGTAGTGAACCAGGGCAGGTTGGTAGTGAACCAGGGCAGGTTGGTAGTGAACCAGGGCAGGTTGGTAGTGAACCAGGGCAGGTTAGTAGTGAACCAGGGCAGGTTGGTAGTGAACCAGGGCAGGTTGGTAGTGAATGTTCAACCAGGGCAGGTTGGTAGTGAACCAGGGCAGGTTGGTAGTGAACCAGGGCAGGTTGGTAGTGAACCAGGGCAGGTTGGTTGTGAACCAGGGCAGGTTGGTAGTGAACCAGGGCAGGTTGGTTGTGAACCAGGGCAGGTTGGTAGTGAACCAGGGCAGGTTGGTAGTGAACCAGGGCAGGTTGGTAGTGAACCAGGGCAGGTTGGTAGTGAACCAGGGCAGGTTAGTAGTGAACCAGGGCAGGTTGGTAGTGAACCAGGGCAGGTTGGTAGTGAACCAGGGCAGGTTGGTAGTGAATGTTCAACCAGGGCAGGTTAGTAGTGAATATTTGTCATAATTCAGGACACCCATCTTAAAACTGGGACGATCCCGGACTAAGCAGGATGTCTGGTCACCCTAATCTAGTGTTACATATGATTCTGATTCTAACCTTAATGCCAGACTCCCAGACATGGGAGTGAATTGATTACCCGTAATCATAGAATATCAATGTGCACAAATATGACAAGGACAATTTCCACTAGGTATCTGGGACATAAAGTGCCTGGTCAAATATACTGGCAAATGTAAGCTTCCAGTTCCAACCTTCATATTAATAAAAGCTCATGGAAAATAATCATGTTTATATTAATTATGGATCATTACAAATACACTATTTTTAAAATGGCAAAGAGTAACACAGTGAGAGAGAAAAATCATGAATATGAATAAAAAATGAATCAAGATGCATCAATAATTGTTTTATAATCATTGACCATCGTTTATAATGACATCATAGCCATCTGAATCAAACTGTGAAGTGCCTATTACCTAGAGATGTCCCCTAGTGGGTTAGGGCAAGGCCACGTGTTCCTAAGTGCCTATTACCTAGAGATGTCCCCTAGTGGGTTAGGGTTAGGGCAAGGCCACGTGTTAGGGTTAGGGTTAGGGTTAGGGCAAGGCCACGTGTTCCTAAGTGCCTATTACCTAGAGATGTCCCCTAGTGGGTTAGGGTTAGGGCAAGGCCACGTGTTCCTAAGTGCCTGCTGTGTTGGTCCCTCAGTGCTTCGGCCAGTTCATCCTCACCCCACACATCATGACTGGCGCCAAGAGGAAGATGGTGGTCATGCACCCTCTACCCAGGGTCAATGAGATCAGGTAGGGGTCAACCCTGTTTGTCTTCCAGTGAATCTTTTATCGCAAATAATGTAGTCAGTGATGATGCATTCTTAACTTACAAAGCTAAAGACAATTTTCTCGCACATGTGGTGGACAATAAAGCTCTTGTTGATTTGACTGCATGTTGACTTCCCTAACCCCCCCCTAACCCTTCTTCACCAGCGCGGAGGTGGACACGGATCCTCGCGCTGCGTACTTCCGCCAGGCCGAGAACGGCATGTACATCCGCATGGCCCTCCTGGCCACCGTACTGGGCAGATGAGGCCTGGACCCTCTGGGCCACCGTACTGGGCAGATGAGGCCTGGACCCTCTGGGCCACCGTACTGGGCAGATGAGGCCTGGACCCTCTGGGCCACCGTACTGGGCAGATGAGGCCTGGCATCATCTGAAGGGGAGGGAGCTATATCACATCACCAGTATACATGAACTGATTACTCTGTAGTTTATAGTTACTGTTTCCATTATCTTTGGGTGTTTACTGGCAGGGAAAGGGTAAAGTGAAAATAATAAGAGGTCTAAGTCTTGTTGGATTTTTGTAGATAATTTAATAAAAATGTCAATACTTGGGTCATATTGTTTTGTATTACTTATTGTGAGCTCATGGCTGCCTTGCAAATGGACGACTTGATTTGCTTCCATGCCTGGCGACTGGCAGGGCGGAGGTATTTATTTTCAGCCACTTGTTTATTTTGTCTGTTTATTTGTTTGTTCATTCTTTAGCAGGATTAAACAAAAACTACCTGAGCGATTTTCACAGAACTCAGTGGAAGGGTGTAGCATGGGCCAACTTGAAACCATTCAAATTTTGGCCCCGTTTTGTTCTCATTCTCATTTGTGTATCCGCCAGTGAATTAGATCCATAATTCACTGGCGGATACACAAATGAGAATGAGAACAGAACGTGGCCATACTTGGACTATTTCCTTCACTTCATCTTTACCAGTCCTGCCAGGATCGCCGTACTCCCCGGTGGCCCACACCACTCTAATCATTAGGAGTTAGGGTTCTAATCCTGCCAGGATCTTCATACTGCCCGGTGGCCCACACCACTCTAATCACTATGAGTTAGGGTTCTAATCCTGCCAGGATCGTCGTACTGCCCTGTGGCCCACACCACTCTAATCATTAGGAGTTAGGGTTCTAATCCTGCCAGGATCTTCATACTGCCCGGTCGCCCACACCACTCTAATCACTATGAGTTAGGGTTCTAATCCTGCCAGGATCGTCGTACTGCCCGGTGGCCCACACCACTCTAATCACTAGGAGTTAGGGTTCTAATCCTGCCAGGATCGTCGTACTGCCTGGTGGCCCACACCACTCTAATCACTATGAGTCCTGGGTTCTAATCCTGCCAGGATCGTCATACTGCCCGGTGGCCCACACCACTCTAATCACTATGAGTTAGGGTTCTAATCCTGCCAGGATCGTCGTACTGCCCGGTGGCCCACACCACTCTAATCACTATGAGTTAGGGTTCTAATCCTGCAAGGATCGTCATACTGCCCGGTGGCCCACACCACTCTAATCACTATGAGTTAGGGTTCTAATCCTGCCAGGATCTTCATACTGCCCGGTGGCCCACACCACTCTAATCATTAGGAGTTAGGGTTCTAATCCTGCCAGGATCGTCGTACTGCCCGGTGGCCCACACCACTCTAATCATTAGGAGTTAGGGTTCTAATCCTGCCAGGATCGTCGTACTGCCCGGTGGCCCACACCACTCTAATCACTATGAGTTAGGGTTCTAATCCTGCCAGGATCGTCGTACTGCCCGATGGCCCACACCACTCTAATCATTAGTCACACATCAATGGGAGCCCAATATCTGATTCAAATCAGATAAACACGGTATTAGGAAAATAATTACATTTCCTTAGCCTGGATCCTGTGGTAGGTTGTTATAAACTGAGGTGTGACTTCAACCATTTCAACTCTGTTACCAACAAAATGCATTGATGTGCAGAGGCCTGTGCTCTCTGTGCACCCTTTCTAGTTTTATTATTGGATAATGAATGGTGGTAAAGGACGCATGGTAACGCAGGACTAGTCGCAGGTTTCACTCAATGTGGACAAAAGTGCAAGAGGGTGTCTCTGAATAAGACCCGTTATTATAAAATGGCAAACTTTCAGTATAGTGAATGAACACGAAGTCCGCTTACAGGTCTCCTAATGCGAGGATCGGGCGGTAGATTCGAAGTGTTTGGTTCTGGTGGGATTGCATAAACTGTACTCTGACTGTATCAACATGTCTACTAGTTCGGATGGTGGTGGTGGTAGTGGTGAGTACAAGACACAAATGGAGTGGAGTGAGGCGAGGCCGAGGAGGAGCTTGAAGAGGAGAGATCGGGGGCAGGGTTCGGGAGGTAGTGAGTCCGAGGGCGGCTGTGTGAAGCAGTCGAGACTCGGTGGAGGTAGCTCTCGGATGAGCCCCGGTCGTGTCGTGGAGTGGAAGGTAATTGTGGAGTTTGATCAGGATGGCGGGCACTGTCATCCCCTTAAACTGACTACGGCGATCGAGAAAGAGATAGGGAAGGTGAAGTTTGCTCGGTTTCTCGGCAATAGGCGAGTATTGATTTGTGCTAACAGCGAGATACAGAGTAGCAAGATCCTGGGGTTGTCGTCGCTTGGCGGGGAAAGGGTGAAGGCTCATGTTCCGGGTGCAATGGCACGGTTGAAGGGTGTGATTTCGGGTGTGCCTGTGAGTGTGTCTATGCAGGAGATCAAGAAGGAGCTGCGTGGAGGCAAGGTGGTTGAGGCCACTAGACTTATGAGCAAGAGGGATGGCGCGCTGACGGCCACCTTGTCAGTGGTTCTTCGGTTTGAGAAAGCCCTTCCTCCATCAGTGCAAATGGGTTACGTGAGGTATAGTGTGAGGGCGTTCATCCCCAAGCCGCTTAGATGTTTCAAGTGCCAGAGAATGGGGCACACAGCACAGCAGTGTAAGGGTCAGGTTAGATGCGCCCGTTGCGGGGGCCAACATGAGTATGGGAAGTGTGAGGTAGATGCCAAGATGCGTTGTTGTAATTGCGGGGGTGAGCACAGTGCTGCATATGGTGGATGTGTAGCGCAGATTGAAGCCAGGGAGGTCCAACGGGTTAAGGTGGTGACAGGGGTATCGTACGCGGAGGCACTGAAGACGGTTAGGGCGGCGGGGCCGAGCAGCAGGCCTCCTAGTGGTGTGACTGAGAGTGCTGCAGTGCAGAGTGTTGGTCCTGTGCCGGTCAGGCGGCCCCAGCCCCAAGCTCCAGCTCCACCGCCTGGTGTGTGTTCCCACAAATGTAGTGTTGGCGATGACACACTGGTAGTGGGCAAGGTGGATTTTGTGGCCTTCATCTGTCATGTCATGAATGTTGCAGCGCAGCATAAAGGGAAGAGCGATAAGATCAAAGCCATTGTGGAGGCAGCCGAAAGATTCCTTGCGGTGACTGAGGTTAAAGCGGAACAGATACATGCTTTGTTGACTAAACCAGTGGATAATGGGGAGGGTTGACACCTTACTGATGGTGCTTCACGTTCTGCAGTGGAATGCTAGGAGCCTTGTAGCCAATGGCCAAGAAATGAAGAAGTTTATATATGAGTTAGATGTAGTTCCTGATGTTGTGTGTGTGCAGGAGACTTGGCTGCGGCCTCAGTTGGATTTTGTGATCCCCGGGTTCAGGTCTGTAAGGAAAGATCGGGCGCACAATCAAAGTGGTGGGGGGTGTGCGACTTTTCTGAAAGATGGGCTAGCCTATAGGGAGGTGCCCTCTCCTGTGGATGTTGAATGTGTTGTGGTTGATTTGTGCAGCCCGCGGGAGGGGGGCAATATTAGGCTGGTCAATTTCTACAATCCGTGTAAGTCGCTTACAGTGGACATGTTCCAGGACATAGCTGGGGCGGTGTCTAGGAAGGAATTGTGGGTTGGGGATTTTAATGCACACAACAGTTTATGGGGCAGTCTTCATACAGACAGTAATGGTCAGGTGGTGGAAGACGTGTTGGATGGAAGGTCGCTGGTCTGCCTTAATGATGGGCAGGGCACGAGGCTTGATGTGAATAGGGGTACAATGTCCTGCCTGGATCTTACGCTGGTGTCAAGTAGTCTGGTGACGGCCTGTGAGTGGCGCGTTAAGACCGAGTCGTCTATTGGGAGTGACCACTTTCCAGTTCTCACGGTTGTTCGTGCGAGTGTGTATGTGCAAGACGGGTGTGCACTTACTGGGTGGTGTTTCGGGAAGGCTGACTGGGAGGTTTTTAGGTTGTCTTGTGAGGGCACGGCTCATCTGGTTGCTCTTGAAGGTAGCATAGAGGACTGCGCAGCTGAGATGGCTGGTCATATTTTGAATGCTGCCACTGTGAGTATACCAAGACGGTTGACCCAGCGTAGGAAGAAGGTGGTGCCGTGGTGGAATGAAGAATGCAGTAGTGCGGTTCGAGCGCGTAACAAGGCTCTTAGAGTTTTGAGGAGGGACCTGTCGCCCGAGAATTTGGTTGCCTACAAACGGAGTAGGGCTGTTGCTCGTAGGGTGGTGAAAGGCACAAAAAAGAGGTCGTGGACGGAATTTTGTTCCTCTATTGGCAGGAATGTGCAGCTGGGTGAAGTCTGGTCCATGTTTAAGAGAATGAGTGGGTCGAGGGCATCAGTCCGTATTCCAGCACTGAATGTTGGGGAGAGGCTGGCAGTGTCTGATAAAGAGAAGGCGGATATGTTGGGTCGTGCTTTTGCTGCAGTGCATAGTGGGGAGCACCTGGATGAAGTGCATAGGCAGCAGACGATCTGCACTCTTGGTAGACATGGGAATGTGTGGGATCGGAGAGGTGAGTTTGGGTCAACTCTAGATGTGGACTTCACAATGACAGAGCTCAAATTGGCTTTGCAGGGTACCGGGTATTCAGCCCCAGGGCAGGACCAGTTATGCTATGCCATGTTCCGACAGCTACCCGTGGCATCTTTGCAGCTAGTACTGAGGTTTTTTAATAGAATCTGGAGTGAGGGCCTCTTGCCATGTGGGTGGAAGAGTGCAGTGATTTTGCCGTTTCGTAAGCCTGGGAAGGACCCTGCTGTGCCTGATGGCTACAGGCCCATCGCTTTGACTTCTCATTTGTGCAAATGGATGGAGAAGATGATAGTTCGCAGGCTGTGTCATGTGCTGGAACGGAGAGGGCTACTGAGTCACTGTCAGAGTGGATTTAGGAAAGGGCGTTCCACGCTGGATGCTCTGGTTGGAGTCTGCTCTGATGTTGAAAAGTCCATGAAAATGAAGGAGGGGATGGTGATAGTTTATTTTGACATTGAAAAGGCGTACGACTCTATGTGGAGGGATGGGCTACTTATCAAGTTGAGCTGTTTGGGTATTGTGGGGAGGTTGTACAATTGGGTTATGGACTTTTTAACGGGTAGGACACTTAGAGTCAAGGTGGGTGCGGACGTCTCAGAGCTGTTCAGCATAGTGAATGGTATCCCTCAAGGGAGTGTGATCAGCCCGGTGTTGTTTAATGTGATGATTAATGATATTTTTGCGAACCTTGAGGGATGCATCGAGTCGGCTCTTTATGCAGACGATGGGGCCATTTGGATGAGGGGAAGGAATGTGCCGTACGTGTTCGGGAAGCTGAGGCAGGCAATTGAGAAGGTGGAAAGGTGGTCTTATGAGTGGGGGTTCAAACTGTCAGCGAGCAAGTCCTGCTACATGGTGTTCACTAATAAGCGCAAGCTCGAGGCTGGGGGGCTCATGCTCTATGGTCGGCCTCTGGAGTTGGTTACAGAGTTTAAATACCTGGGCCTGTGGCTCGACAGCAGGTTTACATGGGCAGTACACATTCGCCACTTGGAAACCAAGTGCAAAAAGGTTGTCAATCTACTGCGTGCTGTGGCTGGGTGTGACTGGGGGGCAGGAACGCAGTCAATGCTGGACATTTATAGGGCACTGATGAGGTCAGCTCTGGACTATGGGGGGGTGGTGTATGCAGCGGCAGCTAAGTCTACATTGCTTAAAGTGGATCGGTTGCAATACAGGGCTCTGCGGATCTGTTTGGGGGCTATTAGATCTACCCCCAATAATGCGGTGCTCGTAGAAGGTGGAGAAATGCCACTGGAGCTCAGGCGGGAGAAACTGGCGCTGGCCTACTGGGTTAGGCTGCAAGGCTGTGGGGACGACCACCTTGCTAAACTCACGTTGCAGGACTGCTGGGAACTCAATAGGTTCCAGGGGACTGGGTTTGGGTGGACTATTGGAGCCACAGTGAGGGACTATGGGCTGGAGGGGATGGAGTTCACTAGGTCCGCCCCAGTTAGTTGGGTGCCCCCTTGGCTCTTCCCTGAAGTAACCGTGGACAGGCGCGTCCTGGAGAGGAAGCATGGATGGCAGCCGGGTGAAGTGGGTATGAACACGGGCATGTATCTGCGTGCGAGTTACTACGGGTGTGTGGAGATCTACACTGACGGGTCAAAGGATGAACTGGATAGAGTGGGGGTTGGAGTGTATGTCCCGGGGTTCGAAGTGGGTCTTTCCAAGCGGCTGTCTGATATGTTATCTGTGTATACGGCTGAAATGGTGGCGGTCATCCTTGGGTTGCAGTGGGTGGAGGAGGTCAGACCTGATAGAGTGGTGGTGTGCACGGACTCCAAATCAGTGCTGGACAGTATACAGTCCACCCAGTCCATCAGGGAGGATCTACTTATTGAATTGTATCACAGTTTGTTTAGGCTTCACAGGGGTGGGATAGACGTGCAGTTTTGTTGGGTTCCGGCACATGAGGGGGTGACAGGGAATGAGACTGCAGACCGACTGGCGAAAGGTGCGCTGACTAAGGTCATCTCGGTGCCTGTTCCGCTCGGGAAGGGAGAGGGGAAAGCGGTAATTAGGAGGAAGGGATTTGAGTTCTGGCAGAAGAGGTGGGATGAAGACCAGAAGGGGAGGGGGTATCACAGGGTGCAGAAGTCAGTTATGGTGAAGAACTACACTGCGCAGAACAGGAGGGAGGAAATCGTCATGGCTAGACTCAGGTTTGATCACACGGGACTGAACGGCACCTTGTTTGTACTGGGGAAAAGGGGGAGTGGTACATGTGGGCACTGTGGAGCTGCAGAAAACACTGAACATGTTCTATTGCACTGTCCCACCTATGAAGTAGAGAGAGGGAGACTCCGGGATAAGGTCAGAGAAGCAGGACGGGAATGGACTTTGAGGGGTTTACTGGGCACGGAGGGGGAGGGGGTAGGAATCTGCAGGAAGGCTCTATTTACTTTCTTGGGTGACACACGGTTGTGGGGCAGACTGTAGTCTGTGAGCACTAGGATGATGACATGATGATGCACACTCTTGTACAGTAGGTGGCGGTATGCACCTTTGAGCTGTTTGCGATCCGCCATAAAACCCAAGGAAGAAGAAGAAGAAGAAGGTCTCCTAATGCGATCTTTTGGAAATGCATCCTGTGTGTGACGAACTTGACTTCCTGAGAATCAACCAATCGTCTACGTCTCCTGTCAGCTGAGCCGGACTCGCATCAGATCTGTACTGGGTTGGGGTTAGTGTGCTCAGCGGGGCTGTGGGGAGTAGAGAGATACTGAGCACATTCAGATCTGTACTGGGTTGGGGTTAGTGTACACAGCGAGATACTGACTGGGAGGAAATACATGGTGGATTCCTCTATGGTCCCGTTAACGTTACAACGAACTATACCACGTCAGATTTGCAGAAGGTAAGGCCTCTTAAAACACCCCCCACTGGCACTGATTGAAGCACTTGCTGTGCTAGCATGATGATCAAAGGTAGTTAGCCTACAGTAGCTAACGCTAGTATAAGTAGCTAACGCTAGTATGAGTAGCTAAGGCTAGTATAAGTAGCTAAGGCTAGTATAAGTAGCTAAGGCTAGTATAAGTAGCTAAGGCTAGTATAAGTAGCTAAGGCTAGTATAAGTAGCTAAGGCTAGTCTAATCTAGATGCTAACACCGGGCAGGCGGGGTTAGGGTTTAGAGAGCACTAGCTAGCCGGTAGCTAAGGCTAGTATAATCTAAGGCTAGTATAATCTAAGGCTAGTATAATCTAAGGCTAGTATAATCTAAGGCTAGTATAATCTAGAAGAATTCACCGGGCAGGTCCCGTTTAGAGAGCACTAGCTAGTGGGTGAGCTGCTGGGCAGCGCTAGTGCTACTATGCTAGCATGCTAGAAAGTGCTACTATGCTAGCATGCTAGAAAGTGCTACTATGCTAGACAGTGCTACTATGCTAGCATGCTAGACAGTGCTACTATGCTAGCATGCTAGAAAGTGCTACTATGCTAGCATGCTAGACAGTGCTACTATGCTAGCATGCTAGACAGTGCTACTATGCTAGCATGCTAGAAAGTGCTACTATGCTAGCATGCTAGACAGTGCTACTATGCTAGCATGCTAGACAGTGCTACTATGCTAGCATGCTAGACAGTCCCAATGTTGTCTCCTGGCTTTATCGCTGGCTTGTACCAGTAGGCTTGTCTTCAAATCAAACTGTATATATATAATCTCCTCTAGGCTGGTGCTAGCTGGCTGTCCTGAATGATCTAGCTGGTTAACATCAGTCCCCTAACCCTAACCCTGACCCTAACCCCTGACCCTAACCCTAACCCTGTCCTGAGTGATCTAGCTGGTTCACATCAGTCCCCTAACCCTAACCCCAGTCCCCTAACCCTAACCCTAACCCCAGTCCCCTAACCCTAACCCTGTCCTGAATGATCTAGCTGGTTCACATCAGTCCCCTAACCCTGACCCTAACCCTGACCCTAACCCTAACCCTGTCCTGAGTGATCTAGCTGGTTCACATCAGTCCCCTAACCCTAACCCCAGTCCCCTAACCCTAACCCTAACCCCAGTCCCCTAACCCTAACCCTGTCCTGAATGATCTAGCTGGTTCACATCAGTCCCTGACTTACTGCGTTCAAACGACTACTGGGTGAATCTTTCGATGCTATTGGAGATAATATAGACAGCTAGCACTAGCTATGACCTGATGGTTCTAATAGCACTAGCTATGACCTGATGGTTCTAATAGCTAGCACTAGCTATGACCTGATGGTTCTAATAGCACTAGCTATGACCTGATGGTTCTAATAGCACTAGCTATGACCTGATGGTTCTAATAGCACTAGCTATGACCTGATGGTTCTAATAGCACTAGCTATGACCTGCTGGTTCTAATAGCACTAGCTATGACCTGCTGGTTCTAATAGCACTAGCTATGACCTGCTGGTTCTAATAGCACTAGCTATGACCTGCTGGTTCTAATAGCACTAGCTATGACCTGATGGTTCTAATAGCACTAGCTATGACCTGCTGGTTCTAATAGCACTAGCTATGACCTGCTGGTTCTAATAGCACTAGCTATGACCTGATGGTTCTAATAGCACTAGCTATGACCTGCTGGTTCTAATAGCACTAGCTATGACCTGCTGGTTCTAATAGCACTAGCTATGACCTGCTGGTTCTAATAGCACTAGCTATGACCTGATGGTTCTAATAGCACTAGCTATGACCTGCTGGTTCTAATAGCACTAGCTATGACCTGATGGTTCTAATAGCACTAGCTATGACCTGATGGTTCTAATAGCACTAGCTATGACCTGATGGTTCTAATAGCACTAGCTATGACCTGCTGGTTCTAATAGCACTAGCTATGACTTGCTGGTTCTAATAGCACTAGCTATGACCTGCTGGTTCTAATAGCACTAGCTATGACCTGATGGTTCTAATAGCACTAGCTATGACCTGCTGGTTCTAATAGCACTAGCTATGACCTGATGGTTCTAATAGCACTAGCTATGACCTGATGGTTCTAATAGCTAGCACTAGCTATGACCTGATGGTTCTAATAGCACTAGCTATGACCTGATGGTTCTAATAGCTAGCACTAGCTATGACCTGCTGGTTCTAATAGCACTAATGACCTGATGGTTCTAATAGCTAGCACTAGCTATGGCCTGCTGGTTCTAATAGCTAGCACTAGCTATGACCTGATGGTTCTAATAGCTAGCACTAGCTATGACCTGCTGGTTCTAATAGCTAGCACTAGCTATGACCTGCTGGTTCTAATAGCTAGCACTTGCTTTGACCGGATGGTTCTAATAGCACTAGCTATGACCTGATGGTTCTAATAGCACTAGCTATGACCTGATGGTTCTAATAGCTAGCACTAGCTATCAATCAATCAATCAAAGCTTTATTTGTATAGCGCATTTCATACCCAGAGGCAACACAATGCGCTTTGACCTGATGGTTCTAATAGCACTAGCTATGACCTGATGGTTCTAATAGCTAGCACTAGCTATGACCTGCTGGTTCTAATAGCTAGCACTAGCTATGACCTGATGGTTCTAATAGCTAGCACTAGCTATGACCTGATGGTTCTAATAGCTAGCACTAGCTATGACCTGATGGTTCTAATAGCACTAGCTATGACCTGATGGTTCTAATAGCACTAGCTATGACCTGCTGGTTCTAATAGCACTAGCTATGACCTGCTGGTTCTAATAGCACTAGCTATGACCTGCTGGTTCTAATAGCACTAGCTATGACCTGATGGTTCTAATAGCACTAGCTATGACCTGATGGTTCTAATAGCACTAGCTATGACCTGATGGTTCTAATAGCTAGCACTAGCTATGACCTGATGGTTCTAATAGCACTAGCTATGACCTGATGGTTCTAATAGCACTAGCTATGACCTGATGGTTCTAATAGCTAGCACTAGCTATGACCTGATGGTTCTAATAGCTAGCACTAGCTATGACCTGCTGGTTCTAATAGGGTTAGGGTTAACCCTAACCCTGATGGTTCTAATAGCTAGCACTAGTAAGATGCGGAGCGTCTAGCACCAGGAAAGACGGGAACGAATCTAATTCTCCATGTGGAGATTAGAGGATTACACTCCATGAACCAAGGGCAGATTAACAACTGTTAATAAGACTTAAGACTCAGCCTGAATTGATTCTCCATCCGTCCTTACCTGCTAACTTGTGTAGCCTAGACCGTAGCACTAGCCACCCAATAACGTTAGCTGGCTGGTTATCTCAACCCATTTCCGATGACAGTTAGCTGTAGTTAGCTACAACACATGATCATGTGATCAGAACCCCTAATCCCTAACCCTGACCCCCGGGGACAGAACCTGGTCCACCTTGTGGCAGCAGTTCGGGGAATTCTGCTGTCTTTTGCTGATTATTAGCTATCATTATCTGACCCATCCGTTGTGTTGTTTAGAATGATGAGGTCTTTAAGCAGAATCCTGATCTGTAACAGATTAGCAATGTATGATATAATATATCTAACTATTTTGTTTTAAACATTCGCTTTAGTCTGCAGCTTAATACATAAATCACAATTTTTGCCATCTGTTTAGGATGTCAAAGTTCAAAATGCCACAACAAAGGTAGCTAACCAGCTGTCAGGAAGGCTGAATCTGAGAGAAAGGAGGGTTAGTGTAAGTGTTGGGGTTAATCTGAGAGAAAGGAGGGTTATCAAGGAATGCCAGAGTCTTCAGTTGCACCAGCAGCTTCCTGTGGGCTGCCTAGTAGTAGTAGTAGTAGTAGTAGTAGTAGTAGTGGTAGTAGTGGTAGTAGTAGTGGTAGTAGTAGTAGTAGTAGTAGCGGTAGTAGTAGTAGCGGTGGTGGTAGTAGTAGTAAGGCTGAATCTGAGAGAAAGGAGGGTTAGGGTTAGTGTAAGTGTTAGGGTTAATCTGAGAGAAAGGAATCAAGGAATGCCAGAGTCTTCAGTTGCACCAGCAGCTTCCTGTGGGCTGCTTAGTAGTAGTAGTAGTAGTAGTAGAAGTAGTAGTAGTAGTAGTGGTAGTAGTAGTGGTAGTAGTAGTGGTAGTAGTAGTAGTAGTAGTAGTAGTAGTAGTAGCGGTGGTGGTAGTAGTAGTAGTAGTGGTAGTAGTGGTAGTAGTAGTAGTAGTAGTAGTAGTAGTGGTGGTAGTAGTAGTAGTAGTAGTAGTAGCGGTGGTGGTAGTAGTAGTAGTGGTAGTAGTAGTAGTGGTGGTAGTGGTAGTGGTAGTAGTGGTAGTGTTGAAATTCTTTTATTAGGAGTTACCACTTGAGATAAACTATCTCGTTTTCAAGGGGGTCCTATACATACATATACAGACTCAGAGTACATACATAGTATACATATATACATAAAACAAACACACAAACCCCAACACACACACACACACACAAGTGCAATGAGAGCTAAGCATAATGTCTTGTATACAATACATATGTGAGATCACAGGATATACCCATGGAAGGATCATGTCAGTGATACTGAAACTTTACAGAAGCTATACATAATGAGACATTTTACCACAAATCTGAGATCAGAAGCACATACAGCTGTTTGCATAGTATGATGATAGTGCCACTTTGAACCGGTAAAAGGATATTAGAGATCTTATGTTGGCAGGCAAATTATTCCAATCGGATGGAGCTTTAATCATAAAGGCTTTTTTAGCTATAGATTTTGACGCTGGAGGGACACAGAAGTAAAATTGCATTGAGTGTCGTAGATGATATGTGAAAGAGAATGGGATCATCAACTGCTTTAAATAAATGGGGTAATTGAGGTGGATACATTTAAATATGCAATGCAACCAATGTTGATGCCTCCTAGATGTGGGGGAAGGCCAATTCAAAGAGTCATACATTGAGCAATGATGGGTAGTGAAAGCACATCCAAGTACAAACCTGCATACTCGGTTATAAATGGTGTTAAGAGGAAGCAGGATGGTTTTGGAGGCAGACTGGTACACAACATCTGCATAATCAATTATGGGTAAAATTAGCTGTGTTGCTAGTTTCTTCCTGACAAGGAAAGAAAAACAGTTTCTAGATCTATACAATGTTGAGAGAGAAAAATTGACTTTCTTGACTATATGACTGATATGGGATTTAAATGTAAGATTTGAATCAAGAGACACTCCTAAGTATTTTATATGTTCAACTCTAAGCAGAGAAGTGCCATCAAGACAGGTAATATTAAATGATGAGGCTTTGTTCTTGATGCTTTGGCGTGTTCCAAAGATCATTGTATGAGATTTTCTTTTGTTAAGTATTAATTTGTTATTGATAAGCCAGGTCTGTAATGTATTAAAATCGGACTGTAATGTATGTTCAATTTGAGCTATGTTAGTTTGAGAAGTATAAATGACTGTGTCGTCCGCGTAGAGATGAGCACAGCAATCAGAAAAGATTAAAGGAATTTCATTAATAAAAATGGAAAACAGAAGAGGACCAAGAATTGAGCCTTGTGGCACACCTCTTTGTTGAATCAAAGTATCAGACTTAGTTCCCTGTATAACAACACATTGTTTGCGAGTATGTAAGTAAGAATTGAACAAAAGCAATGCCTTGCGTGACAATCCAATAGAATACAGTTTATCTAGTAGAAGATAGGGGTCAACTAAATCAAATGCTTTCGATAGGTCGATGAAAATTGCACCTGTCAGTTTGTTCTTGTTTGTTGCAGAATAAATATCATTAGTGAGCTTTAAAAGAGCTGTGGTCGTGGAGTGGTTTGGACGGAAGCCGGATTGAGAGGGAGCTAGAATATTATGTTCAGTAAGATATGATGATAGTTGATTATAGATCAGTTTTTCGAATACTTTTGCAGTAGCACATATAATTGATATGGGTCTGTAATTGTTGAGCTCAAGTACATCACCACTTTTGTGTAAAGGTGTTATGCGTGAACATTTCCACATCGACGGTATTTCGCAAGTGGATAGAGACATATTAAATAGATCACAAAGTGGGTAGCTAAGAATGTGTGATGATAACTTAAGAAATCGTGCTTCAATACCATCCAGCCCTGGACCACTGCTAGATTTTAAATCACCAATAGCATTGAAGACCTCGACAGGTGTTATTTTTTTGAAGGAAAAATTACTACTCCTGACCAATGCGCTGCTGATATCACCACCAGGAGAAGGAGAGGGATCAGACAAAAGGACGGAACCGACAGAGGAGAAATGCTGGTTAAAAGCCTGAGCGACTGAAAGTGGATCCTTTAATATTGTGTTGTTGACCTTAATCTGCCTTGTTATGTTTGAGTCAGTTGGATTGGTTAAAGTTTTAATTTTACTCCAGAATTGTTTAGGATTTTTAAAGTCATTCGCAAGAGAATCTCTATAATAATTGCATTTGGCATTTCTGGTCATTGTTTTGGTTGAATTTCTCAAGTGTCTGTAATGTTCCCAATCTGCCGGGTCCCTAGTCCTTCTGAAAGTGGACCATGCATTGTCTCTCTCCCTGAAAGAGCTAATGAGATCAGATGTAATCCAGGGAAGATGTCTCCCTTTAACTTTTGTGGTTCTCAGGGGTGCATGTTTATCTATGACCTTGGTAAGCTCTGAGTGTAGGAAATCCCAGCAGTTATGAGTATCTGAGATTAATTGATACCTGTCCCAATTGATTGCTGTTAAGTCGTTGATAAAGTTATCTGTGTTAAATTTCTTATATTGCCTGATTTTAATGACTTTAGGTGGAAGTTTGAGCAATTTGATTTTCCAAATACAGTATACAATTGAATGATCACTAAAGCAGTCGGACATGACGCCTGATTTAAGGAATCTGGCTGGATGTGAGACAAGAATCCAATCGAGCAGAGATTGACATGTAGATGTGACACGGGTTGGTTCTTTGATTAACTGAGTGAGGTTCAGATTATTAATAGTGTTGATTTCCTTAGCCGATTTAGCAGACCAGTTTTTATTAAAGTCACCTAATAAAATAAGTTCATTTTTAAAATTTAAAGAGTTAATCGTAGAGACCATACATTTGAAAGAGTCAACAGATGCAGAGGGAGGTCTGTAGATATTGCCAATTATTAAGTACTTATTTTCATATAAAGTTATCTTGATAAAGATACCCTCAAAGTGTAAAGGTGCGACAGCAGGAATAATTAGCTCAGATGCTAGATCACATGAAACATATGTGGCCACTCCACCGCCCCTAGTGCCTCTATCGGCTCTATATAGTATATAATTAGCAAGTAGTAGTAGTAGTAGCGGTAGTAGTAGTAGCGGTGGTAGTAGTAGTAGTAGTAGTAGTAGTAGTAGTAGTGGTAGTAGTAGTAGTAGTGGTAGTAGTAGTAGTAGTAGTAGTAGTAGTGGTAGTAGTAGTAGTGGTAGTAATAGTAGTGGTAGTAGTGGTAGTAGTGGTAGTAGTGGTAGTAGTAGTAGTGGTAGTAGTAGTGGTAGTAGTAGTGGTGGTAGTAGTAGTAGTGGTGGTAGTAGTGGTAGTAGTAATGGTAGTAGTAGTGGTAGTAGTAGTGGTAGTAGTAGTAGTAGTAGTAGTGGTAGTAGTATTAGTAGTAGTAGTGGTAGTAGTAGTAGCGGTAGTAGTAGTAGCGGTAGTAGTAGTAGTAGTAGCGGTAGTAGTAGTAGCGGTGGTGGTAGTAGTAGTAGTAGCGGTAGTAGTAGTAGTAATAGCGGTAGTAGTAGTAGCGGTGGTGGTAGTAGTAGTAAGGCTGAATCTGAGAGAAAGGAGGGTTATCAAGGAATGCCAGAGTCTTCAGTTGCACCAGCAGCTTCCTGTGGGCTGCCTCACCCTAAGCAACAATCTTGCTTGCTAAAACACAGTTTACCAATTTGGCCAGGGAACATCACAGGATGGTGTCATGATGCTATGTGAATGACTGCTGTTCATA
>NC_140239.1:32546789-32604289 GCF_949987555.1 Borostomias antarcticus | reverse complement strand
CGGCTGGGAGCTGTGGCCTGAGGGCCATAGGTACCTCAAGGGGCGGTAACCCTCGGACACCGTGGTGGACAGCGGTGGTGAGGGAAGCCGTCCGACTGAAGAAGGAGGCCTTCCGGGTTATGTTAGCCCGGGAGACCCCAGAAACAGTTGCAGGGTATCGACTGGCCCGGAGGGCTGCGGCTTCGGCCGTGACCAAGGCAAAGCAGCGGGTGTGGGAGGAGTTCGGAGAAACCATGGAGAAGGACTTTCGGTCGGTACCAAAGTGTTTCTGGAAGACCATCAGACACCTCAGGAAGGGAAAGCGGGGGACCATCCAAGCTGTATACAGCAAGGAGGGGACACTGCTGACCTCAACTGAGGAGGTTGTTGAGCGTTGGAAGGAGCACTTTGAGGAACTCCTGAACCCGACTAATCCACCCTCTACGATCGAGGCAGAGCCGGAAGATGATGGGGGGTCGTCAATGTCCTTGGAGGAGGTCACTAAGGTAGTCAAACAACTCCACAGTGGCAGAGCCCCAGGGACTGATGAGATCCGTCCAGAAATGCTGAAGGCGCTGGGTGTAGAGGGGCTGTCTTGGTTGACACGCCTCTGTAACACTGCGTGGAAGTCTGGGTCAGTGCCGAAGGAGTGGCAGACTGGGGTGGTGGGTTAGGGTTAGGGTTAGTGGGTTTGGTGGTCCTAATATTCAAAAAAGGGGACCAGAGGGTGTGTGCGAATTATAGAGGCATCACATTACTCAGCCTCCCAGGGAAAGTGTACTCCAAGGTGCTGGAAAGGAGGGTCCGGCCGATAGTCGAACCTCAGATCGAAGAGGAACAATGCGGATTTCGTCCTGGTCGTGGAACTACCGACCAGCTCTTCACTCTCGCAAGGATCTTGGAGGGGGCTTGGGAGTTTGCCCAACCTGTCTACATGTGTTTTGTGGACTTGGAGAAGGCTTACGACCGGGTCCCCCGAGAGGTCTTGTGGAGGGTTATGCGGGAGTATGGGGTGAGGGGGTCCCTACTTAGGGCCATCCAATCCCTGTACACCCAGAGCGAGAGCTGTGTCCGGGTCCTCGGCAGTAAGTCGTCTGCCTTTCCGGTGGGTGTTTGCCTCCGCCAGGGCTGCGCTTTGTCACCAATCCTGTTTGTGATTTTCATGGACAGGATATCGAGGCGTAGCCGGGGGGAGGTGGGTTTGCAGTTCGGTGAGCTGGGGATCACGTCACTGCTTTTTGCAGATGATGTGGTCCTGATGGCATCAGCTGCCTGCGACCTCCAGCACTCTCTGGATAGGTTCGCAACTGAGTGTGAAGCGGCTGGGATGAGAATAAGCACTTCTAAATCTGAGGCCATGGTTCTCAGCAGGAAACCGGTGGCCTGTCCGCTCCGAGTAGGAAATGAGTCCTTACCCCAAGTGAAGGAGTTCAAGTATCTGGGGATCTTGTTCACGAGTGAGGGAACCATGGAGAGGGAGTTTGGCCGGAGAATCGGAGCAGCTGGTGCGGTTCTGCAGTCGCTATACCGCACTGTTGTGACGAAAAGAGAGCTGAGCCAAAAGGCAAAGCTCTCGATCTACCGGTCTATCTTCGTCCCCACCCTCACCTATGGTCATGAAGGATGGGTCATGACCGAAAGAACGAGATCACGGATACAAGCGGCCGAAATGAGTTTTCTCCGGAGGGTGGCTGGGGTCTCCCTGAGAGATCGGGTGAGAAGTTCAGTCATCCGGGAGAGACTCGGAGTAGAGCCGCTGCTCCTTTGCGTCGAAAGGAGCCAGTTGAGGTGGTTCGGGCATCTAGTGAGGATGCCTCCTGGGCGCCTCCCTAGGGAGGTGTTCCAGGCGTGTCCGGCTGGGAGGAGGCCGCGGGGTAGACCCAGGACTAGGTGGCGGGACTACATCTCTGCACTGGCGTGTGAGTGGCTAAAGATTCCCCAGGCAGAGCTGGTTGATGCTGCTAGGGAAAGGGATGTCTGGGGCCCCCTGCTGGAGCTGCTGCCTCCGCGACCCGACCCTGGATAAGCGGATGAAGATGATGATGATGATGATAAATAACCATGGATTATTGACCATCTATAAATATGATTATAAATAACCATGGATTATTGACCTGCTATAAATATGGATATGAATAACCATGGATTATTGACCTGCTATTAATATGGATATAAATAACCATGGATTATTGACCATCTATAAATATGATTATAAATAACCATGGATTATTGACCTGCTATAAATATGGATATGAATAACCATGGATTATTGACCTGCTATTAATATGGATATAAATAACCATGGATTATTGACCATCTATAAATACTGTATGGAAATAAATAACCATGGATTATTGACCTGCTATAAATATGGATATTAATAACCATGGATTATTGATGTGCTATAAATATGGATATTAATAACCATGGATAATTGACCTGCTATAAATATGGATATTAATAACCATGGATTATTGACGTGCTATAAATATGGATATGAATAACCATGGATTATTGACCTGCTATAAATACTGTATGGAAATAAATAACCATGGATTATTGACCTGCTATAAATATGGATATTAATAACCATGGATTATTGACGTGCTATAAATATGGATATGAATAACCATGGATTATTGACCTGCTATAAATATGGATATTAATAACCATGGATTATGGACCTGCTATTAATATGGATATAAATAGCCTGGAAGGGGGCGGGGGAATGGGTGTATAATGCTGGATTATGGACCTGCTATAAATATGGATATGAATATCCCTGGATTATGGACCTGCTATAATATAAATAGCCTGGAAGGGGGAATGTGTATAATGTACATGCTCAGTATGTGTGGAAGGTGCTGTGATATTCGTTGAATTGTGTGTTTTAGTTTTTTTTGTTTGTGGTGTGTGTGTGTGTGTGTGCGTGCGTGCGTGCGTGCGCATGTACGTTTCTGGGCTTGTGTGAGTACGGGTGTGTATCACATCTAACCTGTGTGTGTGTGTGTGTGTGTGCGCAGTCTCTGGTGCTGTGCTGCACGGTGTTCTCCTGCTGCTGCTGTTGCTGCTGCTGCTGTTTCTGCTGTGGGAAGTGCAAGCCCCCGGAGGAGGACGGCAACTACCAGTACGTTGACCCAGAGGACCTGGAGGCGCAGATCAAGGCGGAGCAGGATGGAGGTGAGAGAGAGGGAGGGAGGGAGGGAGGTGAGAGGGAGGGAGGGAGGTGAGAGGGAGGGAGGGAGGGAGGGAGCTGGGAGGGATGGATGGATGGAGGTGAGAGAGAGGGAGGGAGGTGAGAGGGAGGGAGGGAGGGAGGGATGGAGGGAGGGATGGAGGTGAGAGGGTTGTGAGAGGGAGGGAAGGTTAGATGGGGGTATTGGAGGAGTGTGGGGTATTGGAGGAGTGTGGGGTATTGGAGGAGTGTGGGGTATTGGAGGAGTGTGGGGTATTGGGTGTTGGAGGAGTGTGGGGTCTTGGGTATTGGAGGAGTGTGGGGTATTGAGTATTGGAGGAGTGTGGGGTATTGGAGGAGTATTGGGTATTGGAGGAGTGTGGGGTATTGGAGGAGTGTGGGGTATTGGGTATTGGAGGAGTGTGGGGTATTGGGTATTGGAGGAGTGGGGGATATTGGAGGAGTGTGTGGTATTGGAGGAGTGGGAGATATTGGGTATTGGAGGAGTGTGGGGTATTGGAGGAGTGTGTGGTATTGGAGGAGTGTGTGGTATTGGAGGAGTGTGTGGTATTGGAGGAGTGGGGGTATTGGAGGAGTGTGGGGTATTGGGTATTGGAGGAGTGTGGGGTATTGGAGGAGTGTGGGGTATTGGAGGAGTGTGGGGTATTGGAGGAGTGTGGGGTATTGGAGGATTGTGGAGTATTGGAGGAGTGTGGGGTATTGGAGGAGTGTGGAGTATTGGAGGAGTGAGGGGTATTGGAGGAGTGTGGGGTATTGGGTATTGGAGGAGTGTTGGGTATTGGAGGAGTGTGGGGTATTGGAGGAGTGTGGGGTATTGGAGGAGTGTGGGGTATTGGAGGAGTGTGGGGTATTGGAGGAGTGTGGGGTATTGGAGGAGCTCCTCCAGAGGCAGGCCTCTTCACAGATGCCGTCTTTTCAGCCTGATTAGACACTGTCTCTTCCATTCAGAGAGGAGGAGTGTGTGTGGGTGGGGGGGGGCTCTTCCATTCAGAGAGGAGGAGGAGTGTGTGTGTGTGTGGGGGGGGGTCTCTTCCATTCAGAGAGGAGGAGTGTGTGTGTGTGTGTGTGTGTGTGTGTGTGTGTGTGTGTGTGGGGGGGGGGGGGGGTGGTCTCTTCCATTCAGAGAGGAGGAGTGTGTGTGTGGGGGAGGGGGGGGGGTCTCTTCCATTCAGAGAGGAGGAGTGTGTGTGTGTGGGGGGGGGGGGGGTCTCTTCGACTCAGAGAGGAGGAGTGGGGGGGGGGGGACAGTGTGTGTCCAGGTCTCTTGCCCTGGTGACCAGCCTGGTCCTAGTCTGGCTGAGCTAGTCCGCCCTGGTGACCAGCCTGGTCCTAGTCTGGCTGAGCTAGTCCGCCCTGGTGACCAGCCTGGTCCTAGTCTGGCTGAGCTAGTCCTCCCTGGTGACCAGCCTGGTCCTAGTCTGGCTGAGCTAGTCCTCCCTGGTGACCAGCCTGGTCCTAGTCTGGCTGAGCTAGTCCTCCCTGGTGACCAGCCTGGTCCTAGTCTGGCTGAGCTAGTCCTCCCTGGTGACCAGCCTGGTCCTAGTCTGGCTGAGCTAGTCCTCCCTGGTGACCAGCCTGGTCCTAGAGGACTGTAGTTTAGTCCCTCCTGAATCCAGGGTTAGGGTCAGGGTTAAGACCCTGGCCAGGATAAAGGGTCAGGGTTAAGACCCTGGCCAGGATAAAGATGCGTTTTGTATTGACCTGTAATGTTGAACCCTGTTGAAGAGCTTTCATCCTGTCTCCCCCACCTTCCAGGGGACACGATAATCATAGAGCAGCCCCTCCCTAGCCCGGGGGCTGGCCCTGGCTCTGGGACAGAGAACCCTGGGACAGAGAACCCTGGCGAAACATTGCCGGAGTCCAAATGACTTGTAAGAACCGCCCGTTCCTTTACTCGTTGTGCTGTTTTCCACTGGCTGGGTGCTGCATCCTCCCCTGTGGTGGTCCTATTGTCTGGCAGACACCATCCTCATCCATGTTTCTCATCTATGTCCAATCGCTGTGACACTATGCATGGCCATGCGCCTGACCACACCCTAACACTAACCATCATCTAGGTCCAGTTGCTTTAACACTCCATGCATGGACATGCCCGACCACACTTCATTTTGTTTTTGTTTTGTTTGTCTCTCGCCATCCATGGCTGCTCCACATCATGTCTTGGCAGGAGTGTTGTTATAACATTGTTATAATGTTGAGGCCCCTGGGGCTCTTGAGATGACATCTCTTCACACATCCCTGTCCAGCAGGCCAGAGCACTGCTCACCAGCACTGTAGCCAGGGTCCTTCTCCAACACTCAAGAGATTTCTCCTGGGCAGCAGTGAGTGTCCGTGTTTCTGCGCCATACAGCAGAACGGAGTCGAAGCTTGACTTTACTATTCAACCATGTCTTATAGTGGAGTCAAGCTCTTCAATTCAACCTAACTGTCAAAAGCAACCCTAACAGCGGGGCTGGTGCTTTTCCTAGGAGCTGATAGCCTTACAGCTGTCTGGGGCTGTTTCTAGAAGCTACTCTTAGCTTTGACTTGTCTCCCCTCAGGTTCTGGTTATGGATGGGTTAGGGTTGTGGTTATGGAAGGGTTAGGGTTATGGAAGTGTTAGGGTTATGGTTATGGAAGGGTTAGGGTTATGGAAGGGTTAGGGTTATGGTTATGGGGGGGTTAGGGTTATGGAAGGGTTAGGGTTCTGGTTATGGAACGGTTCTGGTTATGGAAGGGCTAGGGTTATGGAAGGGTTAGGGTTCTGGTTATGGAAGGGTTAGGGTTCTGGTTATGGAAGGGTTAGGGTTCTGGTTATGGAAGGGTTAGGGTTCTGGTTATGGAAGGGTTAGGGTTATGGAAGGGTTAGGGTTCTGGTTATGGGAGGGTTAGGGTTCTGGTTATGGAAGGGTTAGGGTTCTGGTTATGGAAGGGTTAGGGTTCTGGTTATGGGAGGGTTAGGGTTCTGGTTATGGAAGGGTTAGGGTTCTGGTTATGGAAGGGTTAGGGTTATGGAAGATTTAGGGTTCTGGTTATGGAAGGGTTAGGGTTCTGGTTATGGAAGGGTTAGGGTTCTTGTTATGGAAGGGTTAGGGTTCTGGTTATGGAAGGGTTAGGGTTCTGGTTATGGAAGGGTTAGGGTTCTTGTTATGGAAGGGTTAGGGTTCTGGTTATGGAAGGGTTAGGGTTCTGGTTATGGAAGGGTTCTGGTTATGGAAGTCTGGGATCTGAGCCGAGGGACAGCAACATGCGTGTCCCTTGATCATATTAGCTGCTGTGGTGTTAAACAGTCTTCTCCATGTTGATCTGCTCTTAATTAGCATGAATGTCCAGAGTCTCTTTATGGCCACTGATACTCTAGATGGGCTAGATTGCAGTTAAATGTTATATGCAACCAAGTACTCTAAATAGAGATTAGGCCCTATGTATGTGTGCATGTCTATGAATAAAATGTAAATACTATTCATGGAGATTCTGCTGAACAAACTGTATGTGATGTCTCCTCAGTGGAGACGTACATGTTCCTAGTGAAGCCTGTTTACCATGAGCTGATATCGCTTGACCTCTGTGGGTTCTGATATGAGAGGTAGACGACCGCTGGGGTGACCAGGAATCCACCCTTCAGACCTGATACCGTCACCGTGTTCAAACCTGTCAGTGAAGCAGGGTTCACCTCATTAACCCAGAAAACCTTCTGGCATTGCAGGCAGCGAGTCCCATGGCTCTGAACACTGAGGAAGCTGTGAGCCTGTCCCTGTAACTACGTTATAAACCCTACTCCCACCCCACTATGTGACGTTCAAACCAGAGTACTAGACAGATAGATAGTGATAGATAGATAGATAGATAGATAGATAGATAGTGATAGATAGATAGATAGATAGATAGATTGATAGATAGATAGATAGATAGATAGATAGATAGATAGATAGATAGACAGACAGATAAATAGTGATAGATAGATAGATAGATAGATAGTGATAGATCGATAGATTGATAGATTGATAGATAGATAGATAGATAGATAGATAGATAGATAGATAGACAGACAGATAGACAGATAAATAGTGATAGATAGATATTTTGTGTTATAGTGTCCTGCATCAGGAGATGCCCAGCCAGCCCGCACAGGTTTACAAGACACTCAAATAATATATATACAAACACAAAGATGTCCGTGATACGACATATAAAACATGTCCATACAGAGCCATGCTATAGCATATAAAACATGTCCATACAGAGCCATGCTATAGCATATAAAACATGTCCATACAGAGCCATGCTATAGCATATAAAACATGTCCATACAGAGCCATGCTATAGCATATAAAACATGTCCATACAGAGCCATACTATAGCATATAAAACATGTCCATACAGAGCCATACTATTATAAAACATGTCCATACAGAGCCATACTATAGCATATAAAACATGTCCATACAGAGCCATGCTATAGCATATAAAACATGTCCATACAGAGCCATGCTATAGCATATAAAACATGTCCATACAGAGCCATACTATAGCATATAAAACATGTCCATACAGAGCCATGCTATAGCATATAAAACATGTCCATACAGAGCCATGCTATAGCATATAAAACATGTCCATACAGAGCCATGCTATAGCATATAAAACATGTCCATACAGAGCCATACTATTATAAAACATGTCCATACAGAGCCATGCTATAGCATATAAAACATGTCCATACAGAGCCATGCTATAGCATATAAAACATGTCCATACAGAGCCATGCTATAGCATATAAAACATGTCCATACAGAGCCATGCTATAGCATATAAAACATGTCCATACAGAGCCATGCTATAGCATATAAAACATGTCCATACAGAGCCATACTATTATAAAACATGTCCATACAGAGCCATGCTATAGCATATAAAACATGTCCATACAGAGCCATACTATTATAAAACATGTCCATACAGAGCCATACTATAGCATATAAAACATGTCCATACAGAGCCATGCTATAGCATATAAAACATGTCCATACAGAGCCATACTATTATAAAACATGTCCATACAGAGCCATGCTATAGCATATAAAACATGTCCATACAGAGCCATGCTATAGCATATAAAACATGTCCATACAGAGCCATACTATAGCATATAAAACATGTCCATAGTGTGACGATTCCGTCTCGGTCACCGCCCTACCCGATGTAGTTGACTCCCAAACCATCACACACTTTTTTCCACCAATCAACTGTCACCAAATCCACTCAACCAATTCCAGTGGTTTATTTAGAGGCTCTTCCCTTATTCCCTAGAAGCGCGCGACAAAACAAGGAAGTGGCTAGACCGTCCTTTGTTCGAATTGTTTCATTGATAATAACCACCCAAGGAATAGCATTCAGCTGCGGGATTTACAAACTAGCGATTATTCACTGTAGCCTACTGATGAAACTTACGGGGTGACAGTGACGGTGTCGTGAGTGGAATTGTTATTTTGTTTTGTGCTGGTCGAGATTTAAGTTGTAGCCTACAGATCCAAAGACTGAACTGAGCCAAGGACTCTTAATTTTTGTGAGGTTTTGCGCTGTCGGAATTGGACTGATGTAGCTGGATCTGACTGATTGGTGCGATATATTTTCGATTTGTGATTGATTTATGGTGACGGCCTATGCGAATGAACTGCAATTTGTTTTGTTTAATTGCATGCTTTGGTTGAATATATTTTGATTTTGCTCCGTATATTACGTGTGCATGTGCCTTATTTGCCCTATTGAATGCAACGCATTGGTACGGTGTATTATTTAAATGTGTGTATAATGGTTATGAGAAAAATATAATTTAATATTAAGAACGGAAACATTGGTACCTGTATGAGGGTTCATGATAAGTCAATATACTATAAAATATACAAATATAATATAAAAGAGCTGATACATGCACCCTTTGTGAGGTTGACTGACCATAGGGGATAAAAAAGAACCTTAAATCTTTCATTGTCAGGTTTAGCCTGACTGGCAACCACATTATAAAAATAGTCAAACCGTCACATAAAAAATGGCAACCACGAAGGGACCTATCAAGCTTTAATACAGTTATACCAAGACCGTTCTAAACTCAAACTTCTGATATAAGAGCACATTCAAAGATGCAACCATCCATCAAGTATACCTGAAAAGAAATTTAAAAAAAAATCTAAATGGAGAGACAAGCAATGGACCAGGATGTGTTGACTCTTTTTGATCCCCTAAATGAGACAGGAATCCGGCCTGTACCCCGCCCACGTTCAAGAGGGACAGGAAAAATGCCATCTCCTATTCAACACACAACATCAAACACCCTTGTGGATATGGACCTGACTCCGTCTGTGCCGATGGAGGCACCAACTACTGCCCAAAATCTAGCTCCACACATCTTCCAGGAGATGGACCTAACTGAATACATGCATTTTGCAGCAACAGCACCCCCTGGTGTCCACAGGGAGGACGGAAATGTGGAGCACAACACACATCAATCATTGTTGGAGAACTTTAATAAACTGACTGCTGAGCAACAACGCCTCAGTCAAACCATGGATGGCGCACTGGAAGCTCTCACACAAAAGCTCTTGAAAATGCACGAGCTTGGACAAAAACAATTACTGGAAGCCATGGAAAAACAATTAGAAAAACATTTGGAGTTTAACCGATCACAGTTCAGTTCCACACTCTCTTGGAGACTACAGCAACACCAGTCACAAGTTATGGAGGATGTAAACCTGGCATTGGTTCCTCTGGTAACCACCATACGGAATGTGGCATCTGACATTACCAAATGTACACATCAGCTGGACACTATGGCATCTGAATTGACATCCGTCAGACAGTATACCCTCCATGCCACTAACCAGGTTTCTTCCGCGGTCCAGACCACACCCCTTGCCCCTCTAGATGTCACGCAGCCAGTATCAATTCATCCTCGTCACCGACTGCAGTCAACCATGCAGGCTGGAGCCTCAGGACCAGAACTCCTTTCCCCTTCTACTTCTCCCCTTAAGATGGATCTAAGAAGCGGATACAAAGGGAAAAGCCCGATTAAACTGCAGTTCCCTTCTTTTGGAAGAGTTGAGGACACTCAAGATCCCCTACTGTACCTGGATACATGTCGAGATTATCTTGCCCTTCACCCTCTCACCGATGAGGAGCTGGTCGCCACTCTCAGAAGCGTGCTGCATGGCACAGCCCGAGACTGGTGGGACGTTGCTCGCCTGGACACCACCTCCTGGACTGAGTTCGAGCAGAGGTTCCGTGCAGCCTTTCTGTCAGAGGATTACCAAGATGAGCTGGCGGAGAGAGTACGGACTCGTGTACAGGCTGAAGGGGAATGTATTCGTGATTTCGCCTATACTTACCGCTCTCTCTGTAGACGCTGGAGGCCTGACATCGAGGAGAAAGAGGTCATCAAGTTGATCCTGAAGAACATTAATCCTCACCTAGCCAGCCAACTGAGAAGCACTCAGGTCACCTCTGTTGACTCTCTGGTCCGCCTGGGCCAACAATTGGAGAAGGACCGGGAGAACCAGCTCCAATATGAACAGAGAAAGAAGGCATCAAAACAACAGCAGCAACTCAAACCTACCCCGTTTTTGCCTACACATTCAGCCTCACCAGCTACATCCATCTCAACCCCTAACCCTTCTCAGGTGATGTGTTGGAGATGCAAAAGTTCACACCCACCTAGAGAGTGCCCTCAGTATCAGGCCAACAGAGGCAACAAACACTCAAAGTCCTCCGGGTTACAACCTGGGCTGGGTTCCAATCCCACAATATCCACTCTCCCAGCCTCTGAGTGTCCTGGGAAATCACCACTTTCCTTTCAATCCTGCAGCTCTGCCTCTTTGAACTCACTTCCTCACCAGTTGTTGATTCCTCTTATCATCGGTCCATGGAAAGGCGCAGCCATTGTGGACACAGGTTCAACCTACACCCTGCTGAATGAAAAACTCTGGACAGAGGTGAAAGGCAGCAATGAGGAGCTGAAACCGTGGACAGAGGGCCCACTATACCTGGCGGATGGGGGAACCAGACAACCCCTGGGGTGGGGAGACATGACCTTCACTATACACAACCGAACATGGGTCTTCCCTTCTGTTGTGCTGTCCTTGCAATCCCTGGCCTTCCCCGTTATCCTGGGATTGGACTTTCTGTTCTTTAGTGGACTCCAGATCAACATCATTGAACAGACCTACTGGTTCTTGCAAGATCCACAGGTCAGACATCCATTCATGCGCAGCTCACTTAACATCAATGACTGGGGACCAGCCTCACCTGTCGCATTTTTTTCTGCTACAGCCCCGTGTGACCTTACACTTCTGGGTGCACTAGAAGAGGGGACCGATCCACTCCTCCTGGCTGTCAAAGATGTTCAGCTCCCAGAAAAGGAAAAAACATGCTTCCTGCAGCAGCTACGAGATAATGCAGATGTATGTACCTCAGCCCTGGGCCGCACCAGTATCCTGACCCACAAGCTCTTCCTCACACAGGATATACCTCTCAAGCAGAAGCCATACAGAGTCTCTCCACCTAAGCTCAAAGTGATGAAGGAGCTCATTGACGAGATGCTGGCCGACGACATCATAGAGCCATCATCCTCTGCTTGGGCTGCACCTGTAGTGATGGTACCCAAGAAAACTGGAGGACTCAGATTCTGTGTCGACTACCGGAGGCTGAATGCCATCACGCACACTGATGCCTACCCCTTACCCACGGTTCAGGAGATCCTGGAGTCTCTCGCAGGAGCCGCAGTGTTTTCCACCCTTGACCTGAATCGTGGATATTGGCAGGTCAGAATGGATCCAGAGAGCCAGAAAAAGACAGCGTTTGTCTGTGCTCATGGGCTCTTCCAATTTAAAGTCATGCCCTTTGGCCTAAAAAACGCCCCAGCCACTTTCCAGCGGCTCATGGAAATTACCCTTGGGAAGCTTCGTGGGAGAATCTGCTTTGTATACCTTGATGACATCATAATTTACTCCCCGACCTGGCAACAACACTCCTACGACATTCAAGCTGTTTTCAATGCTCTGAGGAATGCCAAACTGACAGTCAATATGCAAAAGAGTCATTTCTTCCGATCTTCCCTTAACTTCCTGGGCCATGTCGTCTCTGCAGTTGGTGTTCAGGTGGATACAGAGAAGACACAAGCTGTACAGGATTTCCCTGTCCCGAGGAATCTCAAGGAAGTCCAGAGGTTTCTAGGAATGTCCGGGTGGTACCACAGGTTCGTGCCTAACTTCTCCCAGCTGGCAGAGCCCCTGAATGCAATGAAGCGCAAGGGAGCCAAGTTTATCTGGACGCCGAAGTGCCAGGATGCCTTTGAGACCCTGAAACGCTGCCTTGTGTCCCCGCCCATACTGGGACATCCAAACTTTAACCTGCCCTTCATTGTCTACACCGACGCCAGCGAGGTTGGCCTTGGTGCAGTTCTGGTTCAGCAGACGGGACTTGGGACCGAAGAGGTTCTAGCATACGCCAGTCGCAGTCTGAACACCGCTGAAAGGAACTATTCCACCACCGAGCAGGAGTGTCTGGCAGTCGTCTGGGCGTTGGAAAAATGGAGATACTACCTGGAAGGAAGGCTGTTCTCTGTTGTGACGGACCACTCCTCTTTGGTGTGGGTTTTCAAGACCCAGAAACCCAGCACCCGTCTCATCAGGTGGGCCTTACGTCTCCAGGAGTTCATTTTTTCAGTGGAGTACAGGAAGGGAAAGTACAATACGGTGCCTGATGCGCTGTCCAGAGCCCCAGCTGATGGACATAGTCCTCCCTTGCCCACCTGTGCCTCTGTCCTGTCCTTCAAGCTGGATCTGGTGAAAGACCTGCAGATCTCAGACGAAGCCCTCTGGAAGGCTCAACAAGCAGACCCAGACGTACGGAAATTGTACCAGTCTGTTGTGGATCAGGGTGAAGTTGTGGAGAACTCGGCTACCAAATATACCATCTTGGAGGACAAGGTATACCGAGTGGTGCAGCTGCCTCATAAGACGCTGTACCAGGTATATATACCATCACCGCTACGAACCCAACTCTTGCAGCTCTTCCATGAGGACCCCTTGGCTGGCCATCTGGGGAGGTTCAAAACCTATAAAAGATTGCAAGCCTTGGTTTATTGGCCAAACCTAAGCTTAGATGTCAAACATTATGTCCAATGCTGTCAGATATGCCAACAACACAAGCCGGAATGCCGGAAACCTGCTGGAAAACTCCAACAGACTGTCGTCCATAGCCCTTGGGAGATGTTGGGGGTTGACCTGATGGGCCCTTTCCCTAGAAGCTCCAAGGGAAATGTCTACCTCTTGGTATTTGTAGATTATTACTCACGATGGGTGGAGCTTTTCCCACTACGACGTGCAACTGCTGAGACTGTGTCCAAGGTACTTACAGAGGAAATCCTAACCCGCTGGGGAGTACCAAACTTCATCCTTTCAGACCAGGGCTCACAGTTTGTTTCCTCTGTCTTTGAAAGTGTCTGCAAGCAGTGGAACGTGGGTCCGAAGAGGACGACCGCTTATCACCCGCAGACAAACCTAACAGAAAGGATCAACCGGAATTTAAGAACCATGATTGCCTCCTATGTTGATGACAACCATAAGCACTGGGATAAATACCTACCCGAATTCCGGTTTGCATTGAACTCTGCTGTCCACGAATCCACCGGAGTGACACCTGCTGAGGTGAACCTCAACCGGCCTCTCAGGGGACCCATGGAGGTTCTGTTGCTGCCCCGAGAGTGCACTCCTCACGCCCCAGCATTTGGAAAGGTTGCCCAGCTGTGTGAGCTAAAAGACTTTGTCACCAGCAAGCTCAAGAACGCTAGACAGAAACAGAAGAAATACTATGACCAACATCGGAGGGAAGTGGAGTATAAGGATCAAGACCGAGTCTGGATGCGCACCCACCCGTACTCCAAAGCTGAAAAGTCCTTCTCTGCGAAAATAGCCCCGCGATGGAAGGGACCTTACCGTGTCATACAGAGAGTGGGTGCCCTTACCTATCAGATTGCATTGGAAGACACTGGAGAGGATGTCAGAGTGGTGAATGTCACCCGTCTCAAGCCCTGCTATCCCTCTGCCAAGGAAATGGAGGAACAACAAAGTCGTTCAGACCGACAGCGTGTCCTCGACATTTTTGCTGAAGAGAGTGGAGATGAGGAGTTTCTGGGTTTCAACTCTACGGCTGAGGGGATGGAGGACCAGTGCCGCTCGGACCGCCAGAGGATCCTGGACATTTTTGCAGAGGAGAGCGACGATGAAGATTTCCTTGGTTTTGAGTGAAGTAACGCCTCCCTGCCGTCTGGCTTTCTTCAAAGGGGGGGGAGTGTGACGATTCCGTCTCGGTCACCGCCCTACCCGATGTAGTTGACTCCCAAACCATCACACACTTTTTTCCACCAATCAACTGTCACCAAATCCACTCAACCAATTCCAGTGGTTTATTTAGAGGCTCTTCCCTTATTCCCTAGAAGCGCGCGACAAAACAAGGAAGTGGCTAGACCGTCCTTTGTTCGAATTGTTTCATTGATAATAACCACCCAAGGAATAGCATTCAGCTGCGGGATTTACAAACTAGCGATTATTCACTGTAGCCTACTGATGAAACTTACGGGGTGACAGTGACGGTGTCGTGAGTGGAATTGTTATTTTGTTTTGTGCTGGTCGAGATTTAAGTTGTAGCCTACAGATCCAAAGACTGAACTGAGCCAAGGACTCTTAATTTTTGTGAGGTTTTGCGCTGTCGGAATTGGACTGATGTAGCTGGATCTGACTGATTGGTGCGATATATTTTCGATTTGTGATTGATTTATGGTGACGGCCTATGCGAATGAACTGCAATTTGTTTTGTTTAATTGCATGCTTTGGTTGAATATATTTTGATTTTGCTCCGTATATTACGTGTGCATGTGCCTTATTTGCCCTATTGAATGCAACGCATTGGTACGGTGTATTATTTAAATGTGTGTATAATGGTTATGAGAAAAATATAATTTAATATTAAGAACGGAAACATTGGTACCTGTATGAGGGTTCATGATAAGTCAATATACTATAAAATATACAAATATAATATAAAAGAGCTGATACATGCACCCTTTGTGAGGTTGACTGACCATAGGGGATAAAAAAGAACCTTAAATCTTTCATTGTCAGGTTTAGCCTGACTGGCAACCACATTATAAAAATAGTCAAACCGTCACAATACAGAGCCATACTATAGCATATAAAACATGTCCATACAGAGCCATACTATAGCATATAAAACATGTCCATACAGAGCCATGCTATAGCATATAAAACATGTCCATACAGAGCCATACTATTATAAAACATGTCCATACAGAGCCATACTATAGCATATAAAACATGTCCATACAGAGCCATACTATTATAAAACATGTCCATACAGAGCCATGCTATAGCATATAAAACATGTCCATACAGAGCCATGCTATAGCATATAAAACATGTCCATACAGAGCCATGCTATAGCATATAAAACATGTCCATACAGAGCCATGCTATAGCATATAAAACATGTCCATACAGAGCCATGCTATAGCATATAAAACATGTCCATACAGAGCCATACTATTATAAAACATGTCCATACAGGGCCATACTATTATAAAACATGTCCATACAGAGCCATACTATAGCATATAAAACATGTCCATACAGAGCCATACTATTATAAAACATGTCCATACAGAGCCATACTATAGCATATAAAACATGTCCATACAGAGCCATACTATTATAAAACATGTCCATACAGGGCCATACTATTATAAAACATGTCCATACAGAGCCATGCTATAGCATATACAACATGTCCATACAGAGCCATGCTATAGCATATAAAACATGTCCATACAGAGCCATGCTATAGCATATAAAACATGTCCATACAGAGCCATACTATAGCATATAAAACATGTCCATACAGAGCCATGCTATAGCATATAAAACATGTCCATACAGAGCCATGCTATAGCATATAAAACATGTCCATACAGAGCCATGCTATAGCATATAAAACATGTCCATACAGAGCCATGCTATTATAAAACATGTCCATACAGAGCCATGCTATAGCATATAAAACATGTCCATACAGAGCCATGCTATTATAAAACATGTCCATACAGAGCCATGCTATAGCATATAAAACATGTCCATACAGAGCCATACTATTATAAAACATGTCCATACAGAGCCATGCTATAGCATATAAAACATGTCCATACAGGGCCATACTATTATAAAACATGTCCATACAGAGCCATGCTATAGCATATAAAACATGTCCATACAGGGCCATGCTATTATAAAACATGTCCATACAGAGCCATACTATAGCATATAAAACATGTCCATACAGAGCCATACTATAGCATATAAAACATGTCCATACAGAGCCATACTATAGCATATAAAACATGTCCATACAGAGCCATGCTATAGCATATAAAACATGTCCATACAGAGCCATACTATAGCATATAAAACATGTCCATACAGAGCCATGCTATAGCATATAAAACATGTCCATACAGAGCCATACTATAGCATATAAAACATGTCCATACAGAGCCATGCTATAGCATATACAACATGTCCATGCAGAGCCATACTATAGCAT
This sequence comes from Borostomias antarcticus, assembly GCF_949987555.1. NCBI lineage: Eukaryota > Metazoa > Chordata > Actinopteri > Stomiiformes > Stomiidae > Borostomias > Borostomias antarcticus. The sequence goes on along the minus strand of NC_140239.1, from coordinate 32,587,470 downwards.
ATAAAACATGTCCATACAGAGCCATGCTATAGCATATACAACATGTCCATACAGAGCCATGCTATAGCATATAAAACATGTCCATACAGAGCCATACTATAGCATATAAAACATTTCCATACAGAGCCATGCTATAGCATATAAAACATGTCCATACAGGGCCATACTATTATAAAACATGTCCATAGGGCTACGGATACAACGCTCTCCATCGTAGTTGCCATGCCTTCTCAAGGAATTTACTCAATACAAAGACTTCATTGAACAGCCAGCTTAGCATATTACATGCTGACAACCAAAACAAATTAGGATTCTTAGCCTGTACTTTTTGAATGAAATGCTTCTTGGAGTGCCATACAGAGGACAATGAAATACAAAATGGCCAACTTAGTAGTGTACTTATGCACCCCAAGAAAACACCTCAAGGCTCTATTCTGAATTGCCTTACATTCATTGGCCTCCTCAAAGCCCCACACTCTTGCTGCGCTCTAGCTGCCGAGTCTGCCAACCTTTTCCTCCCTCCCAGAAACTCATATATTCATTCAAAACAAGTACTAGTTGAAAATCTGGTTGGTCCTGTTGGATGTAGGTAGTCAGTGTCGTTGAGGCGGTTCTGTTGGATGTGTTTTTGTGTCAACAGAAGAGGGTTTCAGAGGAATGGCATAGTATACTGGGAATCATGAGGCTCGGTGTGTTTAGCTAATGCCGGAAGTGACAGGTGCGTAGGGTAGGGTTAGGTTGCTTCACTAATCCCAGTTGCTTCACTGTCTTTCTCTCATTTTCTCTCTCTCTCCCTCTCTCTCCCCCCCCTCTCTCTCAATCTCTCCCCCCTCCCTGCAGGTGCTGGTGGCCCTATCCTGATCCAGCCTCATTCCTCTGCCATCACCTCAGAAACGGCCTCTGCAGCCTCCTCCAAGCCCCAGCCATGACCCAGCCAGACACCTCGCCACCCCACCAACATCTCTCCTCAGGTGGGCACAGGAGGGTCCTGGAGGGCCCTACTACCCAGAGCAGCGGGACCCGTGGCAGGACTCTCCGTGACCAGCCAGACAGCCACTCTGCTCTCCCCTCTAGTGCTGCACAGGACTGAAGGACACAGCCTTCATAGTGCCTAGTGACCACGGCTCCTGATGACATGCCACACCCCCCTTTTCCCTCTCTCTCTTTACCGACCAATCAGTGGACTGAGACACTGTGGACTTTCTTTCTGTCTTCCCTCCCATCTCTCTCCATTCATCTCAGACTCTTCTAGTTACCACTCAGAGATGTGGGGCTTCACAAAGAGCTTGGTCCTGACCCCTAACCCCTGACCCCTTGCCCTGGTCCTGGACACTAAGGCCTGACCCCTTGCCCTGGTCCTGGACACTAAGGCCTGCCCCCTGACCCCTTGCCCTGGTCCTGGACTCTAAGGCCTGGACTTGAGAACTGGAGGATCTGTGGAAGCTTCCCTCGTGCATGCGTTCCATCTGACTGACTGCATGTCCCACTGTACAGCACCTACTGCCCCCACGCTGGTCTCTAATAGCACCATACTCCCCCCCGGCTGGTCTCTATTAGCACCATACTCCCCCCAGGCTGGTCTCTAATAGCACCATACTCCCCCCAGGCTGGTCTCAAATAGCACCTAACCCCCCCCCCCCCCACTGTACAGCACCGGCACATATATGCCCACACACCTATGCAGCCCCCTTCACACTCTGATACACAGAATAATAATAATAATAATAATACACTTTCTTTGTATAGGACTTTTCATACAGAGACTGCAGCTCAGTGCTTTGACATTTCTGCACACCACAGAATTAAACATAATAATAAATAAACCATAATAAAATAAACCATAATAAATAAACCACATTGTAAAAACCAGAATAAACCAGAATAAAATAAACCCCATTAAAAACTAGAATAAACCATTCCAAGGGGCACAAAACAGGGAGGACCAGAGTTCAAGAATAAAATAATTTCAAGAAAATAATTGCAAAGAATAGATAAAATAAATATTTAAAACATAATTTTAAAGTGTTGTTAATTATAAGACAGATTAAAAAGTTGTCTTGAGTTGCTGTTTAAAAATGTCCACTGAGCCCACCTCTAATTCAATTTGGTACGATGTCTCGATTTCAATTTATGTGCATAGTGGATGAAAGGAGCTTCTGCAAAAATTTTTTTGGGGGGGAATGTTAAAGACCTGCTATGGAGGAAGAGAGCGAGAGAGACAGGACAGCAGTGATGTAGGAGGAGGCTGGACCGTTATGAGCTCTGTGAACAAGCAGAAGGACTCTTAAAGATACAGGAGGCAGTGCAGTGTGGATACAGCAGGAGTCATGTGCTCTCTTCCTTGTTTTGGTTAAAAGTCTAGCAGCAGTTCTGAATCTCAATCTTGAAGTTTTTGGGAGACCAGTAAAACAGCATTCCAGTAGTCCAGTCTGCTTAATAAAAGCATGAATGAGCTTCTTCTGCTGGCCCTTTCAAACACCGCACACAACCTACAGGCGCGCACACACACACACGGCAACAACCCCCGTCATCACCAGCCCCCCCCCCCCTTCGGCTGGGGCAGGCATTAACAAGCTCTAGATAAAGGATATGGGAGGTGTGGCCAACTCGGCATTGAAAGCCCATGTTTGTTTTTATATAGGTATGTTTGATGCTTTCATTTTGCCTAAAAACATTTGTTTTTTCTCATTGCCAGTTGTAATTTGCGCTGTTTGCAGTCACCTGTTGTGATGTTATAATTATATTGCACCAAAGCCAAATTAGCTACCCCACAACTACCCTTCCATAATGTGCAGTCAGTGTCCTTACTCCCAAACACTTGGACTGATGGAAATGCTCTGCTCTCTGTTCACCAGTATAGATCTTAGAGGAGTTTAGAACCAGACCTTGGTCACACAGGAGGCCTGGGGTTTTGGGTCTGCCTGGACGGCAGGACTGGATTTGCAGCTCTGTCACTGTTCTTTGGCTCCCCTGCCCAAGGCAAGCTCACCGGAGCTCAGAGCATGGTCTGCTATCTGACTGGAGTGTGGAGGTGATTATAGAAACCCAGGATGTGTGCACCAGGGTCGGTGCAATTTTTAGAAACTGTGACACAGGTTGGTGATTATTTCATATTGCTAGCTGTTGGAGGTGGAGGGTTAGCAAGTTTGTTTTTTCCGAGGATGGTGATGGAATGTTCATTCCCCTAACTACTTTCATCAGTGACACAGGACCAATCAAATTAGTTTGCAGTGTGAACATTCCGTGCCATCCTAGGAAGAAAAAAATCTAGCAGAGGACAGGGCTAGCTGCTATCTGTTTGAGGTGGAGGGTTAGCGCTAGCTGTTGAGGGGGAGGGTTAGGGCTAGCTGCTATCTGTTTGAGGTGGAGGGTTAGCGCTAGCTGTTTGAGGTGGAGGGTTAGGGCTAGCTGCTATCTGTTTGAGGTGGAGGGTTAGGGCTAGCTGTTGAGGGGGAGGGTTAGGGCTAGCTGTTGAGGGGGAGGGTTAGGGCTAGCTGTTGAGGGGGAAGGTTAGGGCTAGCTGCTATCTGTGTGAGGTGGAGGGTTAGCGCTAGCTGTTTGAGGTGGAGGGTTAGGGATTGCTGGTTTTGGTGGAGGGCTAGCTGTTGAGGGGGAGAGTTAGGGCTAGCTGCCATCTGTGTGAGGTGGAGGGTTAAGGCTAGCTGTTTGAGGGGGAGGGTTAGGGCTAGCTGTTTGAGGGGGAGGGTTAGGGCTAGCTGTTTGAGGGGGAGGGTTCGGGCTAGCTGTTGAGGGGGAGGGTTAGGGCTAGCTGTTTGAGGGGGAGGGTTAGGGCTAGCTGTTTGAGGGGGAGGGTTAGGGCTAGCTGTTTGAGGGGGAGGGTTAGGGCTAGGTGTTTGAGGGGGAGGGTTCGGGCTAGCTGTTTGAGGGGGAGGGTTAAGGCTAGCTGTTTGAGGGGGAGGGTTAGGGCTAGCTGTTTGAGGGGGAGGGTTAGGGCTAGCTGTTTGAGGGGGAGGGTTAGGGCTAGCTGTTTGAGGGGGAGGGTTAGGGCTAGCTGTTTGAGGGGGAGGGTTAGGGCTAGCTGTTTGAGGGGGAGGGTTAAGGCTAGCTGTTTGAGGGGGAGGGTTAGGGCTAGCTGTTTGAGGTGGAGGGTTAGGGCTAGCTGTTTGAGGGGGAGGGTTAGGGCTAGCTGTTTGAGGGGGAGGGTTCGGGCTAGCTGTTTGAGATGAAGGGTTCGATTCTATTGGTGTTAGTGTCATAGTGGAGAATAGTGACTGTGGAAGGTCTTGTTGGTGCATCATTGTGGTTCTTTGTGAGGTCAGATAGAATTAATCCACTCTCCAAGCTCTGTGCGTGTGCGCGTGCGCGCGTCATAGAAATTGTAGTTTCACCACCTCACCAGGTGGTGAAACTCCCATTTCTATGACACGTGTTCATGCTTGTGTGTCATAAGTAAAGAGGATCATTGGTTGTGTCCCACCATCACAGCAGGGTGTGAAGGCCATGGTCTGCTCACACCTCTAGGCTAACTTAGGGTTAGGGTTAACCCTAACCCTAACCATGTCAAAGCAAACCACTGATCTTGAGCTCTGGATGTCATTCTGCTCTTTATTTATGTTTACATCGGATGATCTATCTGTAGATTATTTTTCTTTCTCTTTTTTCTTTTCTTTTGTTTTTCTAAACTCTAATTTTAGTTATAGCCAAAACTCCACTAATGACTTCTGGTTGTGTTTTTGCAGGACCGTGATAAACCAATGCATTTCAACTTCAGATGTATGTATGGCCATTGACCCTAACCCTAACCCTATGGCCATTGATTTCTGTGGAGAGAAGGCCATTTATTCTTGAAATCTCAGCTGTAAATACTGATCTGTAAATACAAACACCTTAGGTGTTACATGCAAATAACATTCGTTTTTGGGAATTATTGTGAATGAAGTCGTTTTAATCAATCCAATTTTTAATGGTGTACATTCTTTGTTTTTTTATTTTTGTTTTTATTTGTGTCAAATTTGAGCTGTTTTAAATGTGACCCATTGACAGACAGTGATGTTGACTTCAGCCAGATTAAGGTGGAGCTGGTTGATGGCGGGACAGGTCTTGAGTTAAACTGTTTGTATCCGTTTCCAGCAGAATCCAGTTCCTCCTTTTTTCCTGGAGGATGTAGTCGTTCCCTCTCTTGTGGATCTCAAAGGAAGTCGTTGGTGTCAGGGTGAGGGAATAAGTGTCCTGTGTGCTCACTTTAATCCAGTGCTTCACAAACCAGGAGATGGACTGAGCATGTGCACACATGGGAAAAGGGTGGAGAATCTGTCTCGGCATCAGTGGAGGGTCAGGGTTAACCCTGTCCCCACCTCACCACTCCCCCAGGGACGAGGAGAGACTAACCCTGCTGCCCTATCAGAGAGGCGGATGCTAGGGGACAATAACCCTGCTGCCCTATCAGAGAGGCGGATGCTAGGGGACAATAACCCTGCTGCCCTATCAGAGAGGTGGATGCTAGGAGACCCTAACCCTGCTGCCCTATCAGAGAGGTGGATGCTAGGAGACCCTAACCCTGCTGCCCTATCAGAGAGGTGGATGCTAGGAGACCCTAACCCTGCTGTCCTTTCAGAGAGGTGGATGCTAGGAGACCCTAACCCTGCTGCCCTATCAGAGAGGCGGATGCTAAGGGACCCTAACCTCAGAGAGGTGGATGCTATGAGAACCTAACCCTGCTGCCCTATCAGAGAGGTGGATGCTAGGAGACAATAACCCTGCTGTCCTATCAGAGAGGTGGATGCTAGGAGACCCTAACCCTGCTGTCCTATCAGAGAGGTGGATGCTAGGAGACCCTAACCCTGCTGTCCTATCAGAGAGGTGGATGCTAGGAGACCCTAACCCTGCTGTCCTATCAGAGAGGTGGAGGCTGGTTGGAGATGTGGCAATGTTCTTTAGTTCTGTCATGCGTTGTTCGCCATGCTCTCTCATGGACATAATCTGTAAATGTGTATTTATATGATTGAATCAAAACCAATAAAAGGGAGATTTATACAACTCCTGTGTTGTACAGTATGTGTGTCCATTTGTGTTGAATGATTGACTGTAAGCATAGTGTTTTAGAATGTTATTCTACTTAGTAACCAAGAATATTGAATAATGCAATAGTTTCAAGAAGCATGGGGCTCAGAACCAATGTGGACCAGTTCACTGCTGGGAGACAGTGATCCCCAGCAGGCTGGGCTGACCAGTAGTCTGACCAGTATGAATGAGTGTGAGGCCATTGGGAGGCGTGTTCAGCTGACTCTGCACCAGCCCAGGACTGCATGGCCTATAAATGTCTCTAAGCTCATTAACAGATTAGTTACGCCTGAACACTTCAGATCACCAGCAAATACCTCATCACTTTGGCAACCAGGAAACTGGGTACAATACTCTCCCCAGGCTGGTCTCTAATAGCACCATACCCCCCAGGCTGGTCTTGGTTGGGAAACCTGGGCAACTCCTTATGCACCTGGATCCTGGACTTCCTCTCAGGGAGACGACAGGGGTGAGAATAGGTAACACAGCTAACACCTCAGTACAGGTGCTGCCTTGGCCCTAGGCTGTATTCACTGTACACCTATGGCTGCGCTGCCAAACAACAACAACTGCATCATCAGATTTGTGGATGACACCACTGTGGTTGGTCTGATCTCGTCTAGTGATTCATCAGAATTGGCCTACAGGCGGGAGGTGTCAGACAACTAGAGAGAGTCAGACGGGCCAGGAGACCCGACATCTGCCCCAGTCTTGCCTAACCCTAACCCTTGCCTTGTTAGTTATAACTTAAGTCACCATGATTCTACGTAACCTTAATATCTATATCTATCTATCTATATATAAGATTATACACTCATGATGTATCTTAGTTTTCATTCAAGAACAATAAATAAGTCAATTAATATATATATAAAAATGCATAAAAAAAGTATATTAAACGAGAGAAGGTCCAGATAGGGTTAGGGTTAGAATAATACACTGTATAACCAGAATAATAAACTGTATAACCAGTAAAACAAAACGGAAAAGACAGACCCATGTTCATAATGTCTTGGAATTGACAAGGAACTCTTACAGTATAGACATCCCATATTGAAGGTTTTCATGTGTTAACACTGCTGTCATTACAATACCAAACCCTAATACCAGGGCCTAACCCTAGTACCCTAACCCTAGTACCAGGGCCCTACCCCTAGTACCCTAACCCTAGTACCAGGGCCCTACCCCTAGTACCCTAACCCTAGTACCAGGGCCCTAACCCTAGTACCCTAACCCTAGTACCAGGGCCCTACCCCTAGTACCCTAACCCTAGTACCCTAACCCTAGTACCAGGGCCCTACCCCTAGTACCCTAACCCTAGTACCAGGGCCCTACCCCTAGTACCCTAACCCTAGTACCAGGGCCCTACCCCTAGTACCCTAACCCTAGTACCAGGGCCCTACCCCTAGTACCCTAACCCTAGTACCAGGGCCCTACCCCTAGTACCCTACCCCTAGTACCAGGGCCCTACCCCTAGTACCCTACCCCTAGTACCAGGGCCCTACCCCTAGTACCCTACCCCTAGTACCAGGGCCCTACCCCTAGTACCCTAACCCTAGTACCAGGGCCCTAGAGAGCCATAAGCAGGCAGGAGGGGTGTGTTTACTACGGCCACATGCCTGTCTGCGCGCCACAGGGCTCATGGGGGTGTAGAGTTCCTGACGTGGTGCTGGTGTTTTTAGAGACCCATGTCATCGCCTCTCCTACAGGACCACTTCATCAGGAGCCCCTCCCTCCCTGGCTGGCCATGTTACTGAGCATCAGGAGCCCCTCCCTCCCTGGCTGGCCATGTTACTGAGCATCATGAGCCCCTCCCTCCCTGGCTGGCCATGTTACTGAGCATCATGAGCCCCTCCCTCCCTGGCTGGCCATGTTTCTGAGCATCATGAGCCCCTCCCTCCCTGGCTGGCCATGTTTCTGAGCATCATGACGACAGCACTTGAGAGTTCTTTCACTGATACGCTACGTAAGCTACGCTAACTACGTTACTGCATGCTGCAGATCTCTCTATGGGTCAGGGACACTGGTGTTGAATCTGGTGTTCAAATCCTGGCAATTCATTGCTAGCGCCGAAATCCCAGTGACACCAATCAGTAATGACATTGGCGATCCGGCGTTCCCACCCATAGATATGCCCCGCCCATCTAACCTGGGCTAGCGTCTCTCATTTGCTGCTACGACCTGTCACTCTTTTTTACCCGTCGATACGCCCTCAGAACACTAGCTAGGGCGGCAAAGTGGCACAGACTTTATTATGTAGCATGCAGAGCGCAGTGGTTCAACGTAATATGTGTTGTGGGCAGGGGGACTCCAAAATACCAGGTGTGGGGGGGGGGGGGCATACCAGCAGGGTGTGTGTGTGGGGGTGGGGGGGCAGTTTGGACAGTAACTCTACCCAGAACAAACAGGCTAAATATAACAGCAGCAAGCATCCTGATCCCCTGGCAGAGAGGGTCTCAGGGCGGGGGCGAGGGGGGCGGGGTCCAGGGAAAGAGGTAGAAGGAGAGGGAGAGGGGGGGGGGGCAGGGTACATGGATAGAAAGACAGATTTGTTCATTATTTTGATTGGAGTAAGAAAGGCAGCAGAAGGCTAGATACCAACAGAGAGAGATCTACAAATACAGAGAGAGAGAGCAGGAAGAGAGACAGACGGTTCCTCATCTTCGAAAGAAGCTTCATATAGTGAGGAAGTAAGTGAGGAGGTACAGAGTGAGAGTGAGCATGAACTTTGCTCTGGGCTTCAAGCCTCAGGGAGGAGAATCCAGCACCATGGACAACCTGGAGAAGCAGCTGATCTGCCCCATCTGCCTGGAGATGTTCACCAAGCCTGTCGTCATCCTGCCCTGCCAGCACAACCTCTGCAGGAAGTGTGCCAACGACGTCTTCCAGGTGTGTGTGTGTGTGTGTGTGTGCGCGTGCGTGCGTGCGTGCGTGTTCTCTGTTTTCATATCCCATATTATGGAAGAGGTGCAGTAAATAACCACGGTCCATATAAATCCTTACTTTACTGACTATACTGTAATATAACTTCCATAGACGCCCCCCTCAGCTCATCTCATGCCCAGCAGCTGCCTCTGTCCTGGGGGAGAGGATGTGACACAGCCTGCCTCTCAGACCCAGGGCACCACTTACTGGATGGTGGAAACGTGGTCAAATTTCTGTTAGCATACAGACCACACAAAGACCACTAACCCTAACCCTAACCCAGACCACACAAAGACCACTAACCCTAACCCTAACCCAGACCACACAAAGACCACTAACCCTAACCCTAACCCAGACCACACAAAGACCCCTAACCCTAACCCAGACCACACAAAGACCCCTAACCCTAACCCTAACCCAGACCACACAAAGACCCCTAACCCTAACCCTAACCCAGACCACACAAAGACCCCTAACCCTAACCCTAACCCAGACCACACAAAGACCACTAACCCTAACCCTAACCCAGACCACACAAAGACCACTAACCCTAACCCTAACCCAGACCACACAAAGACCCCTAACCCTAACCCTAACCCAGACCACACAAAGACCACTAACCCTAACCCTAACCCAGACCACACAAAGACCACTAACCCTAACCCTAACCCAGACCACACAAAGACCCCTAACCCTAACCCAGACCACACAAAGACCCCTAACCCTAACCCAGACCACACAAAGACCCCTAACCCTAACCCAGACCACACAAAGACCCCTAACCCTAACCCAGACCACACAAAGACCCCTAACCCTAACCCTAACCCAGACCACACAAAGACCCCTAACCCTAACCCTAACCCAGACCACACAAAGACCCCTAACCCTAACCCTAACCCAGACCACACACAGACCCCTAACCCAGACCACACAAAACTGATACTATACACAGTCTCTGGTTTCTCTTTGTTGATTCTCTGTCAACACATTGAAATGATGAAAACATAACAGGCACCACCTAAGAAAGTCTTGACATAAATGATAAATGGAGTTCACTTATATAGCACTTTATCCAAAGCGCTTTACAATGACATATCACATTCACACATACTCACACACTCACATATTCACACACTCACACACACATTCACACACTCACACACACATTCACACACTCACACACACATGGCGGCCAGCGGTGTTAGCCTGCTCATTTTGGAGCAATAATGAAGACAATTAAATTATTCTTAATTTGGCCTCATCAATACACAGCCCAGCTCAATACTCCCCCATATGGCTCACATGTTCCTCTGGGTCTGTTCTCCCAGACTGTTCAGATGTTCCTCTGGGTCTGTTCTCCCAGACTGTTCCTCTGGGTCGGTTCTCCAGACTGTTCAGATGTTCCTCTGGGTCTGTTCTCCCAGACTGTTCAGATGTTCCTCTGGGTCTGTTCTCCCAGACTGTTCAGATGTTCTTCTGGATCTGTCCTCCCAGACTGTTCTTCTGGATCTGTTCTCCCAGACTGTTCAGATGTTCTTCTGGATCTGTTCTCCCAGACTGTTCCTCTGGGTCTGTTCTCCCAGACTGTTCAGATGTTCTTCTGGATCTGTTCTCCCAGACTGTTCAGATGTTCTTCTGGATCTGTTCTCCCAGACTGTTCCTCTGGGTCTGTTCTCCCAGACTGTTCCTCTGGGTCTGTTCTCCCAGACTGTTCCTCTGGGTCTGTTCTCCCAGACTGTTCAGATGTTCTTCTGGATCTGTTCTCCCAGACTGTTCAGATGTTCCTCTGGATCTGTTCTCCCAGACTGTTCTTCTGGATCTGTTCTCCCAGACTGTTCTTCTGGATCTGTTCTCCCAGACCAGTGGTTCTTAACCTGGGTTCGATCGAACCCCAGGGGTTCGGTGAGTCAGTCTCAGGGGTTCGGCGGAGGTCAAGACACACACCCGACTCATATGATTCGTGATGACACGCCCCGCTTGGCCATCATTGGCAACAGCAGAAGTCACACTGATTTGCAGTAAATATTCATTATTATGTTTTTGTGTGAAAATCATGTTTTGATGGTTTTGTTCTTTGAACACAGTGATGTTGATGCACGGTTCATTTTGTGCACCAGTAAAATATATACCTATGTTTTGAATTTGAAAAAATCATATTTTATTGTTCCAATTAAGAAGGGTTCGGTGAATGCGCATATGAAACTGGTGGGGTTCAGTACCTCCAACAAGGTTAAGAACCACTGTCCCAGACTGTTCTTCTGGATCTTGTGAAAGGATTTTTATCCTTGGTTTAGTTAGATTGTCAAAGAACACGCGGAGTGGTCGATCAAGCTGGTTTTAAACAAAGGCAATAGTTTATTCTATGTTACGATTCTGCAGAGTCGGACCCTCGCACAGGAAGTGAATCCAGGCAAGAGTGAATTCGTGACGACGGGGTCGTTGGTTTATACAGTGAAAGAGGAAGTGACAGTTTCAGGGGGAAGACAGGGAAGTGATGTCACACAGGGAGGGATTTGTAGTTCTAACAGACTGATCTATGAGAACGAACTACTGTACAAAGTTTAGAATAACAGTCAAGGGGGAAAACAGAACACTTTGTTGAGACTTGAAATTCATTCACAATTCCCCACTTTGTGGATTAAATATCCACAACTATAATAGAAATGAAAGAATCAACAATGTGGAATCAAATTATAAAATAGGCCTATCATAAAAATAATCCAACATCTTTGGCAAAAATCCTATTCTACACATATGGAAAGGAAGTAATCTATTTCTCCACTAGGTGGAGCATAATAAAGATTAACAAACTCAAAGTTATTTAACACACCAAGATCATTTTCTTCCCATATGCAATCACGTACCAAAACTCCTCACCTTAATTCGGCATAAGCAAGGTAAAAAGATAACATGATTATTAATCTAAGACATCATATATTCATGACTGAGTGGGAAAAAACCTCTTTGTTTTAGAGGAAAACCCTTAAATTCAAATTAGAACCAACAGATTATGTATCAAAATATTCCAAATAGTCAATGTCAATGGCACAGACATCATTAAGATCTTGAATTGAATTAATAGTAAATTTAACTTTTTCTATCATTATTTAGGCAGCATAGGCATATCTGGAACAGCATTTAAACATACACTTAAGAATATTTAAAAAAAAAAATAACGATGAAGAACATACATACAACTGAAAACACACATATTTGAGAATATCCAGGACTTGCAAAAGCATTCCATTTAGGAACATTATCTAAGATCTGAATACCTTTATCGTTTGCTTCATAGAACTCAATGTAGCATTTGGATCTGAACTAACCGAACAGCAGATATAGCCAGTATTATCTCTAAGGGAAGTCTATTTTGTAGCACAATCTTTTTCATGTGATTTACTTCTTTGGCTAAGGCTGAAATTACTTGGTATTGTGCGATCATGTGTCATGCGTTCATGAGAGAAATAATATACTGAAACTAAATTGAAAATTTGAGACAGCTCTATGGTGTCTAGTTTGATTGCTGATGAATTCCCTGCATTTGAGTGTGATCAATCTTCTTAATCCTGGAAATTACATGAGCAAGATAACCATATGATCCATAATAATCCATGACACTGTTGCAATTTAAAGTTGAATACGCTATTTCCCTATAGCTCAAAAATACGCCAATTGGAATGGCTCTCTGAACCTTAATTTCACATCTCATAAATATGCTTAAAACATTAATTTGTCCTAATCTATGTGTTGTATCTGAAAATATTAATACATGCTGTGATATATTGAAGAGGTCACTTCAAATTGTTTAACTCGCTTTTCAAGTTCAGCCCTGTGGATGCAATTCTGTTAGGCTTCATTTTAATACTTGGTTGATGTAGTTAGGTGCAGAGCAGTTAAACACAGTTAAACACAGTCCCCTGAGAATAGTCTGGAACAGCTTCTACAAAGATCAACTTTATAATTATGAATTTTCAATACTTCTATACCCACTCTAAACCAAACTCCAGTCACAGTTTCAACAGTATAACCTGGAAATCTCTGTTGCTTTCAAATCTTATATATGTAGAATGTAGTATTTTCCATTCATCTTCGTCTACCGTATAGACCCAACAGTCAAGTGGAGAGCAACATTCAAATAGGACAAACGCTTGTCCATGTTGCCATAACGATCCTGGGAAGGAGGTGACAGGCAAGGTCACTTCTTTCAATAGCTCCTCCTCAGAGGAAGCCACAGTGTGGTGGCCCATGATTGTGTTTTGCTGGAGTGGTGGTCAGAGTTGTCCTCCTGACAGCAATGAGGAAAAGTAGTGCGTTATTCTTTGTCTGATTTCTCATCTGAGGAGACCAGAGAGTGAGCTTTCGCCCTGGTGGTGACACAGGATATTGCATCTTGGTTGTTGAATCCTCGGGCCGGGTGCCTCGTCCTGGTTTGGAACCAGCCTGCAGTGGCTGGCGTGTACCCACAAAGTCCTCTCTGCTACGTCTGGGTTAGCAGCAGGAACTGGTACGGGCCCAGCCAACGGGCACTCTGGTTTCAGGTCTCTGCTCACAACCCATTGGCCTGGTTGGAAATGATGCAGGTCGGCTCTCTCAGGTCGGCAGAGACCTGTGAATCCACAGATGAGAGACAGCATAGACAAAACAGGATATCACCGCAGCTTTTAGCAGCGGAGTTAGCAGCCATACTACCTATGGACACAGGATCAGAGGTTTCAATAGGAGCTTGGCCTTTGCCACCATCTTAAAATATTACACATTAAGTTTCTTCTTCAGCTCTGCATCTTGTTCTTTCAACTACTTTCTAATTTCCTTCAACTACGTTCTCACCTTCAATACAACTTCCTCATCTACCTTCAATTCAACTTCTTCATTACCTTCTTCACTACTACTACTAGTCTGTTTCATTAGCAACGACCAGTTAACTTGATAACATCCTTTACTCCCCCTCTTTTTTGAAACATGATCTGGTCAGTGTGCTAATTTGAAAACATAATGAAAGCATGGAAGATGCAGTATAGGTTATGCTAACTATGAAATGAGCATTCATTCAAAATCAGAGTGAGAGGAGAATATCTGAGAGGTTTGAGCGTGGCTTAATTGATCTCGTTCAATATGTTGAGTCATGTCTCTCTGCCATCTGGAGGAGGAAGCAGAGTTAAGAACAGTGCATCTTTGAAATGTACGGTCAACAGTTCATTCTTATTAAAGCAGCAGCCACGCTGTGTGTAGGTGCGATGTAAAAGATGAATAGACACAACATGCAGGACATGGACAAAATAGCGTGCGCAGTGCTACTAGGTCTAAAACAGCACCAGTGGTAGCTGCCACTGGTTTCAAGTAGGACCCAAGTCCTTTTAACAGAGTCAAGTCTTTTTAGTCAGAAATACTTAAACATGGTGCATTAGTCATTGTTAGAGCCAGTCGTGCTCGTCAGTCCATGTAATCTTGTCAAGTGGAGCTAGCTTTTGTCTAATGAGGGTTATGTCTGCAAAATCAGGGATAGGCTCTGCAGTAGCCTACAGTCCCAAGCAGTGCATTTTTGTTTATTCATCATTATTACATGACCAAGGTAATTAACCTGCTCACGCACCAATTAGATTTAGTTCTTAGAAATTCTATGGCCATTGCCTAAAATAAAACAATACATCCGTCTCATCAAACCATGAGTCCTTGTTTCTAACAAGAAATTGTTATTCAAAATAATCATTTAAAAAGGGGAGCGCCAACACATTATGTAAAACAACGCTCTAAGGGTAAAAGCAAAAATTCCCTTAAATCAGGGTGAACAAATGGAAAAAAAATCATTATTCAAACCAAAATAACATTAAATGAATAGCTGCATACGCGGTTCTCAAAGCCTGAACAAATATAATTATCCAAACCGTTCTCCAAAGAACACTAGGGGTGTTATAAGTTGAGCTCAATTTCAAATAACCACATTTCTGCGTTTGAGGACAGAGAGTTATGAGCACGCTTAGGACGTGATGGTTCCTTGGGTTGGACAACCGCTTGGTTACTATTCTTAAATTTAGCCTAGATCATATCTATCTCTTACCCACAGTCAGTTGGGCAACGTGGGGGTGAGGCGTTTGACCAGCGTCCCCACGAACCAAGGTGTCAGCCCATCTAAATGGGAAGTCGGTTACCCCGGTTGTATCCAATTCTTGGAGCAGCCTCCATCTCTCGTCCCGTGCCTGTGTCTACTCTGTAAACAAACTTCAGAAATAATACGTGACACATTTGTTTTACCATGCAGCTGTCTCTGTGGGCCATCAGACGCACAGACAGAGCTGCATGGGCAGTTTACATACAATAAAAGACAGACAAAATAAAAGACAGACAAAATGAAAGACAGACAAAATAAAAGACATTTCAATTTCTCACCACTCTTGTGGGTAACACCAGGTCTTAGAAATTATGCGCCGGAGGCACATAAACATAACAAAATAAATCATAGAACGCAGTTCTGATAAATTGGAGTGATGTCTTTTCTTTTTCTTTTTTTTTCCAAGAATATGTCCAATTAGTTAAACCTCTAAGGGCTGGATGATATCAATCCCGTTGGAGTCACACCTCCGAAAACTAGTTTGCAAAACAGATCTGAGCATATTAAGTTAACATGACAATACAGTGAATTGAGTTTGAAGTTAGCATCATCTAACACAACTTTAAGTGGCAGTAATTTCAAATTATTAAAATACTTGCGGTTCCAACCGGTTTGGCATTTATCCGGTAGTCCAGGAACGTCAATTCTCTGTAAAACTCAAAACCAATGAATGTGCATCTGAAATCAGTAAAACATGAAATCTTAAACAAAACAGAATTCTCAAAATTGGGTTGTCAGACAATATGTATCAGACTAAGATATTGGCAAATATGATTTTTTTTTTTTTCTCTTACCTTTACCCTCCCCCCCCCCCCCCCCCCGTGTCACGTACACTCTCACTCTCCCTAGACTTTCCCTACTGAAATATCTATCTTATCTAGTCAGAATCCACCACCCTGTGGAGTATTAACAAAATACTTTTGAAATTTAGCGTATTGTCTACATTCCCTCCGTTAATGCCCTTTGCGGTTGCAGAAATAACAACGTTGATTAGATTTGTAAACCCTGCTGTTTTGTTGTGAATATCTCTGATTATCTCTATAGCCTCCATCTTGGTTTTTTCTGTCCCCCATCGGTAGTTGCTTAGTGCGAGCGATATTGTTGAAATACCTACACTGTGCAGCTCGTAGTCTCACCGAGTCCCTTCTTATCTCAGCTTCACATCGTTTACTTAGCAGACGGATTATTGGCAAGCATAGTTTACCAAACTCATTAACCAGATGTTCAACAGAATCAGCAGAACCTGGACGGTCAACTTGTGAGTTAGAAGCAGAAACAAAGGGATGGGGCAGAGACACTGAAGTGTCAAATAGGTGACCAGGGGTCACAGAAACAACACCAACTGGAGGTTGAGACACAGCAGGAGGGTATGACACAGGAGAAGCAACCATATGATCAATGGAAGAGGGCCCAGAGGGAGGGGTTTCAGAAGAGTAATAACCTAGGGGGGCCGTTATTTCAGACATCCTTGTTTGGGGTAAGGGGGTTCCAAAAATAGTACCAGTTAACGGTAAGGGTGTTATCTGAGATGTAGCAGGCGTAGAGGTGACAGTTGGTTGAACAGGAAGGGACGTTTGGACAGGAACAAGGTACGTGGCCTGAAACAACAAAACTCTTGTTTGGATAGGTGTCAGAACAAGGGGGGCCTCCTGTATAGGGCCAGGATTGGGGGTTGGTTGAAACAGCTCACATCTGCTTAGCAGATCATCCTTATCTGAACAAGGGACGTGGCCTGAAACAACAAAACTCTTGTTTGGATAGGAGGTCAGAACAGGAAGGGGGCCTAGCAGATCATCCCTATCTGTCCCTTCACTATTCTCACACACATGCTTTCGTGTACTAAAAGTAGCTCCCATTTTAAAAGAAAATATGAGAACAAACAATGTAATAAAAAGTTACAGAAAAAAAACTAAACACGTTCAGTCAACCAAATTACTGCTGTGCTGAGAGATACTTTTTTTTTTTTATCCTGTTATATATTTTCTTTTCCCAAAATGGCAGACTTCAGAAGCCAAATTGGTTGACCCTCAAGAAGAAGAGAAGAGGGAACAGGAAGTCTCTCTTTTTTTTTTTTTTTTCACACAAGCAGCAAAACAGGAAGTTAACCACGTGTGCACAGAGGGTAGAAGGAAATACAACACATGGGCTAATGTGGATGAACCAGCTAGCACATGGAAAGCTAGCATTGAAACAATAGAACAGAGAAGACAGCTAGTTTGTAGCTAGTTTTGAGCAGAACAAGAACAGTAGCCTAGCTAGAATGCAGCTAGCATGAAAATCAATCACAAATGTACACAAACCAAAACCCAGCATAAAACCAAAACACCCAGCATATACATGGGTTTAACAGTAAAACAGGACCTCAAATCCCAAAACAGATCTACCTTGGCGTAGACTCAAACATACAATGGACCAATATCTTAAGAAGCCTCAGCTTCACATGAAACACAAAACGCAGCACAAACACACATCCAAGTCTACAAACAAAACGAAACAAATTAAGGATTACGTCGTAGGTACGACTACCTAGCTAACCCCCCCGGGGATTCCAAATAACCTTTCGAAGTGAAACAGCCATCTTCGTGTCGTGCTCCTTCACAACACGAGATACAGAAATAAAAAGAAATAATGAGCCTAAGACAACAACAAGCTCTCTCGCGCCGCGGCAACCCCCACAACGCGGATCCCAAAACAATCAAAAGAGCAGGCTTTCCGAAAGTTAAATGTTGTGCAGTACTAACACACCCGTTCCAAAAATGCACGCTTACAAAACCAACCCTGGTATATAGGTCTTTAAGCGGGTATGCGGCTCAAAAACCGACTTTAGCTAACCAGGACACGTGTTTTGTCTAAGGACACACACTACTACTAAGTTATCACACAGCTGAACAAAGAAAGGGACCACTCTAAACTAGGTTCAAACAATGTACCAGACTCTCAGCAAGTTCCAGGCTGATTCGGGCCTCGGGGGAAAACCGCACCAGCTAGATGTGTCCCCGAGGTTGAACTCCCCCGTCCTTTGAGAAAAGCACGTCACGCGTCCGTGAATTCAGCCCAAAACAAACCGAAAGACCAGCAGCTGTCCCATTAGAACAATTTCGTCGCCATAATTGTGAAAGGATTTTTACCCTTGGTTTAGTTAGATTGTCAAAGAACACGCGGAGTGGTCGATCAAGCTGGTTTTAAACAAAGGCAATAGTTTATTCTATGTTACGATTCTGCAGAGTCGGACCCTCGCACAGGAAGTGAATCCAGGCAAGAGTGAATTCGTGACGACGGGGTCGTTGGTTTATACAGTGAAAGAGGAAGTGACAGTTTCAGGGGGAAGACAGGGAAGTGATGTCACACAGGGAGGGATTTGTAGTTCTAACAGACTGATCTATGAGAACGAACTACAAAGTTTAGAATAACAGTCAAGGGGGAAAACAGAACACTTTGTTGAGACTTGAAATTCATTCACAATCTGTTCTCCCAGACTGTTCCTCTGGGTCTGTTCTCCCAGACTGTTCCTCTGGGTCTGTTCTCCCAGACTGTTCCTCTGGGTCTGTTCTCCCAGACTGTTCAGATGTTCTTCTGGATCTGTTCTCCCAGACTGTTCAGATGTTCCTCTGGATCTGTTCTCCCAGACTGTTCTTCTGGATCTGTTCTCCCAGACTGTTCTTCTGGATCTGTTCTCCCAGACTGTTCAGATGTTCCTCTGGATCTGTTCTCCCAGACTGTTCTTCTGGATCTGTTCTCCCAGACTGTTCAGATGTTCTTCTGGGTCACGTTTGGTTGCCAGGCAACATTAGAACCCAGTGTTTAGTGGGGGCTGAGAGACTCAGCTGTGTGTACGTGTCTGTGTGTAGCCTAGGCGTGTGTGTGTGTGTGTGTGTGTGTGTGTGTAGCCTACATGTGTGTGTGTTTGGGGGGGGGGGGGTGTAGCCTACGTGTGTGTGTGTGTGTGTGTGTGTGTGTGTGTGTGTAGCCTACACGTGTGTGTGTTTGGGGGGGGGGGGTGTAGCCTATGTGTGTGTGTGTGTGTAGGCTACATGTGTGTGTGTTTGGGGGTGTAGCGTGTAGCCTACGTGTCGGTGTGTGTATGTGTGTGTGTGTGTAGCCTACATGTGTGTGTGTTGGGGGGAGGGGGTATCCTACGTGTCTGTGTGTGTATGTACTGTGTGTGAGTTATTTTTTGTTTGTTTGTTTGTTAAAAGAGTAGTAAAGGGAAATGCATGTTTTAAGGTTACTTATGATCACATACAATGGTTCAGATCAAAATGTTGACAAAACTAGCACTTTTGAGAGTCTGATAATTGCTCTACCACCGTTTTGGTCATACAATGGATGTGGGTGGGCACCGCGAAAAATCATTCAAAAAACATATTAAACTCTCAATTTCAAAGACAAGAAACTCACTGAGGTGTTAGTTGTCGTTCTGACATATAATTCGCCATAAAGTAAGATTCTAGTTCATCTGGAAAGGCTTTTTTAAATATTTAGCATATAACTATTTAGTCGCAGCACATACGTGTGAAAACTTCTGCAAATTAGGTAGCCTAGCAACATAAACTATTGTTTATAAAATAACAATAGCTACCGTAAGTAGTTCCGCTTCCTGAATCCCCTCTGTGGATTGATCTACACATTTACAATGGTCGCTTCAATACAAGTCACTGGATTTCATAAAATGATCAATAAAACCCTACAGGATTCATACTTTGCGGCGAATTTGATGTCAGAACACCAACGGACACCAATTATCCCCTCGGTGAGCTTCTTGTCTTTGAAATCGAGAGTTTAACATGTTTTTGAATGATTTTTCAAGGTGCCCACCCACATCCATTGTATGACCTAAACAGTGGTAGAGCAATTATCAGACTTTCTCAAAAGTGCTAGTTTTGTCAATGTTTTGATCTGAACCATTGTATATGATCATAAGTAACCTTAAAACAGGGCTAAACATGCATTTTCCCTTTACTACTCCTTTAAGGTTGCACTTGGGCAAGGAGTCCTTCTTTATATTGTGATGATGTATGATGATGACCATGACCCCCCCAGACAGCCAACCCCCTGATGATGACCATGACCCCCCCAGACAGCCAACCCCCTGATGATGACCATGACCCCCCCAGACAGCCAACCCTCTGACCATGACCCCCCCAGACAGCCAACCCCCTGATGATGACCATGACCCCCCCAGACAGCCAACCCCCTGATGATGACCATGACCCCCCCAGACAGCCAACCCTCTGACCATGACCCCCCCAGACAGCCAACCCTCTGACCATGACCCCCCCAGACAGCCAACCCCCTGATGATGACCATGACCCCCCCAGACAGCCAACCCTCTGTGGCAGTCCCGGGGATCCATGACCACCGGGGGGCGTTTCCGCTGTCCCTCCTGTCGCCATGAGGTGGTGCTAGATCGCCATGGAGTCTATGGCCTACAGAGGAACCTACTGGTGGAGAACATCATAGACATCTACAAACAGGAGTCCTCCAGGTCAGTGTGTGTGTGTTGTATTGTTTGTGTTAACCTTAGGTGAACTCCAGTATCAGTGAACACAGTTTCCAGAGTATCATGTGACAGCTGCCATAGGGAAAAAGGAAGTTGCCACATAGCAGCAGCTATGCTGCATTCCAGTTGTTGGGGAAGTTGGGATTTGGCCCCCCGGGTGACGTCATATCCCAGTTACGTAAATGCGTTCCAGAAACAAAAGGCAAAAAAACGCCAAAAATTATTTAAAAAATTGCCTCATCGTTGTAGTTCTAGCCAAGTTAGCCATTTTTAATAATACCAGTTGCACTATGTGCTATGTCCAAATAAGGTGCATCCTGTGTGTATGAGTGTGTGTAATGTGAGTAAGGGGAGATACAGCAGGAGATGTGGTGTCATTACATTCATGGGTCAAATTCACTTTGTTGCACACAGGAAGCAAAGCCAGACAAAGCAGCCTGCAGGCAGACAACAGGAACTACCAGTCCAATGTTCATGCATCACTCACTGATGCCATGTTCAGAAAGTTTGTTTTTTCTACTGTAGTATAATATTACATTACATTAGTCATTTAGTAGATGCCTTTATCCAAAATGACTTAAAATAAAATAGTTTTCTTTCCAAAATGTAATAAATGTAGCCTATCAGCTAGCTAACTTATTGCTAATGTAATGTTGCCAGTACTACTCCCTAGGCTAGGCTACTCTGACGAAGAAATTAGGATAACTTATGGTTTGACAGACTTGTGGTTCCACAAATAAAGAAATAAACATACTTGTGGGTATATGTGAGCTACTGCAGTACTGGCTAATAACCTGTAGAGAGCACTATTGTATTACATGTACTTTTGTGTGAGATCTTGCACTCCCCTCATCTCCACAGACTTTCATCTTGCTCAGTGATCCTCTTTAAGGGTTAGGGTAACCCTCTGTCTGTCATGTGTTTGACTGAGAGACATTGATTCAATGGAGCACATTATTATGTTGGAACATGGTCCTTAGAGAAGGTGATATGATTCTGTAGTTGTAAATAACATGGGAACTGTAGACTTGACTGTACTCATCCTTGCAAAGTTGTACTGCCAATATCTCCTCTCCTTGTTTCCTAACCCTAACCCTGCCAATATCTCCTCTCCTTGTTCCCTAACCCTAACCCTGCCAATATCTCCTCTCCTTGTTCCCTAACCCTAACCCTGCCAATATCTCCTCTCCTTGTTCCCTAACCCTAACCCTGCCAATATCTCCTCTCCTTGTTTCCTAACCCTAACCCTTTCCTGTCCCTCCCTCCCCCTAACCCTTATCTTGTTCCCCTGCTACTCCTCTTTTCTCTCCTCTATTCCACTATCCTCTCTTCTTCTGTCTCCTTCTCTCCTCCAGACCCCTGAACCCTAAAGTGGAGCAGCAGCAGCTGATGTGTGAGGAGCACGAGGAGGAGAAGATCAACATCTACTGCCTGAGCTGCCATACGCCCACCTGCTCCATGTGCAAGGTGTTCGGCCAGCACCAGGCCTGCGAGGTGGCTCCCCTGCAGAGCGTCTACCAGAGACAGAAGGTAGGGAGGGGGGGCAGCACCAGGCCTGCGAGGTGCAGAGCGTCTACCAGAGACAGAAGGTAGGGAGGGGGGGCAGCACCAGGCCTGCGAGGTGCAGAGCGTCTACCAGAGACAGAAGGTAGGGAGGGGGGGCAGCACCAGGCCTGCGAGGTGCAGAGCGTCTACCAGAGACAGAAGGTAGGGAGGGGGGGCAGCACCAGGCCTGCGAGGTGCAGAGCGTCTACCAGAGACAGAAGGTAGGGAGGGGGGGCAGCACCAGGCCTGCGAGGTGCAGAGCGTCTACCAGAGACAGAAGGTAGGGGGGGGGGGGCCAGCACCAGGCCTGCGAGGTGCAGAGCGTCTACCAGAGACAGAAGGTAGGGGGGGGGGGCCAGCACCAGGCCTGCGAGGTGCAGAGCGTCTACCAGAGACAGAAGGTAGGGAGGGGGGGCAGCACCAGGCCTGCGAGGTGCAGAGCGTCTACCAGAGACAGAAGGTAGGGAGGGGGGGCAGCACCAGGCCTGCGAGGTGCAGAGCGTCTACCAGAGACAGAAGGTAGGGAGGGGGGGCAGCACCAGGCCTGCGAGGTGCAGAGCGTCTACCAGAGACAGAAGGTAGGGAGGGGGGGCAGCACCAGGCCTGCGAGGTGCAGAGCGTCTACCAGAGACAGAAGGTAGGGGGGGGGGGCCAGCACCAGGCCTGCGAGGTGCAGAGCGTCTACCAGAGACAGAAGGTAGGGGGGGGGGGCCAGCACCAGGCCTGCGAGGTGCAGAGCGTCTACCAGAGACAGAAGGTAGGGAGGGGGGGCAGCACCAGGCCTGCGAGGTGCAGAGCGTCTACCAGAGACAGAAGGTAGGGGGGGGGGGCAGCACCAGGCCTGCGGGATGCAGAGCGTCTACCAGAGACAGAAGGTAGGGGGGGGGCAGCACCAGGCCTGCGAGGTGCAGAGCGTCTACCAGAGACAGAAGGTAGGGGGGGGGGGGGGGGGACAAGAGCACAATGCTGGCGGGACAAGAGCACAATGCTGTTTTGGGGGGTGCATGATGTGGTGTTATTAGGTATTTAAAAAAATATTTCGGAATAATTTTTTCAACAACTATATTTATGTTTGGTCTCGGGACAAGTATAAATTACATAATAATGTCATGTTTTAATATTTTTGGTTTATATTATATGACATTTCATGGCTGGGACTGAAAATGTCCTCCAATTCTGGAATGGCCCCTAAAGTCAAAACGATCAAAAAGGGCTCAATACTATTGACTGATTAATCAAATGTGTTAATGAAAATGACCACAGCACAACATCCTATGCATAATAATAATGCATTGTATGTATATAGCGCTTTTCACAATACGCACTCAAAATAGTTGTGGGGTTGGTGATAAAACTGATCATTTGACAGAAATGATTTGCCTTTTCCACAAAAGGACAGAGATGTGATATTTTGTAAATAACTGGAATTAACTTTATTCACATACATGGAAATGAGTTGTGTAGGCATAAAGATGAAATGATAAACTGTCATTCAGCAATTCCACTATAATTAGCCTACTGGTAATACATCTCCGCACTGGCCTGTGAGCCCCCCGAGCTCGGCGGGTTAGCCGCGAACTTCATGCCTCAACGAGAGACCCTGTCTCTGGGTGGACAGCTGTTCAACTCGCCTGGGACCAGGTCCCCTGGAGCTATTTCGCCTGGCTGCCCATCGCGCTGTTGTGAACAGAATGAATACCACCTACTAGCAAACAAAACATGTTCAGTCACAATTATACTGTTAAAACTAAGATGCCTGGATACAAAAATATGTTTTCCAATTTTCCATATTTGTTGCCCTTCGGGGCAACAACACTAACAATATAATAATGGGCCATAATAGTCATAATTCATACCAACATACATAATGGATAAACAACTTCAATAACCAAACATCATGAAAAATACAAGGCACAGGAGGAGAACACCACAACAAAAAGAAAGTATTTACATTACAGGAAGAGTAGGCACGTCTCATTACAGGAACGGTTTTATATCAAATTCCTCATTTAGACCATTAGGGGACATGGTATTGAGGACATTAATCCAATAGGCTTCTCGCTGGAGAAGCCTTTTCTCAAGGTTTTTCTCAAGGTTTTTCTCCACCGAGAAGCGAAACGTTCGAATAAAGTATTGGGAGCTGTAATCCAGGATATTCCTCTTTCTCTTCAAATCTGACATTTCTATCCTGCACCTGTGCGCACAGCTACTCAACCTTACTCAAATAGAAACACATACGCACACATACACACTCCGTCCTGCTGATAGGGCAGTTTGATGGGAAGTAGTGGATCTCAGCAGCAGGCATGGGTTACCTGTCTGGGGTACCTCTCACTGTGAATCACACAATAAACATGGAGACATTAGCTGGGGTACCTCTCACTGTGAATCACACAATAAACATGGAGACATGAGCTGGGGTACCTCTCACTGTGAATACCACAATAAACATGGAGACATGAGCTGGGGTACCTCTCACTGTGAATACCACAATAAACATGGAGATACTACCACTAACTGACTTTGATGCAATGTAAAGACAAAAGAAAGAAAGGAAGGAAGGAATGAGAATTGTGTATATGTCATGCTATAGTGTGTTGTGTTGTATGCTATACTGTGTTGTGTAGTTGTGTGTTGTATGCTATACTGTGTTGTGTTGTTGTGTCTTGTATGCTATACTGTGTTGTGTAGTTGTGTCTTGTATGCTATACTGTGTTGTGTTGTTGTGTCTTGTATGCTATACTGTGTTGTGTAGTTGTGTGTTGTATGCTATACTGTGTAGTTGTGTATGCTATACTGTGTAGTTGTGTCTTGTATGCTAAACTGTGTTGTGTAGTTGTGTCTTGTATGCTATACTGTGTTGTGTAGTTGTTGTCTTGTATGCTATACTGTGTTGTGTAGTTGTGTAGTTGTGTATGCTATACTGGGTTGTGTAGTTGTGTAGTTGTGTATGCTATACTGTGTTGTGTTGTTGTGTAGTTGTCTTGTATGCTATACTGTGTTGTGTTGTTGTGTCTTGTATGCTATACTGTGTTGTGTAGTTGTGTGTTGTATGCTATACTGTGTAGTTGTGTATGCTATACTGTGTAGTTGTGTCTTGTATGCTAAACTGTGTTGTGTAGTTGTGTCTTGTATGCTATACTGTGTTGTGTAGTTGTTGTCTTGTATGCTATACTGTGTTGTGTAGTTGTTGTCTTGTATGCTATACTGTGTTGTGTAGTTGTCTTGTATGCTATACTGTGTTGTGTAGTTGTGTAGTTGTGTATGCTATACTGGGTTGTGTTTGTCCGCAGACAGAGCTGAGTGATGGTATTGTTGTGTTTGTCCGCAGACAGAGCTGAGTGATGGTATTGTTGTGTTGTTGTGTTGTATGCTATACTGTGTTGTGTTGTTGTGTAGTTGTCTTGTATGCTATACTGGGTTGTGTTTGTCCGCAGACAGAGCTGAGTGATGGCATTGCCATCTTGGTGGCAGGAAATGACCGCATACAGGCCCTCATCTCTCAGATGGAGGAGATCTGCAGGTCCGTAGAGGTGAGAAGACACACACACGCACACACACTCATACACACACGCACGTACGCACACGCACACACCGTACAGTTGTCCGAAAAGTTCCAATACTGCCCATACGAGCAGAGAGGTTTCAACAAACAATTCCATCCAGACGATCCAGGGGAGTTAGGTTAAATGTATTTATTGCCAGATGCAATCCAAAACAATAACACAGATCCTGCTGTCCTTCCTACCACCTAGACTGCCTGGCCTACTGCAATTTAAAAACTATTACTCCACAAGGGGCCAATAAATATCAAAATAATTTCAGGCAATATAATTAATAACTCAGAGAGAAAGAAATACATTAGTTAATAGCAAGTTAATAATAATAAAGATTATTAAGTCAGAAATATATAAGATTTAAATTATGTTCATATCTTGAATATTATATCTTGAATATTATATATATATATGAATATTATATATATATGTTTATATATATATAATAGATATATGTATATATGATATATTATAATTCAATATATATATTATATATATATATATTGAATGTTTATATAAATAAACATTCAAGAATATTCAAAAATAATAATTTATATTCATAATTGATTGTAAATTATTTGTAGGCCTAAATGGCACAGACACACACCTTTCCCTAAGGCAATGATATACCATACCTATCACAACAGGTATGGTACCTGTCATACACAGCACACCTATCATATACCATAACTATCACCACACCTATCATATACCATACCTATCACCACACCTATCATATACCATACATATCACCACACCTATCACCACACCTATCATATACCATACCTATCACCACACCTATCACCACACCTATCATATACCATACCTATCACCACACCTATCATATACCATACCTATCACCACACCTATCATATACCATACATATCACCACACCTATCATATACCATACCTATCACCACACCTATCATATACCATACCTATCACCACACCTATCATATACCATACCTATCACCACACCTATCATATACCATACCTATCACCACACCTATCACCACACCTATCATATACCATACCTATCACCACACCTATCATATACCATACCTATCACCACACCTATCATATACCATACCTATCACCACACCTATCATATACCATACCTATCACCACACCTATCATATACCATACCTATCACCACACCTATCATATACCATACCTATCACCACACCTATCATATACCATACCTATCACCACACCTATCATATACCATACCTATCACCACACCTATCATATACCATACCTATCACCACACCTATCATATACCATACCTATCACCACACCTATCATATACCATACCTATCACCACACCACCTATCATATACCATACCTATCACCACACCTATCATATACCATACTTATACCATTCCTACCTGCTACAGGATAATGGGCGTCGTCAGAAGCAGCAGTTGAGTGACAGGTTTGATGACCTCATCACCATCCTGGAGGAGAAGAAGAAGGACCTGGTCGGTCTGATCAGTCGCCAGCAGGATGAGAAGCTCAAGTACGTGCGCTCCCTCATCCGTCGGCATGGCGACTACCTGGAAGGGGCGGTCAAGCTGGTGGAGACCGCCATCCAGTCCATGGAGGAGCCACACATGGCCGTGTTCCTACAGGTGGAGAACACACACACACACACACACACACACATACTGTATGCACACACATACAAGCACACACATACAATGCTCTGTACCGTATCATCCTGGAGCCAGGGTTAGGGTTAGGGTTAGGATTAGGTTAAGGGTTAGGGTTAGGGTTAGGGTTAGGGTTAGGGTAAGGGTTAGGTTAAGAATACCAGGGGGGTATTCCCATGCTTTGTACAACATACCGCCCCGATGGCCAGTCCGTCATTGAGAGGGTGTCGGATGTCAGAACTGCGTAGTCTGACTACGGGGGTTCCACAAGGGTCTGCCCTGGGTCCTCTCCTGTTTTCCCTCTACACTACATCTCTGGGCTCTGTCATTTGCTCGCATGGCTTCTCCTATCACTGCTATGCCGATGACACCCAACTGGTCCTGTCATTTCCCCCTCTGATACACAAGTGGAGACACGCATAGCTGGGTGCTTGGCTATCTCGGAGTGGATGATGACACATCACCTCAAGCTCAATCTGGACAAGACTGAGCTGTTGTTCCTCCCGGGGAAGGGCTGCCCACACCGGGACCTGGCCATCACCATTGAAGACACAGTGGTGACCCCGACTCGGACTGCAAGGAATCTGGGTGTGACCCTGGATGACCAACTGTCGTTTTCTCTACATGTCACATCCGTCACACGCTCCTGCAGATTGATGCTCTACAACATCAGGAGGATTCGCCCTTTCCACACTCATGAAACGGTGCAGGTGATCATCCAGGCCCTGGTCATCTCCCACCTGGACTACTGCAACTCCCTCCTCGCTGGGGCCCCGGCATCAGCCATTAAACCTCTGGAACTTGACCAGAAAGTTGTTGCTTGCCTGGTGTTCAACCACCCCAAGTTCTCCCACACAACTTCCCTTCTCCGTTCTCTACACTGGCTCCCTGTAGCGGCTCGCATCCAGTTTAAAACTCTGGCGCTAGCCTACAGGGCAATGAAAGGAACAGCCCCCTCCTACCTCCAGGCCATGGTCAAACCCTACACCCCCTCCCGACCACTACGCTCTGCTTCCTCAGGGCGACTGGTTGCTCCGTCACTCCGAGGCCCCTGCGGTCGATCGACATGGTCACGGCTCTTCTCTGTCCTGGCCCCACGGTCACGGCTCTTCTCTGTCCTGGCCCCACGGTCACGGCTCTTCTCTGTCCTGACCCCATGGTCACGGCTCTTCTCTGTCCTGGCCCCACGGTCACGGCTCTTCTCTGTCCTGACCCCATGGTCACGGCTCTTCTCTGTCCTGGCCCCACAGTGGTGGCACGAACTGCCCACTGACGTCAAGACAGCAGAGTCGCTGTCCATCTTTCGTCGCAGGCTCAAAACTCACCTCTTCAAGAAGTACTACAACAATCCTCCCTCCTAAGCACAATTTTATTGTATTGAATTGCACTGTATTTTAGATTGCTATTCTTGCACTTTGCTTTCAGCACTAGATTATGCTCTTAGTCACTTGTTTTAGAGGGCAGATGCACTTGTGAGTTCTGGCAAGTAGTAGTATATTGGCTTTTCCTACGTTAAATGCAATTATTGTTAGTCGCTTTGGATAAAAGCGTCTGCTAAATGACTAATGTAATGTAAAAATGTAATGTATGTACTGTATAGCACTTTAAATGTAGACTGTGCGCACAAGGTTTGATAATCCACAGTCTCTCTCTCTAATCCAGACAGTCTCTCTCACTAATCCAGATAGTCTCTCTCTCTAATCCAGACAGTCTCTCTTGCGACATTGTGTTCCTCAAATATGTCTATTAGTTTATGTTTCTAGAAAGATCTCTCAGCACTGGCAACAGTCACAGGTACTGTTCAAAAACCATTTAGTACTGTGGCAACGTCGGGGACACTTTTTTGATGTAATATGTATAGGCCTAGTTGGTGTGTGTGTGTGGTAAATGGACTGGCCATATAGCACTTTAATCCAAAGCGCTTTACAATGGCCTCTCATTCACATTCACACACCAATGGTGGCAGCTGCCATGCAAGGTGCTAGCCTGCTCATTGGGAGCAATTTGGGGTTCAGGGTCTTGCCCAAGGACACTTCGACATGTTGACAGGAGGAGCCGGGATTCAAACCGCTGACCGTACGATCACTGGACGACCCGCTCTACCTCCTGAGGCGCAGCTGCCCCGTGTGTGTGCGTGTGCTTGCATGCTTGTGTGCATGTGTGAACATAGCAGTATTAATACCTGGTCACTATTCACACAGGAGTACTAGTATGGTTAAGGACAGGCAGGACGGGGATGGGTCCAGGCAGGACGTTTGAGTGGACAGATTACAGTATTATAGGAGCAAAACTTACGTTTCCACATTTAGTTTGATTTCTCAGACTGATACGTTGCGTTATGAGATCTCTGTGAAGTCTGTTCAGTACCTCCCCCTCAACCTGCGTAGTGGGTTACCCTAACCCTAACCCTAACCCTCAACCTGGGTAGCGGGTTACCCTAACCCTAACCCTAACCCTAACCCTTCTATAGCAGCTTCTCTCTGGTGAGGTGAGAAACCAGGTTACCCTGGCAACCAGGTTACACACGTAGATAAGTAGAGCACAGATATCTTTCACACTTCATACAAACTTCATGGTAATTTCAGACTCTAATGTTGTGTCTCTCTCTATCTTATGATCCACAGAGCACCAAGGTGATATTGAAAAAGTAAGTGAAGCTGGAAGTTTTAAGTTCAGCGTGTTCCTCTGAAGCTCTAGGCCTAACAGTAAACCTAGTCTTATTGTCCTCTGAAGATGGGATTTAGAATAAATAATACAATCTTGCAAATGTGTCATATGTACATGAAATGGGTATCATTTACAGTGAAATGCTTAGCTGCTCCAACTGTGGGGCTCGAACCCTTAGCCCTGAGATTAATGCCCCACTTGCGCTAGAGGATTTTTGGGCCGATTTATCCCAGATTCACGCCTCCCGACAATCGAAAGAAAGAAAGAAGAAATCTGGTGTGGAGCGTTGATCGGTATGGATGTTCAGCCCAGATTATCTTGTAATGTGAGGAGTTTACAGATCCAATCTTATACCTCCCATTCAGCTCACAGACCCATCAGGGAGGCCCCGATAATATCAAACATGTTTGATATTTTGATTATTATGTCACTACTTTACAAGCGAGACCAGAGGCTCGTTGCTCCCTCGGGCACGATGATATCCTGTAGTGTGTGATGAGCTGTTATCTTCGAATCTTGTACTGTGCAATCTTGTACCATGAGCTAACCATAACCCTAACTCTAACCCAACCATGCTTGTGTGCTAACCGTAACCCTAACTCTAACCCAACCTGCTTGTGTGCTAACCATAACCCTAACTCTAACCCAACCATGCTTGTGTGCTAACCGTAACCCTAACTCTAACCCAACCTGCTTGTGTGCTAACCATAACCCTAACTCTAACCCAACCATGCTTGTGTGCTAACCGTAACCCTAACTCTAACCCAACCTGCTTGTGTGCTAACCCTAACTCTACCCAACCTGCTTGTGTGCTTCCATGCCAGGATCTCCCAGAACACCATGACGTCCACCATGGAGCGCCCAGAGCCAGGCTACGAGAGCATGGCCCACTTCACCATCAACACAGAGGACACTGCTGACCTGCTGAGGACCATGGACTTCTGCTCAGGTACAACACCTAAGACGGAATACAGCAGGGACAACCACATCTAGAAAGAATACAGCAGGGACAACCACATCTAGAAAGAATACAGCAGGGACAACCACATCTAGATGGAATACAACAGGTACAGTGTGTGTGTGTGTGTGTGTGTGTTTCCTGTCTCCTGTCAGGTTCTCTGGAGGAGGATGTAGAGGAGGACTATGACCCAGAGGAGGGGTGTGAGGACCTGGGCTCGCTGGCAGCTGTAGACTATGGCAGACGCTAGCTGTGGACCCCTGGGATGGTACTACTAGTCTGGGACCTGATACCTATTCTAAGTATAATGGTTTTTTGAGAGTTTGCTCATTGCCCTGCACCAGCATGTTTTTTGTGTGTTTAAAAAAAGTTTTTTTTAGGTATTTCTGCTTTATTATATAGGACAGTATAGAGATTGACAGCAAAGGTGTGAGAGACAGAGAGGGGAGGACATGCAGTAAATGGCCCGGGGTTGAATCTGGGCCATGGCGGTAAGGACTGGCCTTGTCGTACACGCCTTATTGGAGTGTGGTGGTAGTGGACAAGGCAGGAAGTATTTAAGATTTCGTAAGGAAACTGGACTGATGGGGAAAATCTGATTGTCTTGTAGGAGTTTCTTAAGAAGGTGGCGGTAATGCAAACTGACGTTAAACCCCACAGAAGAAGAAGCAGCACATGTAACAGTGTAAATAAGTTAGAGTAAATTCCATTGGAAACACTGCCATCTCCTGGTGGAGTACTTAATGTGAAAGCATGGGATTATGGATTATGGGTTCCACAACAGTTATGGAAATTGGCGGGGTGAGTTGAGTGATGCATCATGTGGGGATGAAATGTGCAAAAAGTTGTTAAATCCACTTGTTAAGTACTTAGACCATCGTATTGTTTGGTGTTATACTATCAGTAATTGCTATTTTCAGTCTGGCCTCAAATAAGCCATGATTAGTGTGCTAAATGTAGAATCTAGTAACCCTGTTTCTCACATGGGTTTGCCTGGCCAGTATAGCCAGTAGCTAGCTAACTAAACACAATTGTATCCTGTTTAGGAACTGTATAACCCATAGAACATCCACATATTATTATATTGAGCTTATTTTTATTATTAGTTTTAGAAAGCAGATGCACTAGTGAGTTCAAGTAGTAGTACATTGGCTTTTCCTACATTAAATGCAATTATTCTAAGTCGCTTTGGATAAAAGCATCAGCTAAATTACTGCAATGTCATATTAGTATATCCACTATATGATCACTGTATGGAACAATTGTGATGTATAGCTAGCTAAAATATGTCCTTTGTATTATTTTAGAACTCCTTAGCAGTTATAGAGATTGGTGGGTAATTGTATGAACCCACAGAACATCCACTCATTCCAAGTGTGTATTCTCCTATTACTGCAGTGCCAATAAATTACATCAAACAAGTGTCAGCGCTTATTATATGGATACTTACTTCATAAACCTAGAAGCTGTATAGCCCAGACTAGTATGGTTTTCTTAGAAAGGTAAATCTATCCATTACTCACCCAAGTCAGTCTTTCTTTGAGATTAAACATCTTTATTGCTTTTTCAGCATTCAAACATACTTAACAGATTCACATTTTAACACATTTTTAAATGAAAAAATACTGAAAAGGAAAAAAGGACAAACAGATAAAAAGAAAACCAAGGAGAAGAGAGGGATCACATTCTAACACTTACGCTAGCTGACTATCTAGACAGTTTGTCCTACTTCTGAATATCAGTCCAATCAGCGTTAAGTTGTGTTCTGTGGAGCTTGCACTAACGTGTTTGTCATACAATTCAATGGCTTTATTCAATTCAATGGCTTTATTCAATTCAATGGCTTTATTCAATTCAATGGCTTTATTCAATTCAATGGCTTTATTCAATTCAATGGATTTATTGAATTCAATGGATTTATTCAATTCAATTCAATGGCCTCATATGCAATAGGCTTCATTCACAGCTTTATGTATCTTTTTTCTTTTTTTTCTTTTTTTTAACTGTACAACACATTCTTTGTTAGACTTTGTAGTTATGGTAAATGATAAATGGACTGCACTTATATAGAACTTTTTTGCACCCAACGGTACACAAATCACTTTACAATGGCATCTCATTCACACACAAATGGCGGCAGCTGCCATGCAAGGTCTCCCATGGCCCATTGGGAGCAACTTGGGGTTCAGGGTCTTGCCCAAGGACACCTCGACATGTGGACAGTCGGAGCCGGGAATCGAATCACCGACCCTTCGGTCAATGGACGACCCACTCTGCCTCATGAGCTACAGCTGCCCCCAGTTATCATGCATGAGTGCATCCTAATTTGTGCTAGCTGAATTTCAGACCTCCCACTGCACCTTTTTTAGAAAAAGGACAGTGAATACAGTGAATACTTCCTCAGTGGTTTGACACCTACTTTTCCCGAGTGCGGCTCCAACTCCTGAACGCCAGGAGGGGCATGAGGGATGACGAAGAGGAAAAGGTTCTTCATCTCCACTACTGGGAGGCCCATCTATAATGCCTCCAATGACCTTAACCCTAACCCTAACCCTAACCCATCTATAATGCCTCCAATGACCTTAACCGGCTGCACTCGAGGTAAGCTAACCATAAATCTCAGGGTTCAAAACTGCAACCTGACCTTTTTTTAGGAAATGCGCTATATAAAGAGCATTTCCTATTGCTAGTTACCTAGCTAAAGTGTGTTTATCTGATGATAAGGCTATCTTATCATATTATTTGACATTAATTACCAGTTGTAGACTATTAGCCAGCTAGTTAGTGCTACCTTAGTTGATGTGACGCCTCAATCCTATAGAGTAGGCCTACTCACTTTACTCCAAAAATTAAAGCTGTAGCCTATCACTGTATTATTATTATTATTATTTATTTATTTTAATTCAAATCAAATTCATCGATTAATCCGGTGTGTTTTTTTGGGACACACAGCGTCAACCACTGGTGTGACCACATGATGTGCTGGTGCACCAAATCAACAAGTTTGTAGCAGCAGAGCCACCAGTGGAAAATGTTAGTTTTGAATCCTGATAACGATTAATTTCCCCTCCAATATGTACTTCTATTAATAGCCATCTCAAGTTTCAGATGAGATGTGTTGTGAATGTCAATAATATACTGTTTAAACTTGCATTTAGATACAAAATCAAGCCAGTTACCAGCCAGATGGTACACAGTCTTCCCGACGGCCAACAAGACTATGAATGAAACAGAAAAGTCTCTGGTGGCCGAGGGTTAGGGTTAGGGTTAGGGTTCAGCTGTGACAGCGGAAACATGACCGCATGAAGCTGCTGGCTCGCCGGCTGGGGACTCCAGGTAAGCAGGTTTTATTTTTGTCAACACGAGTAATAAGATACAATCAACAATTTCTAAACAATCAGACCCAGCATGAATTATTTTTTGGCACACTAAAGACATCTCATTCTAATGTAATAATATATAATCATTTTATATTTAGTGCTGAGAGTGCTGCTGAGTCTGCAGACCAGGCTTCCAGTCCCGCCGCCCGCGATCACGCCAGCCAGCCGGTCTGTGGACCAGATCTGCAGATGGATGTCCAAGAGAACTACTAGAGAAGTACGAGAAACTTCTGGAAACACACCCAGTGACTCTGGGTGGGAACGTGCCTGATAAAACTGCGCTCACAGATCTCAAGTTTGCGCGGCAGCTGTACGAGCACTGGCTGAAGGCACAGATGAAACTGCGCGTGCAGCATGTTCTATGTGAGTTTTTTATTTTACAATATTTCATAATATTTTACCAAGTAACAATGCTATGTACATGATCCAAAGTTGTCAGCTATTAACTAACCAAACATTGTGATTTTTTCTTGACAGCACGCTACTGCCGACGTCTCCCCTCAGAGAAGCGCGTGAGCGGCTGGCAGAGCACCGTCCCCAGCGCGGCCCGGGTCACCAGAGAGTGGAAGCCCTCGGGATCTGTGGACACGGTTCTGGACTCTAAACAGATCCAGCACCTCACCAGATCACAGAAGTGGGGAGGACTTGAAGTGACGGCTGTTGAAGGGAAGGGCCAGGGCGTTATTGCGACTCGTGAATACCTGGCCGGTGAGGTGGTGTGTGACTATCATGGGCGGCTTGTCACAGCCAAAGAGGGCCGGAAAACACACAGGAGCACCGGTGGGGAGGAGACTGGATACATGTTCTTCTACACTAACAAGACGGGACAGCACATGTGCCTCGATGCACATTTGGCTTTCTGTGAGTGCTGTTGAGGAATTTACATCCAAACACCTTAAACCTTTGTTCTCTCTCTCCTTTTGTAATTCATAACCTCCCCCAAATATTCACATAGCTGTGCTAACATACAAAATGGCCTCCAGGAGGCCATACACTTTGAATCTGTCTACAACAGAATAACCATCCTTTGTCATCCTTTGTCCCCAATTGCCGCCTTTTTCTCATATCACATGTCTGTACTCTTGGCCACACCTGCCATTTCATATGACGTACAATGGAGTAGCCAATCACATCCTGGAAGCACCATACCTGTGTTTTGAGCACATATAAGGCGGTACTAGGCGAGCTTAAGCTCACTTCTGTTCCGATGAACCACTCTGTGTTTTATCTTGAGGTCCTTTTGCAATCGTATTGTTTTCTTAATAAATCTGACTGAACCTTTCTGAGCGAACCTGGGCAAATACTTCATTTTTCGAAACTTCTACTACAGTGCCACCCTGAAAAGCAGACTTTTGGAAGGTTGATTAGGCACTCAAGGAAAAGATCCAACCTAAGGCCCAGGCTTTTTAATCTGAACACACATGGGGAGGAAAAATACATTATTATTTTCCTTGCGAACAGGAAAATTGATGTTAATGAAGAACTGTTGATGTGATTACGGAGTGGAGAAAAGGTCTTTTAGAGGAAAGGGCTTAAACCTCCATTGGCACCATTTGTGGCTTTAGAGTCTTTAAGTGTACCCCTTTAATTATAGGTATAGTTTTTGGGCTGGTGCCAGGAAGGGCATCAGCCCTTATAGTAAGGATTGCCGCATTGTCACCCCGTGGGGGCTGGCAAGAAGGACTTGTTGACAGTGATCAGAAATGTTCACCCAGACGACAGCGCAACTCTGGAGCTGACCGAGACTCAGGAAGAGCTTCTTTATGCAAGCCATCCGACTCTAACGTATAACAACCACTTACAACGCAACCCCCCCCCCACTATAACAACCACTTACAACCCCCCCCCCCCCCCACTATAACAACCACTTACAACCCCCCCCCCCCACTATAACAACCACTTACAACCCCCCCCCCCACTATAACCACTTACAACCCCCCCCCCACTATAACAACCACTTACAACCCCCCCCCCCCCACTATAACAACCACTTACAACCCCCCCCCCACTATAACAACCACTTACAACCCCCCCCCCACTATAACAACCACTTACAACCCCCCCCCCCACTATAACAACCACTTACAACCCCCCCCCCCCACTATAACAACCACTTACAACCCCCCCCCCCCACTATAACAACCACTTACAACCCCCCCCCCACTATAACAACCACTTACAACCCCCCCCCCCCACTATAACAACTACTTACAACCCCCCCCCCCCCACTATAACAACTACTTACAACCCCCCCCCCCCCACTATAACAACCACTTACAACCCCCCCCCCACTATAACAACCACTTACAACCCCCCCCCCCACACTATAATAACCACTTACAACCCCCCCCCCCACTATAACAACCACTTACAACCCCCCCCCCCCCCCCCCCACTATAACAACCACTTACAACCCCCCCCCCCCCCCCACTATAACAACCACTTACAACCCCCCCCCCCCCACTATAACAACCACTTACAACCCCCCCCCCCCACTATAACAACCACTTACAACCCCCCCCCCCCCCCCACTATAACAACCACTTACAACCCCCCCCCCCACTATAACAACCACTTACAACGCAACCCCCCCAGGATGGTTTATTCTAGCTATAGCATGTACATAACTCACCCATGCCCGGGGGTATTTATTTATTCATATCCGTATATAGTTTGTACATAATCCATCCAGATCTTTATCTATCTCATCCTTGTTTAATATCATACTGTATAGAAAGGGTACATATTGGTAATATGTAGTTTTTATAATTTGTAACTTGTAAATTGAGTATAAGAGTTTATCTGTAGCGTAATCTTGGAGCTGGCAGCAACATTTCACTGTGACTGTAGACCCTACATCCCGTTACAAATAAAAGTAATCTTGATTTTGATCTTATCACCATTTTCTGGTACAAGCAGTAGCAGATTAGTTCTGTGTTGTCTTGATGACTTCCATCTTCTGGTACATGCAGCTACGAGTGCCAGTGACATTATCCCTCGCCTAGACCAAACAAACCTTGGCACATCACGTCCTGCAATTCAACTCGCAACACCATGTCACACACCACTTGTTTGTTATGTATGCAGTAGGCTACTACTGTTATTGTTTTGGGAGACCAAATGAACCCTGTCACATTATGCCCCACTATTCAACTCACAATGAATGTACTGCAACTAGTGTTAAGATTATTCCTGTAATGTTGCTGCATCAAAATAGCTAGTACGTCAATCAACATTGTCATATTAGCAAACTGCTTTAGCCACTGTCAGATACCATTATGTTGGAAGCTGCTGCTAGTTAAAAAATATATGTTTATTGGTAACAACAAACAGGAGAGACAAAACAAAAACATTGGCAGCAACAATGATCAGTAGATCTTATGTGTCAAGCACCATCAGTTCACGACTGCTGGGATGTTGACCCTTTGGTTTGGACTGGCAGAAAGCTCTCAACAACAAATGCTGTTCTCTAGTCACCCATCATAGTAGTCCCCATCAGTAACTACTCATTAACTAATCAGAGCTAAATCAGTAACTACTAGTAGTCCTCATCAGTAACTACTCATTAACTAATCAGAGTTAATCAGTAACTACTAGTAGTCCTCATCAGTAACTACTCATTAACTAATCAGAGTTAATCAGTAACTACTACATGCTAGGCTATGGTTTTGTGTTTTGAGAAAATGTATGATACGCCATGGGCTCGGTATCTTTTAGGCTGGGTTTCATTTTCTTACAGATGTATTGAAAACAGGAGGGGTACACCATTTAACTAGTTCTGCAGCACGTGCGCTGTTAGTTATACAAAATATAAAATACATACAAAAAATGTTTGGTAAGAGTCGGTATGGTCCTTTCCCTCGGTGTACTGTTACCGCTTGACCACTGGAGGGCACCAGTGTGTAAGCAATAAAAGCTACAAGAAAGGCTCCTCAATCTGGAGAACGCTCATCACATGAATTACGTTTCATCTGGTGGGAAATGTAGGCTAGTAAAGGACAATGTCTCGGTATGTGCCTTGGAGAAGCTCTGAAGTGACACAGTGATTAAAATAACTGCACTATAATAGGCTAGAGAATAACAAATACATAAATTAATTCAGATTGATTTCATAATTTGACAAAACTGTCTAAAAGTGTTCTTGGGTTTCGTGTAAAGCCTATTTCCAAAGTCACAAAAGTAAGCCACATAACGCTTTTTGAAATTCAGCACACATCTCAAATTACCCAAGATGATAAAATTATATGAATAAAAAATAATTGATTGCGTTGGTCCAGTGTTTGATCTATGGGAAGATGCTTAGGACTGAGTAAGCCACTTTTCAAGAGATGGCTGACTGAGTATGAATATGTCCCAGTTTATGACTGCGCTTTATGACTGTCTGAAGGAAAGGTGATTTGCACAGGACCCCGACCGACCTTTGACCTCTATAAATGGTTGCGCTTTGCTTTGCCATGAGTTATTTAATTATACGATGCATAAAATATGGGTCTTTCACACGTTGGCGTGTGCAAAGGCTACATGATGACCTACAGTAACTGAGCAGCACTGACCAGAAGGTCCCGTCTGCTCGTATAGCTCCACATTGAGAGGCAATTTGGTTTAGGCTATGTGACCCTGTGAAACCCTGTGAAACCCTGTGAAACCCTGTGAAAGCCGAGCAGATGCGGGGTGAAAGACTTGGGGAAGAAACCCAAATACCACGGGGCCGTCTGTCAGAGTGGCTGCAGTACAGCAATCTGACACTGGCATGCGCACTGCAGCTCTGAGTCAATCCGAGTCTCCTCCAGAGCCACAGGCAGCCAGAGCAGGGTCTGTTCAGACGAGGCTACAGCCTCTTCAGTTCCTGTTTCCCGCCGCAGCTTTCCACCCGATTTTGTACCAAAACATCACTGCGTCTGGCTCAACTTCGTCTGCCCTGTCGGATCTCGCGGAAGCCGAGTGTGTCAATTGAAGGTACGTGATTTCACCCTGTCTCTCTCTGCATGCTCGGCAGGGTTGTAGTCCATCCCCGGCCTGTTGACTGCGTCGCTGCTGGTATCATGGTGACAGAATAGCGGTCATGGATGGAATGACGGGACCGTTACGCAGAGCCATGGCCCTACATGGCCTGCATGAAATAAGATGAGCAGGGATGGTTCCACACACTGTAAGGCTGTTATCACATAAGATGAGCAGAGATGGTTCCACACACTGTAAGGCTGTTATCACATCTGGACAGCTCTTCTCGCGGTAGCCTGTCCCGGGGATGTGCGAGGACCAACTCCGTCTAAGAGTCTACATTGAACACGCAGGGTGAGGCGATGCAATCTGTCAATTTTGACACAATAAGAGTTGTGCGACAGATAGGCTAATTGTGAACAATTGTGAGACTGTTTGCAACTAGGTTTCAATTTTCTTGTCGCACAACATGATAGTCCGACTTGGAGGGAAATCTTGGTTGACTCTGTAGAAAGTGAAACCCTACCGTACTTTGACGTGGATCCTGGGCTAGACGTGATGATATATATATATATATATATATATATATGTATATATAATCTCACACATGGCCTGGTGTTTGACAGGCGCACAGCTGTGACCAGGCTGCTGAATTGGCGAAGCAGCGTGAGAGTTTGTGCCGCTGCCGCGCTGTAGCCTCGTCTATAGATCTATCCTCTCCTGCTGGGAGACGGGAGACGGGAGACGGGAGACGGGAGACGGGAGACGGGAGACGGGAGACGGGGTTGTCTGGGTGTGTCTGGGTGTGTCTGGGTTTCGGGGTTGTCTGGGTGTGTCTGGGTTTCTAGTGGTGGAAACATGTTGACTGTTAAACTCATCCAAGCCGCAGCTCTTTGATGCGACACGAGCGGGAAGAGCAAATGGTCTTTTGCTATTGGAACAGACCACGAGAGTCTGAGTTTAAGCAGCTGTACTGGTTCCCCCATTCAAACGGTCTCTGGAAAGTGGGCTTGATTTCTTTTGTAGCCTAATATAGACACCCTATCTCAAATGCTTTACCATAATGTTGCTATCATTGGTATCATTGAATCAAGGCATGCACATAGGTTATCCCGAAGCACAAACTTAGGAGGACCTGCCACTGCCATTGTCATCCCTTTGGTGTGCATCATTGTAGCCATCTTATTCAATTTCGAAATTAATGTACACATCTTCCCAGTTCAAAGATTTCTGCCTCCACTCGTTAGTTCAGTTTATCTATAGGCATGTGTGTGCAGATTAATCATTTTCTAGCTCTGTCATTCGTGTGTCATTCTGGCCTCCTAGAACAGCGAAACTCAACACCCCTGGACAGCTGCTAATGCATCATTAATGTTATCTAATAATAAAGTGAAGCTTGCAAATGGCAGCGAATTGATTAAGTAAGTAG